>NC_134568.1:50020020-50333354 GCF_050947875.1 Dermacentor variabilis | reverse complement strand
GCTGCGTTGCTCGACGCTCACCGCGTGATTGGTGGGTGCAAAGTCCGATGCGGGGCGCCTCGTAAGTGATCGCTGCGCCGTAGCGTATTGTCCTACACCCACGGAGGAAGGAAACTAAGGAGAGGCCCTACCCCCTCCGCGCGCTAGGAGAAAAGTGTGGCGAAAATGACGTAGTAGGTTCTCATTTTTTTGCAGCTTTTTTTTTTGCTGTATGGCCACGCCTTTTGGGCCACAATGGCGGAGTTATGGTTTTGAGCGCTCACACGTGTTGCTCTGGTAGGTTTCATGCCGTGGCAAAGGCGCTGTGTGGGCGGGTTTGCGTTAGTCACCGTGTCTTGTTGCGCTGTGTTACCTGCACCGTGCTCTGCCGGATATTGCGCGAGCGCGCAAAACCACGCGCAGCGCGGCGTGGTTTCGCGAGAGATGTAAACAAGAGAGGAGGGTGGCCCAAAAGGCGGAGCATCGCCATGGGCAACGCCAACTTCCGGCTTCACTTTTGCTTCACAAAGAGTGACGTCAGGGCCTCTCCTTAGTTTCCTTCCTCCGTGTCTTACACCCCTTGGCGGGTCGACGGGAACGCTGTCGCGTTCCACTCTTGAAGGCGAAGCTTAAAGGCACGTTCACACCGAAGGCGGAGCGGACAAGCGGACAAGCGGGTCCGGCCAAGCGGCCGCGGATTTTCCGCTTTGCGGAAAATACGCGGCCGCTTGGCCGGATCGCGCCCGGACCGATTTTTTCCGCGCGGATAAGTTGGCCGCTTTGGCCGCAGCCAATCAAAACCCGACACTGCGGAAGCGCTGGTGAATGAATGTAAACGAATGCCTTTCTCTGGGCTTTTCGCTTCTGTTATTCAAAAGCGTCAAAACGGCAAGTTGGGCCACTTGGTTGGGATTCATAGTAAGGTTTGTTACAGCGCAACACAAGACAAGGAAAAATGAAGGTATAAAACGACGACACGGCGCCGTGTCGTCGCTTTATACCATCTTTTGTCCTTGTCTTGTGTTGCGCTGTAACAAATCTTGAAAATCGACTAGACAAGTGACGAGTAAAATGCCAACGATCTCGTCTTCTTCGTCTGAGCTTATTTTGCAGAAGTAGATAGCGGACGGGAGCGCGCCGACCCACGAAGAAAAAATATCTAAAGTGCGCGCACAAACCCAAAGTGCCGCGAGATGGCGCCACATCCTTGAAATTGCTAAAGAAAAATCGAGATGCCCCTCCTTCCCGGCGGCGCGGATAGCCAGACAACGCGGCCGGTCTGAACAGGCGTGGGCACTCGCCGCCTCGCCGCTTTGAAAATCCGCTTGTCCGCTTAGACGCTCCGCTTTCGGTGTGAACGTGCCTTAAGCGTCCTCCAATTTTTGCACCACGTGATCGCGCTCGGCGAATAGCTGTGCGAGCGGTGCCGGAAAAGGTATCCGCAACTCTGCTCCCTGCGGGAGCATATTGGCCTCGAGCTCCACCACTGGAAAATCTGGCGCCACCGTCGGCGTGATGTGCTATTAGGGATCACGTGGACATAGCGGCCGCGTCGGCTGCTTCGGGAGCGCCGAAGCGAGCTGAAAACGAGTTTAAATTCCCTCGTACGCTGCGGTCCTCATTTAGTGGCGAGATTTCCCCGCTTCGAGTGTCTCCTTTACAACGCTTGAAAGCACTACAATAGGTAGTGGCTGCCTTTGAAGGCGCGTAGCATGGTAGGCTACTGCTCGGTGCCGCAGTGCCGGACGTACGTAATGGAGGCCGATGTCAGCCTTCTTCACACATAGGCGCAGGACAAGAAGCCGCGTGAAGCTTGGCTCGCGAACCATAAAACCGGCAAACAGTCATCGGCTACAACTCGAGTATCCAGCAAGCACAGACGCGAGGAAGATTTCTGCTACGACGCCGTGTCTGTGATGTTCGGAAAACGCGCACTGAGACGCTCGCCCGAGCCCGTTGCCCGAGTAATGTCACGACGGTTTGGTCTATGAACTTGTCGATGCTATAGATACTGGCAAGTTCAGTGGAGTAGAAAGGGAGCGGTAAGAAGCACGCTAAAAAGAAAGCATGGCATATGGTCATGTTTGTGCTATGAATTAGTGCACTGGATTACAAAAAAGGAGCAGCGGGAAATCGCACGCTGAGAACACCGATAAGCATACAGTGTGACGCAACTCTAGAAATAATATTGATAGGTAAAAGAATTTAGAAGAAAAAAAAAAGATTGAATCGTCGCGACGGCACGTGCATCACAGTCCCGTAGGCGCGTCGAAGTCTCTACAATGAAATTATTTTTTGAACAGCTCTGATAGCGCCCACACAACAATGGTTGCTTGTATACTGTCAAACGCTCATATTCTGCGGCCTAAAGCTCATGGCACGGTGCGAAAACGGGCACGCGGCGAAAGCGAAACAGTGCGCGGACAAGCATGCAAACGCGCAGTCGGTCGCTGCGAATCTGTGCGATCGCTGCATTGAGGCTTCATTCTATTACGCTCCATTTAGTTATACAAACACTATAAGAACATATTTCACGTAGTTTGCTCTCAGCGTTTGCCTACCTTTCACGCAAGAAGCCGGTTCAGGAGAATCCATCGCGGCGACCGCGCGCAGTGGCGTTCACTGTACGTATTCGGTAAAGAGATAGCGTCTGTAAACGATTGTGCTCTTTCAGTTTGCCCAAGATTATTATTTAGACAATAAAAAGCTTCTCTCGTTTCGAAAGTACTTACACAAATGTCCGGAAGAGCTCGCGCGTGGTGTTTTCAGTGAGCGCTGACAGCAAAACCTATGAGGAGCGCGCCACGTGATCCCTCATACTACGCCAGCGAGCCGCTTCCGATAGATGGCGACTCCGTAACTCCTCGCCGCCATTGCAGGAACACTATGGCACACTGCATCGCGACGCCATCTACATTGACACGAGTCAAGCGACATCCATCCATCCATCCGTTGCTCCTCCTCCCGCTGCGTGGAGTATACCACTTTTGTCGGCGCCTGTACATGGTCACGTAAAATAAGATTTGGCTCGAAGGGCTTCTCGCAGGCCGCCGACGTCTGTGAGATGTTTGTCTTTACGGCGCAGGTTCTTTTCCCATTGCGATTATCGTCCCTTGGTGTTCTAAAGAGCGACAGTGTGCGTCCTTCATGCTCCGTCTGGCCAGGGTAGCCGGTCTTGCAGCCTGGTCTATAGCAGTAGGTGTCCTCCTTGCTCTTCATGGATAGGTAACAGCCGGAACCGAGCACCGATGAATCCGTTGCAGATTACCTGCGGTTCGAGCAAGCACGAGCACGACCTCAAACAAAAAAACTGAAAAGCGACCGGCGCAGCGAGCTTGAATAAATTTAGTTCGTGAGAGCGAGATTGGAGGTGATCAGGGTTGCCTGATTTGGCGATTTCTCGCCAAATTCGCTACTTTTAGAGGCTCCTGGCCAAGACCTATTGAACTCCTGACCTGCACAGATCTCCCTGCTCCAGCACGCCTGGTCTAGTTCGCCCCCCTTTTGCCGCTAGGGACGGAGCGTACGAGCCAGTCTAGTAACGTTGGTACGAGCAGAGTGGTGCTATTTATAGCTAAAGCCCCTGCATCTACGCGCCACCGCCGCTTTCTTAAGTAGCGACAACCTTTGTTCTGCGCCGCATTTTCCCCTCACACCAAATCCGGTTCCGGTATTTCCGGTTTAAAAATTTCCGGTTCCGGCGTTTCCGCTTCCTAGAGTTGCGCTGCGGGAATTTCCGCTTTGACTGCTGTTAGACGATGGTGAGACGCCCGCGCGTGCTTAGCAGAGCTGTGGCAGTCACCATAAAAAGAATGCAAAGGGGACAAGCTGTTGTATTCCGCTGAAGTAGTAGTTCGCGGTCGCTGTTGTCCAAATGCGCGAAAAACGGCAGTGGTCTCCAAGCGCCCAGGCACTACATTCCACTGTACGTTGTCGCTCGTGCCACAACCCGTCGCTGGTTGACGCGAAGCAGCGAACACGAGCAGATCGCTGGTTACCGTAGGCGGTGGTTCTTGGATGGAATCGCATTCAGTTTCAACCGCAGCTCGTGCAATTGACCATTTGCAGAAGTCGGGGCGCCACCTAGCGCGAAAAATAGGAAGCTTGCGCTTCGCCTCTTTGGTTGGAAAACATTCCGGCTCCAGCCTTGCTTTAGTACGGTGGCATCGAGTGGCGACGTTGTGTTTGCAAAGCTTCTTTCACGTATTGTGAACGCGTTGACGTTATTTGGTAGTTGCATATGACCTGCCTTAAATATGATTGAAGAGGACTTCATTCCCTTGCCGTTTTTGCAAATGGGACGGACAACTGACTTCTCAGAGTGCCGGATAACGAGCGACAATGCGTGGGGTTATCTTCATGCCAACACTTCGTCCGTTTGTCAGGCACACCGCCGATGGGCTTTAAAAAAAGAAGGTTAAGTCGAGAAGATAAAACTTAACGTAAACACCGTGGACCCTCTTTTGGCCTCATACGAGCTACGTACACGCCATCCATGAAGTCGGGCATCTGCGTGGTTTCAGCATGGTTCACAAAAGCCATTGGCGATATTGCCGGATGAGTACTTTATGCCTGTCGCATTCCCCGAACTCTTAGTTGTTGCATGGAAACAGTAGATGTACGCGTGCTAGCTTGTAAATTTGGTATTCGTCTCGTGGTGTTCCGCCAAACTGCTGTGTTGCATGCTTGTGGTGTACGAAGCCGTATAAGAAATTTCGCATGCGCTATATGTATGCGGTAGGTTATTCAGTGTGTTCTTGCGAGCGCTAAGGCCTCAAATTTTACGCCAACCTATTTTATTATACATTATATTAGCTTAAATATGGGCAGCGCGTGCGTCCGCATACCAGTACGCTCCCGCTCACTCGCGAGTACTCATCAGTTGGGCAAAGTGGTTCAAAGTCATGGTGGAAGAGAGTGCAACTTAACTGACATGTACGGAAGAAAAGAAGGCGAGCGCAGACTCACAAATGAGACGAAGTACATAGACTGGCGGCATCTGTTTGCGCCGTTTTTCACAAATCACTTAAGCGTACTCGCATATACTCAGTCACTCCGTGACGAGTGCGAAGGAAAACTGCATTCTTTATATTTTACAGCCTCAGCGAGACCTGCCAGCACGTCGCTGGCCTTCTGCTCAGCGTTGCAGAACTGGCAGGAGATGACAAGGGAATGGAAGTCGCCTGCACAGGCCACAGATCCTAGAATGCACTGTTAGCTGCCACGGCGTGCCGTCCGGGTTCGACCGCTTCACCGCTGCCGTCCACAAACTTCTCCACATTAACCTTTGCGGGCGGAAATCTGAAGAAATTACTATTTCCATTTCCATAATAATAGTTCGTGCAGCCGAAAGCAATGCAGTTGGCCGGCATGTCACGCCCGAGCTGCGCAGTTTGCTTTCCAACCACGAAGACGGCGCTCACGAAGCGCCGCCCCGCGGCCGTTTTTGGCGCATGCGCAGTCGTACTTCTGCAAGTGGTCAATTAAAGCCTCTCCAGCGGCGCGAAAGTAAACAACGCTAAAAAACAAAGTGTCATTTCCACTCGGAACAGGAAGCTGACGCTACGTAAGTTCCGCTTGACGCCGGAAGCTAAGAGGGTGAGTGGGAGAGGAGCGTGGAGGAGGAGGGCAGGTTGGCGGCATAGAGTTAGTAGAGCAACTCTAGAGGAAAAGCTGGGCCGGAAAAGTGGGAACCTCTAGGGCGCCGCCCTGTTGCTACTGGGCAATGTGGCCAGCGCAATTACTATTGAAAGAGCTAAAAACAAGTACAGGTCACCTTATGCTTTGTCATCTAAAAACGCATACCTGATGGCTTTATGAAGGTGGTGCGTTAATATTAAGTTTACAGAAAGTGATCACCAAGTCCGTGACTTATGTAAATCACGATGTACGCATTCATGCAATAAAGGATGACGCGAATTTCGGTTTCGAATCTGTTTTTTTGGATGCGTAGCAGTTTCGTACAGTTTAGGCGGTTTAGGTTTGACATGCGGTCGCGCGTCGACATAGGACGCAATGGCACACTCGTGCCTTATGTGCCACCGAAGCCCCGAAGTGCTCTGGCGTATACCTTCACATGTAAGTAAACGGATGCATCTCCTTGTTGAGAATATCACGCGAGTAGGCAGCTCTTGTGGTGCATCACAATCGTTTGAGAAGCGTCACAGTAGAGCATTTTTCTACATGCGGAGCGGTGTTTTTATTCGCAGGTTTCCATTCAGTAGGAAATTGCTGGACAGGCGGACCAGCGCACCGGAAATGTACTGGCGAAGCCACAAGCAACTCAATGAATCTGTTTAATTGTTGCACTTTGAATAATCATGCTTCTACAAAGGCCACAGCAGAAAAACAGCCTGATGCCGAGTATTTCTGTGCCACGAAGTAATCAAGAGGCGAGTGCCTAATGCGGACTAAAGCGAGTGCATCGAGGCTTAGAACGACAGAAAGCTGAGCTAGTTGGTAAGGATTCATTATGCAAAACAGAGGTGAGGTGTGCAGACAGGACACAAGAGTAGAGAAGTGGGCGGCGCTCGTGTTGTTTGCTTGTAAATACTCTACTCTCGTGTCCTGCCTGCACGCCTCACCTACGTTTTGCATAACGAGTGCATCAACCCACATATTAATAGCGTAGGCGTTTTACTAATTGTGCAATATTTTCAACACTTCCTTGCATACCATTTCATGTGGAATATCTTTTCTGGTCACAAATTTGTGCAGCGAATCTATTTGCATGATCGACTCCAGGCCTGTGGGACCGTTCACTTGCACTTGATGCTGAGTCTTTTACATGTATCCATAAACTGCAGATATGCACATCAGATCCTTGCGAGCATTTTCAAAATTCAATTATTTTAGACAACAGGCACGTATGCAATACTAACATAATCTGAAATACCACTAAGCAGCTGGGACACATTTTTGTTGACCATACTCGCAGGTAAAATAAGTAGATCATGTGAACAGCTCCAGCTCATTTTCCTTAACTCGGTGTGTACAAGGGGTATGCAAAAATAATTTTTTATCGCGCACAGATTATTTTGCTGTATAAGCAAGAGAACCCACCACGTTAGTGTAACGTATCTTGTACATCACACTAATATGTGCTTTAATTTACCAAGTGAGATAGGTACTTTTATGGCTCATTCAGTCATATCACACATCAAGCTGCATTCATCAATCTTCAATTGTATTTTGCAAATGTTTAATGAAATATGTTTCCCTTTTATGCAGATATGCAATGGCAAGCCCTTCCGTGTGTTACAAAGGTAAAATTTAAGCTCTAAATTAAAGAAGACATTTTTAGTCAGAAACAAGCAAAAATGGTGAATAGAGAGTATCAGAAGCCCAAGGTACAGAAATTATGAGAAGTGTCGAATGATTTTAAGGAAAGAGTCGTATTTGAAAATGCAAGACTCTTTAGTGGAGGTCAAGCAAGTCAATATAGGTAGAATACTCGGCAAAATTATGCGAGTGAGGGGATGTCAAACAATGGGTCAGGAAATGCGTTGTTTTTCTGCAAAACAAAAGCTGATTGCCATTACATAAGTCACTTTAGCATCATGAGACTGCTGCTTGATAAATTCAGAAATAAACCAAAAAACAAGACACGCAAAAATAAAAAAA
Source organism: Dermacentor variabilis (assembly GCF_050947875.1). NCBI lineage: Eukaryota > Metazoa > Arthropoda > Arachnida > Ixodida > Ixodidae > Dermacentor > Dermacentor variabilis. The sequence goes on along the minus strand of NC_134568.1, from coordinate 50,325,752 downwards.
CAATTTAATGATGCTCACTCCACAATGGGGTAAACAAAGCAAACAAAAGACGGATCACATCTTATGTGCGCATATCAGACACCTTATGAAACAATAAAGGAAAAATCCAATTTCGAGCTATGGCACTTGCCGCATAGATGTGGGGGGCCTTGCACTAATAGTGATAGTTACCACTGCATTTAGAAATTGAAAGCATTCATGCAGACAAGAATGATTCTTTATATTTTTGGCTACCACTTCAAATGCCTCCACCAAATGTTGCAATGCTGCACGCAGCCATACTAAGGATCTCGCAGCAACACCTGCAGGTAAAAGGCAAAAGCAGTCAAAGTGCTGGTGTGTACTGGACACTATATTTGAAAACATTTAGGCAAGAAGAGTGCAAGAAGCAGACATAACTGCATTTATTTCCATAATTCCCCATTTGAATGGCCTTTTCTTTTTGCTTAGACAGTGCCTACGCCTAGCCACAGCAGCTCCCTCATACAGACTCCGGAAGCCAAGAGGCCGTGCAGGCAAATGCAGGTAAGAGGCAAGAAGCAATAGCACTGGTATCAACATTAATCTAATTTCTTTCTTTTTCTTTCGTTTAGGCAGCCAGCACACCCCAAACAGCCACCTTGACTGCGGGTGTGTCACCCTAGTCACCAAGGAAACATTTGAGGGAAAGCGACAGGCACTGTGAACAGCCACTTCTCCATGTAAACGATGCTCTTTCTCTCGGATGACTCCTACGCCTCGCCACGCCAGCACACTTGTGCACAAAGATGCCGCGGAGGCACGTGCAGGTCAGAGGCAAGAAGCAGTGGCACTGGTGTCGACATTCACCCAATTTCTTTTTCTTACACCGAGGCAGCCAGCACACCCCAAACAGCCACCTTGACTGCGGGTGTGTCACCCTAGTCACCAAGGAAACATTTGAGGGAAAGCGACAGGCACTGTGAACAGCCACTTCTCCATGTAAACGATGCTCTTTCTCTCGGATGACTCCTACGCCTCGCCACGCCAGCACACTTGTGCACAAAGATGCCGCGGAGGCACGTGCAGGTCAGAGGCAAGAAGCAGTGGCACTGGTGTCGACATTCACCCAATTTCTTTTTCTTACACCGAGGCAGCCAGCACACCCCAAACAGCCACCTTGACTGCGGGTGTGTCACCCTAGTCACCAAGGAAACATTTGAGGGAAAGCGACAGGCACTGTGAACAGCCACTTCTCCATGTAAACGATGCTCTTTCTCTCGGATGACTCCTACGCCTCGCCACGCCAGCACACTTGTGCACAAAGATGCCGCGGAGGCACGTGCAGGTCAGAGGCAAGAAGCAGTGGCACTGGTGTCGACATTCACCCAATTTCTTTTTCTTACACCGAGGCAGCCAGCACACCCCAAACAGCCACCTTGACTGCGGGTGTGTCACCCTAGTCACCAAGGAAACATTTGAGGGAAAGCGACAGGCACTGTGAACAGCCACTTCTCCATGTAAACGATGCTCTTTCTCTCGGATGACTCCTACGCCTCGCCACGCCAGCACACTTGTGCACAAAGATGCCGCGGAGGCACGTGCAGGTCAGAGGCAAGAAGCAGTGGCACTGGTGTCGACATTCACCCAATTTCTTTTTCTTACACCGAGGCAGCCAGCACACCCCAAACAGCCACCTTGACTGCGGGTGTGTCACCCTAGTCACCAAGGAAACATTTGAGGGAAAGCGACAGGCACTGTGAACAGCCACTTCTCCATGTAAACGATGCTCTTTCTCTCGGATGACTCCTACGCCTCGCCACGCCAGCACACTTGTGCACAAAGATGCCGCGGAGGCACGTGCAGGTCAGAGGCAAGAAGCAGTGGCACTGGTGTCGACATTCACCCAATTTCTTTTTCTTACACCGAGGCAGCCAGCACACCCCAAACAGCCACCTTGACTGCGGGTGTGTCACCCTAGTCACCAAGGAAACATTTGAGGGAAAGCGACAGGCACTGTGAACAGCCACTTCTCCATGTAAACGATGCTCTTTCTCTCGGATGACTCCTACGCCTCGCCACGCCAGCACACTTGTGCACAAAGATGCCGCGGAGGCACGTGCAGGTCAGAGGCAAGAAGCAGTGGCACTGGTGTCGACATTCACCCAATTTCTTTTTCTTACACCGAGGCAGCCAGCACACCCCAAACAGCCACCTTGACTGCGGGTGTGTCACCCTAGTCACCAAGGAAACATTTGAGGGAAAGCGACAGGCACTGTGAACAGCCACTTCTCCATGTAAACGATGCTCTTTCTCTCGGATGACTCCTACGCCTCGCCACGCCAGCACACTTGTGCACAAAGATGCCGCGGAGGCACGTGCAGGTCAGAGGCAAGAAGCAGTGGCACTGGTGTCGACATTCACCCAATTTCTTTTTCTTACACCGAGGCAGCCAGCACACCCCAAACAGCCACCTTGACTGCGGGTGTGTCACCCTAGTCACCAAGGAAACATTTGAGGGAAAGCGACAGGCACTGTGAACAGCCACTTCTCCATGTAAACGATGCTCTTTCTCTCGGATGACTCCTACGCCTCGCCACGCCAGCACACTTGTGCACAAAGATGCCGCGGAGGCACGTGCAGGTCAGAGGCAAGAAGCAGTGGCACTGGTGTCGACATTCACCCAATTTCTTTTTCTTACACCGAGGCAGCCAGCACACCCCAAACAGCCACCTTGACTGCGGGTGTGTCACCCTAGTCACCAAGGAAACATTTGAGGGAAAGCGACAGGCACTGTGAACAGCCACTTCTCCATGTAAACGATGCTCTTTCTCTCGGATGACTCCTACGCCTCGCCACGCCAGCACACTTGTGCACAAAGATGCCGCGGAGGCACGTGCAGGTCAGAGGCAAGAAGCAGTGGCACTGGTGTCGACATTCACCCAATTTCTTTTTCTTACACCGAGGCAGCCAGCACACCCCAAACAGCCACCTTGACTGCGGGTGTGTCACCCTAGTCACCAAGGAAACATTTGAGGGAAAGCGACAGGCACTGTGAACAGCCACTTCTCCATGTAAACGATGCTCTTTCTCTCGGATGACTCCTACGCCTCGCCACGCCAGCACACTTGTGCACAAAGATGCCGCGGAGGCACGTGCAGGTCAGAGGCAAGAAGCAGTGGCACTGGTGTCGACATTCACCCAATTTCTTTTTCTTACACCGAGGCAGCCAGCACACCCCAAACAGCCACCTTGACTGCGGGTGTGTCACCCTAGTCACCAAGGAAACATTTGAGGGAAAGCGACAGGCACTGTGAACAGCCACTTCTCCATGTAAACGATGCTCTTTCTCTCGGATGACTCCTACGCCTCGCCACGCCAGCACACTTGTGCACAAAGATGCCGCGGAGGCACGTGCAGGTCAGAGGCAAGAAGCAGTGGCACTGGTGTCGACATTCACCCAATTTCTTTTTCTTACACCGAGGCAGCCAGCACACCCCAAACAGCCACCTTGACTGCGGGTGTGTCACCCTAGTCACCAAGGAAACATTTGAGGGAAAGCGACAGGCACTGTGAACAGCCACTTCTCCATGTAAACGATGCTCTTTCTCTCGGATGACTCCTACGCCTCGCCACGCCAGCACACTTGTGCACAAAGATGCCGCGGAGGCACGTGCAGGTCAGAGGCAAGAAGCAGTGGCACTGGTGTCGACATTCACCCAATTTCTTTTTCTTACACCGAGGCAGCCAGCACACCCCAAACAGCCACCTTGACTGCGGGTGTGTCACCCTAGTCACCAAGGAAACATTTGAGGGAAAGCGACAGGCACTGTGAACAGCCACTTCTCCATGTAAACGATGCTCTTTCTCTCGGATGACTCCTACGCCTCGCCACGCCAGCACACTTGTGCACAAAGATGCCGCGGAGGCACGTGCAGGTCAGAGGCAAGAAGCAGTGGCACTGGTGTCGACATTCACCCAATTTCTTTTTCTTACACCGAGGCAGCCAGCACACCCCAAACAGCCACCTTGACTGCGGGTGTGTCACCCTAGTCACCAAGGAAACATTTGAGGGAAAGCGACAGGCACTGTGAACAGCCACTTCTCCATGTAAACGATGCTCTTTCTCTCAGATGACTCCTACGCCTCGCCACGCCAGCACACTTGTGCACAAAGATGCCGCGGAGGCACGTGCAGGTCAGAGGCAAGAAGCAGTGGCACTGGTGTCGACATTCACCCAATTTCTTTTTCTTACACCGAGGCAGCCAGCACACCCCAAACAGCCACCTTGACTGCGGGTGTGTCACCCTAGTCACCAAGGAAACATTTGAGGGAAAGCGACAGGCACTGTGAACAGCCACTTCTCCATGTAAACGATGCTCTTTCTCTCGGATGACTCCTACGCCTCGCCACGCCAGCACACTTGTGCACAAAGATGCCGCGGAGGCACGTGCAGGTCAGAGGCAAGAAGCAGTGGCACTGGTGTCGACATTCACCCAATTTCTTTTTCTTACACCGAGGCAGCCAGCACACCCCAAACAGCCACCTTGACTGCGGGTGTGTCACCCTAGTCACCAAGGAAACATTTGAGGGAAAGCGACAGGCACTGTGAACAGCCACTTCTCCATGTAAACGATGCTCTTTCTCTCGGATGACTCCTACGCCTCGCCACGCCAGCACACTTGTGCACAAAGATGCCGCGGAGGCACGTGCAGGTCAGAGGCAAGAAGCAGTGGCACTGGTGTCGACATTCACCCAATTTCTTTTTCTTACACCGAGGCAGCCAGCACACCCCAAACAGCCACCTTGACTGCGGGTGTGTCACCCTAGTCACCAAGGAAACATTTGAGGGAAAGCGACAGGCACTGTGAACAGCCACTTCTCCATGTAAACGATGCTCTTTCTCTCGGATGACTCCTACGCCTCGCCACGCCAGCACACTTGTGCACAAAGACGCCGCGGAGGCACGTGCAGGTCAGAGGCAAGAAGCAGTGGCACTGGTGTCGACATTCACCCAATTTCTTTTTCTTACACCGAGGCAGCCAGCACACCCCAAACAGCCACCTTGACTGCGGGTGTGTCACCCTAGTCACCAAGGAAACATTTGAGGGAAAGCGACAGGCACTGTGAACAGCCACTTCTCCATGTAAACGATGCTCTTTCTCTCGGATGACTCCTACGCCTCGCCACGCCAGCACACTTGTGCATAAAGATGCCGCGGAGGCACGTGCAGGTCAGAGGCAAGAAGCAGTGGCACTGGTGTCGACATTCACCCAATTTCTTTTTCTTACACCGAGGCAGCCAGCACACCCCAAACAGCCACCTTGACTGCGGGTGTGTCACCCTAGTCACCAAGGAAACATTTGAGGGAAAGCGACAGGCACTGTGAACAGCCACTTCTCCATGTAAACGATGCTCTTTCTCTCGGATGACTCCTACGCCTCGCCACGCCAGCACACTTGTGCACAAAGATGCCGCGGAGGCACGTGCAGGTCAGAGGCAAGAAGCAGTGGCACTGGTGTCGACATTCACCCAATTTCTTTTTCTTACACCGAGGCAGCCAGCACACCCCAAACAGCCACCTTGACTGCGGGTGTGTCACCCTAGTCACCAAGGAAACATTTGAGGGAAAGAGACAGGCACTGTGAACAGCCACTTCTCCATGTAAACGATGCTCTTTCTCTCGGATGACTCCTACGCCTCGCCACGCCAGCACACTTGTGCACAAAGATGCCGCGGAGGCACGTGCAGGTCAGAGGCAAGAAGCAGTGGCACTGGTGTCGACATTCACCCAATTTCTTTTTCTTACACCGAGGCAGCCAGCACACCCCAAACAGCCACCTTGACTGCGGGTGTGTCACCCTAGTCACCAAGGAAACATTTGAGGGAAAGCGACAGGCACTGTGAACAGCCACTTCTACATGTAAACGATGCTCTTTCTCTCGGATGACTCCTACGCCTCGCCACGCCAGCACACTTGTGCACAAAGATGCCGCGGAGGCACGTGCAGGTCAGAGGCAAGAAGCAGTGGCACTGGTGTCGACATTCACCCAATTTCTTTTTCTTACACCGAGGCAGCCAGCACACCCCAAACAGCCACCTTGACTGCGGGTGTGTCACCCTAGTCACCAAGGAAACATTTGAGGGAAAGCGACAGGCACTGTGAACAGCCACTTCTCCATGTAAACGATGCTCTTTCTCTCGGATGACTCCTACGCCTCGCCACGCCAGCACACTTGTGCACAAAGACGCCGCGGAGGCACGTGCAGGTCAGAGGCAAGAAGCAGTGGCACTGGTGTCGACATTCACCCAATTTCTTTTTCTTACACCGAGGCAGCCAGCACACCCCAAACCGCCACCTTGACTGCGGGTGTGTCACCCTAGTCACCAAGGAAACATTTGAGGGAAAGCGACAGGCACTGTGAACAGCCACTTCTCCATGTAAACGATGCTCTTTCTCTCGGATGACTCCTACGCCTCGCCACGCCAGCACACTTGTGCATAAAGATGCCGCGGAGGCACGTGCAGGTCAGAGGCAAGAAGCAGTGGCACTGGTGTCGACATTCACCCAATTTCTTTTTCTTACACCGAGGCAGCCAGCACACCCCAAACAGCCACCTTGACTGCGGGTGTGTCACCCTAGTCACCAAGGAAACATTTGAGGGAAAGCGACAGGCACTGTGAACAGCCACTTCTCCATGTAAACGATGCTCTTTCTCTCGGATGACTCCTACGCCTCGCCACGCCAGCACACTTGTGCACAAAGATGCCGCGGAGGCACGTGCAGGTCAGAGGCAAGAAGCAGTGGCACTGGTGTCGACATTCACCCAATTTCTTTTTCTTACACCGAGGCAGCCAGCACACCCCAAACAGCCACCTTGACTGCGGGTGTGTCACCCTAGTCACCAAGGAAACATTTGAGGGAAAGCGACAGGCACTGTGAACAGCCACTTCTCCATGTAAACGATGCTCTTTCTCTCGGATGACTCCTACGCCTCGCCACGCCAGCACACTTGTGCACAAAGACGCCGCGGAGGCACGTGCAGGTCAGAGGCAAGAAGCAGTGGCACTGGTGTCGACATTCACCCAATTTCTTTTTCTTACACCGAGGCAGCCAGCACACCCCAAACCGCCACCTTGACTGCGGGTGTGTCACCCTAGTCACCAAGGAAACATTTGAGGGAAAGCGACAGGCACTGTGAACAGCCACTTCTCCATGTAAACGATGCTCTTTCTCTCGGATGACTCCTACGCCTCGCCACGCCAGCACACTTGTGCACAAAGATGCCGCGGAGGCACGTGCAGGTCAGAGGCAAGAAGCAGTGGCACTGGTGTCGACATTCACCCAATTTCTTTTTCTTACACCGAGGCAGCCAGCACACCCCAAACAGCCACCTTGACTGCGGGTGTGTCACCCTAGTCACCAAGGAAACATTTGAGGGAAAGCGACAGGCACTGTGAACAGCCACTTCTCCATGTAAACGATGCTCTTTCTCTCGGATGACTCCTACGCCTCGCCACGCCAGCACACTTGTGCACAAAGATGCCGCGGAGGCACGTGCAGGTCAGAGGCAAGAAGCAGTGGCACTGGTGTCGACATTCACCCAATTTCTTTTTCTTACACCGAGGCAGCCAGCACACCCCAAACAGCCACCTTGACTGCGGGTGTGTCACCCTAGTCACCAAGGAAACATTTGAGGGAAAGCGACAGGCACTGTGAACAGCCACTTCTCCATGTAAACGATGCTCTTTCTCTCGGATGACTCCTACGCCTCGCCACGCCAGCACACTTGTGCATAAAGATGCCGCGGAGGCACGTGCAGGTCAGAGGCAAGAAGCAGTGGCACTGGTGTCGACATTCACCCAATTTCTTTTTCTTACACCGAGGCAGCCAGCACACCCCAAACAGCCACCTTGACTGCGGGTGTGTCACCCTAGTCACCAAGGAAACATTTGAGGGAAAGCGACAGGCACTGTGAACAGCCACTTCTCCATGTAAACGATGCTCTTTCTCTCGGATGACTCCTACGCCTCGCCACGCCAGCACACTTGTGCACAAAGATGCCGCGGAGGCACGTGCAGGTCAGAGGCAAGAAGCAGTGGCACTGGTGTCGACATTCACCCAATTTCTTTTTCTTACACCGAGGCAGCCAGCACACCCCAAACAGCCACCTTGACTGCGGGTGTGTCACCCTAGTCACCAAGGAAACATTTGAGGGAAAGCGACAGGCACTGTGAACAGCCACTTCTCCATGTAAACGATGCTCTTTCTCTCGGATGACTCCTACGCCTCGCCACGCCAGCACACTTGTGCACAAAGACGCCGCGGAGGCACGTGCAGGTCAGAGGCAAGAAGCAGTGGCACTGGTGTCGACATTCACCCAATTTCTTTTTCTTACACCGAGGCAGCCAGCACACCCCAAACCGCCACCTTGACTGCGGGTGTGTCACCCTAGTCACCAAGGAAACATTTGAGGGAAAGCGACAGGCACTGTGAACAGCCACTTCTCCATGTAAACGATGCTCTTTCTCTCGGATGACTCCTACGCCTCGCCACGCCAGCACACTTGTGCATAAAGATGCCGCGGAGGCACGTGCAGGTCAGAGGCAAGAAGCAGTGGCACTGGTGTCGACATTCACCCAATTTCTTTTTCTTACACCGAGGCAGCCAGCACACCTCGAACAGCCACCTTGACTGCGGGTGTGTTAGTAGATTCCTGTTGTACATATGCTCATAATAAACTTCAGTAAACTTGAACTTGATAATAAACTTGAAGGCAAATGGGACATTGATGCATTGCTTTTTGGAACACTTATTGTACACATACAGTATATGTTACACTTTGCAGTGCTACAGAGCGTATTTTGAAGCTTCCCCTTATATTTTGCACCTTTAATTACGTATGTGTTGTGTGGCCCTCAATGCAGTTCATGTTGTAGCAGGTGCTTTGTTTGTGTATCGCACAGTGATATCCACATACTTCTCTCACATATACAAAATAAAGTCCTATGTAGTCCTCAGTGTTACAACAAAAAATGAAAGTAAGCAATCCGATCGTGGAATTGTATTTATTACAGTGATTCCCATGACAGTTACTGACAAGTTGACAACTTGAACTGGTCAATCCGTACGCATCCTCCTATATTTTTCAAAAATAAAGGAGGCTGTGATCCGTCATGGCAAGGAATTGTATGTATACATAAAAAAAAGGGGGGGATATGTGTGTCTGTTTGTAGTGGGGGGTATAGGATTAGGGCGGTACGAAAAAATGTACCAACACCGTCCTCTAGACCCATTCCGTTAAGGTACCGTAACAAAGCGTATCATGCATAAAGTTCATACAACCAACTCTGATGTTACTACACACGCCAGGCGACGCGAGCTACATTTGCCATGACGCATTCGCGACTGCACCGGATGCTCTCCATATTATTCTCGTTAATCGTGCTCACTGCACCGAGGCAAAAGAATGATCATGGGCGCAGGTGCCTTTAATGTATCTCGACCTTGCGAGGCACTGCTGCGCGTGCCAGGGGAGCTGTACGTGCGAACACTCCCTGGCACACATTTGCCTCGGCGGCCCCAACCTATGTACCGTTCTGCTTCGAGCTTTGATCCCCCCACTGTCCCTTGGGTGCCCTGGAGTTCCTGCGCCGCCTGCTTTATTATAATCTCGGGTGCTCTCCTGAGACTTCCGTTTGTCGGTTACATGTGCTCTACAGCTGGATCAGTACTTATAATAATAAAGAAACCCGATATATCGTCGCGACGATAGATCGCGAAAGCGGCTTTTGCAACATACCGCGTCCGTGCGAAGAGAATTACGGAACGCCAACGAGGAATCTGACCACAGCTTCAAGCTCGTAACCTCGTCGAGTGACACTTCTGCAACAGGCGTGACCGCTGAAAATCGCATACCGCCGGAAACTTCAACAGGATGATGCCTCGGTTGCATAACTGCCACCTGTACGGCCAACATGGACCACACCCACACAGTCCCGCAACATAGAATAAAGAACCAACTTATAAAGCCCATACACACGGCTGCTGCACGCGCACATCACGACACCACAAGCGAGACGCCATGCTGCTACGCTGCTACGGTTGCCGGATTAAAACTGACTACTGTCACCAAGTCTAGCAAGCGTCTCAGGAGCTGGCAACCTCGGCGCGTAGCAACATGGCGGCGCTCTTGCGGTTCCCGATTTCAATGCATGGGCCCTATGGGTAGCTTGTCCTCTAGAGTCAGTATAGTAACTCTATGCGCTACGCCTCCCCGCCAAGCGCGTCCAGGCATGTTCCCATGCCACGTGTCTTCGTGTGCGTGTGTGTGTGTGTGTGCATGTTGGTGCCCACGCTTGTCGAAGTGCGGCAGCCGGGGAGAGGAGCTCCCCCAACTGTGAAGCGAGGAGGTCCGAGCGGCGCCGGCCCGGCGGATGCGCCACCTACTCATCCCAACGTTTCCGAGCGGCGCCGGCCCGGCGGATGCGCCACCTACTCATCCCAACGTGCCCGAGCGGCGAAGTCACGTGCGCGTCTATAGAGGCGTTCCTTCTTGCCCTCAACTGCGAGAGTATAAAAGCAGCTGCCCCCGGGACGCCAAGGGAGAGGCTCCGATTTCTTCTGTTGAGTAACGTGCTCTCCCGTCTCTCCACTTCGGTCGACCTGACCGCCCGCTCTTATGCTATGCTAGAATAAACAAGTTGTTCTGTTACCTGTCGACTCATGCTTTGCCGGGACCTTCGAATGCTTCCAGTTGTGCCCCAGGCCGCCAGGCCAACGCTACCCTTGGGGCTTGCGACCCAGGTGCAACAACGGGCGTCAGCGCTGAGGTTCCAACACTACCCAATAGTAACGCCGGTCGAGGTTCGAGATACTGGCGTCGCAACACCCTCTAGACTCGTACCAACTATCGACAAGGCCGCCCACACTGCGCCAGTACCTCGGTCGCTTGTCGTGACGCCGTTCGATGTCGCCCGTCACACCGTGGCCGGCATGCTGCGAGCACGACACCCGGACCCCTGCGTCGCCAGTGGAAACCCGCCGAGACTGCTGCCGCGAGTGGGCCTTCACCGACGAGATCGGACGCTGCTGCTTCGTCTCCGCATCGGCTGCTGCCGCACCGCAGCAAGGACGCACCGCCTTCAAGGTACGGGAAGCCCCTCTTGCCTCAAGTGCGTCGATGTGGAGGACTTGAAGCATGTACTTTTGCGGTGCCCCGCGTACTCGGCTCATCGTGACGCGCTCACGAGCGCTTACCGCCGCCTCGGCCTGCCGTGCGACAGCCCCAAGGCGCTTCTCTTCCCGTCGGCCCATTCCGCGGTGATCGGGCGCGCCTTCACGGCGCCGCTCGACTACTTGGACGGCGCCGACCTGTACGAGCGGCTGTAGCCGCCGCGCCTTCCTTGACGTGCCTTACCCCTCGGCTATCTCTCTCTATACACTATTTGCTCCGCTGCTCTTTTTATCCCTTTCCCCTCACCCGTACAGCGCTGTGGAGGTGCCCTCGCAAGAGAAGCAGTAACGGCACTGTACTTATCTCTTCATTTTTCTCTTTTAAAACCACTCATAATACTCTGTCTATTCGCGCACTCCGCCTCGTCCACATAGACCACGAACCTGGCACTACGTAATCGTTTGTGGAGAGCTCTCGCTCTTGCGAGTCTTCGACCTTGGTGAAACTCCGGGTGCATGTTTCTGGGTATTGGGGGTATTGATAGATGTTCCCTTATTTTCCTTGGACCCGCCGTGGTTGCTCAGTGGCTATGGTGTTAGGCTGCTGAGCACGAGGTCGCGGGATCGAATCCCGGCCACGGCGGCCGCATTTCGATGGGGGCGAAATGCGAAAACACCCGTGTGCTTAGATTTAGGTGCACGTTAAAGAACCACAGGTGGTCAAAATTTCCGGAGTCCTCCACTACGGCGTGCCTCATAATCAGAAAGTGCTTTTGGCACGTAAAACCCCATAATTTTTTTATTTTCCTTGGGACGTCTCTCCGCGCTCAGTGCTGTGCTTCGTAGGTTATTCCGATGTCATCTAAAATGTGTCTCCCCGTCAAACTCTGTGTAAGTCTTTCATACTGCGCTACTCTCTGGGCCTCAATAAGTTCGTCTAATGTGTTGTGTACGCCGAGCGCCAAGAATTTCTCGTTTGACGTGTTTGTTGGAAGTCCCAAGGCTTGCTTATACGCCCTCCTAATAATATTCGCTTTCTCCGCAGCGTAGAGCTTGAGGTAAGGGACCACATATACAATACGACCGATTGCGAATGTGTCTATTAATCGCATGACATTGTGCTCTTTCATGCCATAGTGCCGGTTGGATATCCGCTTTATTAGCCTGATTGTTTGTTGAACGCTATATAGTAGTTTAATGGTTTCTTCATTATGGCTGTTTTCAGATATGCGGAGTCCCAGTATCCTCAGGCTCTCCACTATCGGCATCGTGGTGCCTTCTACTGTGACCACAATGCCCGGCCTTTCCCTAATGCTTTTGAAGCAAGGAAAACATTTTTGTGACAGTATCACCATGTCTGCAACCCATTAAAGCTGGGTGCCCTACGTGGTACCACACTTACCTTCTTCGACGAACACAGCAGATCTACAAACATATCTCCACGTGTATGTGAGGCATACCGTTCCTTTAATTGCTTCGTTATTGTCCTTATGACTTGTTATTGTCCTTATGACTTGTTATTGTCCGTGACTTGTATTGTCCTTATGACTTGTTATTGTTCGTTATTGTCCTTATGACAGTTACCCGGTCCTTATGACCTGGTAACTGAAAGCAGCCGTTTATCATACAGAAGATGCTTAGTTGAGCAGACGTACAGTTGGGAACGGCATTAAATTTAGGTATGAAATATAAGATTAGCGCAACATGGGGTTTTTCTCAGAAATCAGACTCGAGAATAATTTCATTCGTTTACACTCCTGAAAAAAGCCGAAGGACGCAGCTGCATCCTTTATTTATTTGTTTAAAAATTAAAAAAAAGATTAGCATATACAGGTTGTCCCACATAACTTAAGCCACATTTTTAAAAATAAAGGGCACTCTGGACGCGAGTTGAACCAAATGCATAATGATGGCACTGGCCTAGAGTTAATCAGACAATTTTTTTTTTATTTTCCCCTGAACTAACGGATTAGTTATGTTTAATTAATCAACTTTTTAAGTATTGGCTGCAACCCCGAGTGTGATACGCAGAGTTGTAGAGCACCTTGTGAAACCTTTCAATAAATTGTTTCCAACACGATATTGGCGGCGAGGAGTTACGGAGTCGCCATCTGTCGGAAGCGCCTCCCTTGCGTAGTATGAGGGATCACGCGGTGCGCTCCTCACAGGTTTCGCTTACGGCGCTCAATAAAAACACCACGCAGTAGCCCCCCTGGACATTTTGTAGGTATTCTCAAAACGAGGGAAGTTTTGACTTTCGATATAATAATCTTGGGCAAACTAAAAGCACAGAATCGTTTGCAGATGCTATCTCTTTACCGAATACGTACAGTGAACGCCACTGCGCGCGGTCGCCGCGATGGAGTCTCTCGAACCGGCTTCTTGCGTGAAAGGTAGGCAAACGCTGAGAGTAAACTATGTGAAATATGTTCTTATAGTGGGCTGTCTGTATAACCAAATGGGGCATAACAGAATGAAGCCCCAATCCAGCGATCGCACGGGTTCGCAGCGACCGACTGCGCGTCTGCATGCATGTCCGCGCACAATGTTTTGCTTTCGCTGTGAGCGCGTTTTCGCACCATGCCGTGAGCTTTACGCCGCAGCATATGAACATTTGACAGTACACAAGCAACCACTGTTGCGTGGACGCTATTAGAACTGTTCAAAAATAATTTCGTTATAGAGACTTGGACGCCTAGCTACGGCGACTGTGATGTGCCGTCGCGACGATTCAATCTTTTTTTGTCTTCTAAATTCTTGAACATTTCAATATTATTTCTCAAGTTGCGTCGCACTGTATGTTTATCGGTCTTCTCAGCGTGCGATTTCCCTCTGCTTGTTTTTCGTAATCCAGTGCATTAATTCATAACAGAAACATGACCATATGCCGTGCCTTTTTTTAATGTGCGTCTTACCGCCCCCTTTCCGTTCCAGTGAACTTGCCAGTATCTAGCATCAACAAGTTCATAGACCAAACCGTCATGACATTAGCCGGGCAGCGGTCGCGGGCGAGCGTCTCAGTGCGCGCGTTCTGCTACTCAGTGAACATCGCGCAGTCCCGGCGCCGCAGCAGAAATGTTCCTCGCGTCTGTGCTTGCTGCATACCCGAGTTCCAGCCGATGGTTGCCTGCCGGTTCTCCAAATCATGCAAATGGTCAGCCGTATCACCACCAAACAATACGGACTGAAAGAAGACGACATAATACAGCTCGTCCTACCCGCCGTGGTTGCTCAGTGGCTATGGTGTTGGGCTGCTGAGCACAAGGTCGCGGGATCGAATCCCGGCCACGGCGGCCGCATTTCGATGGGGGCGAAATGCGAAAACACCCGTGTACTTAGATTTAGGTGCACGTTAAATAACCCCAGGTGGTCGAAATTTCCAGAGTCCTTCACTACGGCGTGCCTCATAACCAGAAAGTGTTTTTGGCACGTAAAACCCCATAATTTAATCAATTTTAACAGCTCGTCCGGGCCCCGATAACCAGCCGCATTGCCTACGCTGCCCCGTACTTGCCCCTCACTCCCAAGGAGATAGATCAATTAGACGTACTTCTTCGTAAAGCCTACAAGCAGGCGCTCGGCCTACCAGCGGGAACAGCGACACTCAAGCTTGAAGCCCTAGGAGTCCATAATACTATAAGAGAAATTATAGACGCCCACCTCACAAGCCAACGAGAACGACTAGCCCAGGAAGAACAGTCCTAGCGAGCCTAGGCTACCCCACACACGGCAAAGGCCACGAACAAGCAATCCATCTGGCCCCCAACTTCCGGGAGCACATCAGGGTAGCCCCTATCCCCAGAAGCATGCACCCGGAACATCATGCCGATCGTCGCCAAGCTCGCGCAAAAACTCTACAGACAAAATATGGCAGTCTCCCCACCACACTATACACAGATGCCGCGCAGTACCCCCAAAAAGCAGCCATGACGGCCAGCGTTGTCGACTATAACCTACAAGAGGTGGTCTCGATGACGGTCCGCACTGCCAGCGCCCTCGTAGCGGAGGAGACAGCCATCGCCTTGGCCATCACCTCCAGTCTGACCAACGAGTACGTCATAATTATTACTGACTCCCAAGCAGCTTGCCGTAGCTACGCAAGAGGCAGAATATCTTCAATCGCCCACCGACTCCTCAAACAAGCCTCCCAATTCCCGGACGTTGAAATAGTGTGAACTCCAGGACACGAGTCCCCCCGTTGAAATCAGCGTGCGCACGCTGTAGCCCGAGCTCATGCCTCCCGGGCGTCACAAGAGAGGGATACGGCCGCATCCATGGAGCCCGTACCTTTACAATAAACGCCATACTGCAACACCACAGATTGAACAGACGACAATACCCACCTCCACACCGGACCATCTCACATGAATACGCCGTAACATGGCGACAACTACAAATCAATACATACCACCATTTAAGCAGACTACAGGCAATACACCCTACACTATATTCATACAAATGTCCCCTTTGTAATGATTACGCCTCCCTTTATTACACCACATGGGCGTGCCCCAACGTGAAAGTGGCCCCGCAAATAGCCAACCCCACACCCGAGCAGTGGGAGGCCGTGCTGACTCGTTCGGACCCTCGTAACCAGCAGCAACTGGTGCGGCGGGCCCGGGAGACAGCAAGAGCCGCAGGAGCCCTGGACTAAGGGCGCCTCCCGCACAAGCAGAAAGACTCCTGCTTGTCCTTTCTTTTTTCTTCAATAAATGTTTCTCCTCCTCCTCCTCCTCCTCCTCTGCCGGTCCTAAGTTTCGCCAGCGAAGCTTCACGCAGCTCCTTGCCCGGTGGCTACGTGTGAATAAGGCTGACACCGGGCTCCGTTGCGTGCGTCCGGCACTGCGGCACCGAGCAGTAGCCTACCATGCTGCACGCCTCCAAAGGCACCCACTACCTATTATAGTACTTTCAAATGTTGTGAAGCAGACACCCAAGGCGGTAAAGCCTCACCACTTAATCAGAACCGCGGCGCAGGTGGGACTTTAAACTTTCGTTTTCAGCTCACTTCGGCGCTTCCGAAGCAGCCGACGCGGCCGCGGTGTGCACGTGATCCCTCATGCCACGTCACGCCGACGGTGGCGCTAGCTTTTCCAGTGGTGGAGCTCGCCCCCAGTATCTCACGTGGTCCTTTTTTCCGCATTCCAAAGAAAGCCCGCGAAATATGAAAACTTACCACGTGACGGGGCGCTTGCGCACTGTTATAATGCTGCTCTCAAGCGCGCGACGGATGAACAAGGTCGGCTGCAGTGAGACTGGACCGCGACGGGGCGCTATGTCTGGTGTAGGTATCTGGGCATGCGGCTCCTATCGCATGACGGTGCAAATGCATGTTGCTGGCCGAACGTTAGCTCCCCTGGCACGCGCAGCGGTGTCTCACAAGGTCGATATACTTCAAAGGCACCTGCGCCCATGATCTATCTTTTGTCTCGGTGCAGCGAGCACGATTAACCAGAATAATATGCAGGGCATTCGGTGCAGTCGCGAATGGCATATGTAGCTCGCGTCGCCGAACGTATGTAGCAACACCAGAGTTGTATGAACTGTATGCATAATACGCTTTCTTACGGTAGCTTAAAGGAATGGGTCTAGAGGACGTTGTAGGTATGTTTTTTCGTACCGTGTCTCATCCTATCCCCCCAAACACACATTCCTTTTTTTTTTCTATATGTATACATATAATCCCTTCCCATAACGGATTGACCAGTTCAGATGTCAACTTGTCAATAACGGCCCCCATAGCGAATACCGTAATAAACACAATTCCACGATGACATTGTTTACTTTTATTTTTTTTATTTTAACATTGGGAACTGTATACGTAAAACCTTTTGTATTTGTCAGAGAAGCATAGGCCTTTTGCACATGTGGATATCACAAGCTTAATCCAGCGTGCAGTGCACAGACAAAGCACCTGCTACAACTTGAGCTGCAGCATCGAGGGCCACACAACACATACATAATTAAAGGTGAAAAATATAGAGGGAAGCTTCAAAATACGCTCTGTAGCGCTGCAAAGTATAACATATATTGTATGCGTACACTAAATGTTCAAAAAAAGTAATGCATCAATGTCCCATTTGCCTTCAAGTTTACAATAAAATTTATTATCAAATTCAAGTTTATTGAAGTTTACTATCAGCATATGTACAACAGGAATCTGCTTACACACCTGCAGTCAAGGTGGCTGTTCCGAGGTGTGCTGGCTGCCTCAGCGTAAGAAAAAGAAAGAAATTGGGTGAATGTCAACACCAGTGCTACTGCTTCTTGCCCCTGACCTGCATGTGACTCTGCGGCATCTTTGCTAGTGGAGTCTGCACAGGTGAGCTGGCGCTGTGAGGCGTATGGAGTCATTTGAGAGAAAGAGTGTCGTTTACATGGAGAAGAGGCTGTTTTCATAGTCTGTCGCTTTCTCTCAAATGCTCCCTTGGCTACACACCCGCAGTCAACGTAACTGTTCGAGGTGTGCTGGCTGCTTAAACGTAAGAAAAAGGAAGAAATTGGGGGAATGTCAATAACAGTGTCATTGCTTCTTGCCTCTTACCTGCATATGCCTCCACGGCGTCTTCGCTTGAGGAGTCTGCATGAGGGAGCTGCTGTGGCTAGGCGTAGACATTGTATACGCAAGAAGGAAATACCATTCAATTGGGAATTATGGAAATAAAAGCAGTTCTTATCTCTGCTTCTTGCACTGCTCTTGGCTAAAAGTTTTCAGAGATAGTGTCAAGAATGCATCAGCACTTTGACTAATTTTACTTTTTACCTGCTGGTATTGTTGCGAGATCCTTGGTAAGGCTATGTGCAGCATTGTAGCACTTGGTAGAGGCATTTGAAGTGGTAGCTAAAAATACAAAGAATCATCCTTGTCTGCTTGAATACTTTCAATTTCTATATGCAGTGGTAACTATCACTATTCGTGCAATTCCCTCCACATCTATGCATCAAGTGCCATAGCTCGAAATTGGATTTTTCCTTTATTGTTTCATAAGGTGTCTGATATGCGCACATAAGATGTGATCCGTCTTTTGTTTGCTTTGTTTACCCCATTGTGGAGTGAGCATCATTAAATTGGTTCTTTTTTTTTGCGTGGCTTGTTCTTTGGTTTGTTTCTGAATTTACCAAGCGGCAATCTCATGATGCTAAAGTGACTCATGTAATGACAATTATCAGCTCTTGTTTTGCAGAAAAACAACCCATCTCCTGATCCATTGTTTGCTATCCCATTACTCGCATAATTTCGCAGACTAGTCTACCTATTTTGACTTGCTTGACCTCCACTAAAGAGTCTCGCATCTTCAAATACCATTCTTTCCTTAAAATTGTTTGACACTTCTCATAATTTCTGTACCTCGGGCTTCTGATACTATGCATTCATCATTGTTGCTTGTTGTATGACTAGAAATGTCTTCTTTAATTTATAGCTTAAATTTTAGCTTTGGAATACACAGAAGGGCTTGGCATTGCAACTGCATAACAGGGAAACATAGGCCCTATAACGTAAAACTATTCCAATATGTTTTTATTCCAAACTCCTGACGTCAAATTTGCGTAACGGCCGACGCAAGGATCGGGCGGTCACCCGCAGGGTTGTCTGAACAGACCAATCAAACGCTCTTCTCGTTCATAGGAGGTCACTTTTGTTTGCTTGAAGAACGAATAACATTGCCTCTACTGAGCGGCTTGTCTTATCTAATTGGCTGAAAAGGCGAGGAGCACGCTCAAGTGAAGAGGGATGGAGATGGGATATGGGGCCGAGCGCACTGCGCTGAAAATCGATAACGGGATCAAGAGGGTGGCGCCGGCGTCTACGGTTGGCCCGCTTTCCCTTACTTAGCTTGCGGTGGCTCGTCGAAATTTGCGGCGGCATGCAACAGAAAGCTTAAGAATGACGCTGAAACGAACCCTCAGCGAAGAAGAGTTGGCAGAACGAGGTCGTAAACGTCCCGAAAGTGCTCGAAGACGTTACACGGCCACGCAAAAAGTTTTATTATACGAAATTAAACCCATGCTCTCCGGTAGGTGCGAGTCGCCAGTGTCTGAGCGATCGGCGGCAGCCATCTTTTATTCCTTTCGGAATGGGGCAGCCTGCGGCTATTCAGAAGAAAGTTCAGTTTTGTTCGGCATATTAATGCATCTTTATCGCGTACACGTCACGCGTGCACGATTTTTTGCGGTTTTGTGACGTCGCATGACAGGCAGGTGAAGTGGTTGCAGCCGGAAAACTTTTGATCGATAGACGAGGGCTAATCGCGAAAAGGGGTCGAATCATAAATAACTATATTTCTTTGTTCGATCAAATCATGCATAATCAGTGTGTACACGTCATATTCAAATGGGGAGCTATCACGGTTTTCGTGACGTCGCGTGACAGACAGGTTAAGTAGGGGTGGTCCAAAAAAGTTTTCGACCAATCGTGGAAGGCTGATTGCAGAATTGGAATAGAAAAGTTTGGAATAGTTTTACGTTATAGCGCCCCATGTTTCATTGAAGATTTCCAAATTCCAACAGAAAATTGATGACTGCAGCTTGCAATGTGATTTGACTGAAGGAGCCACAAAAATAATTCACCTCACTTGGTAAACTAAAGCACATATTAGTATGATGTACAACATATGTTATACTAATGTGGTGAGTTCTCTTGTTTATACAGCAAAATAATTGGTGTGCGAGAAAAAAATATTTTTGCGTACTCCTTACTGATTTAAGGAAAAGGAGCTGGAGCTGGTTCACATGATCTATTTATTTTACCTGCGAGTATACTCAACAAAAAATTGTGTCCCAGCTACTTAGTGGTAGTTGAGATTATGTCAGTATTGCATATGTGCGTGTTGTGTAAAATAATTGAATTTTGAAAATGCTCGTAGGGATCATGATGAGCATATCAGCAGTTTATGGATACATGTAAAAGACTTAGCATCAAGTGCAAGTGAACGGTCCCACAGGCCCGGAGTCGATCATGCAAATAGATTCGCTGCACACATTTGTGACCAGAAAAAATATGCCACATGAAATGGCATGCAAGGAAGTGTTGAAAATATTGCACAGCTAATAAAACGCCTACGCTACTAATATGTGGGCTCATGCACTCGATTTCGTCCGTATTAGGCACTCGCCTCTTGATTGCTTCGTGGCACAGAAATACGCGGCATCAGGCTGTTTTTCTGCTGTGGCCTTTGTAGAAGCATGGTTGTTCAAAGTGCAATCATTAAACAGATTCTATGACTTGCTTGTACATTCGCCAGTACAATTCCGGTTGCGCTGATCCACATATCCAGCAATTCCCTATATTACTGAAGGGAAACATGCAAGCCTAAACAGTACGAAACTACTACGCATCCAAGAACACAGATTCGAAACCGAAATTCGCGCCATGCTTTATTGAATGAATGCGTACATCGTGATTTACATAAATTGCTCACTTAGCAAGCGCTTCCTGTAAACTTAATATTCGCACATCACCTTCATAAAGCCATCAGGTATGCGTTTTTAAATGACAGAGCATAACTACTGACAAGCATTGACAAGTAGCAACAGGGCGGCGCCCTAGCGGTTCCTCCTTTTTCGGCTCGGCTTTTCCTCTAGAGTGTGTTATATTAACTTTATGCTCTACTTGTCCGATAGTGTGTTGATTTGTCTTGTCTCGTTGTATGGTTCGATGTACGACTTCAGAAAGTCAGTGCACTTTTGGCGCCAAATGTTTATGAGAACATTAAACCCACAAAGTTCCGGAGTTGAAAATCTAAAGCAAGACTTTGTAAATGTCAATGCACCTTTCGCAGCAAAAGTTTATGAGAACTTTATACCCATAAAGTTTCGGAATTCAAATCTATGTACGCCGTAGGTTCCGCGGCCTCCGCAAGATGCCGAGACGAGCCCACTCGTCATCAAAACGCCTTTGAAACTTTGTGCTCGGATGGGGCTCTTTGCGTTATGTGACTCCCGGTGCACGGGCGTTGCCGCGAAATCCAGCCCGAGTTCGCAATGTTCGTGCGGAAATGCCTTTTAGTGCGTGAAAAAAAGACATTCTAGAGAAAATCCAGAATGATTTCCGGCACCGGGGGCAGCCCCATAACAGCCCCATAAGCCCCTCCCCTCCCCCCCCCCCGCCCCATGGCTACGCCCCTGCTTCCCTGACTGGGCATCCACCTTCACCCGCCTGTCTGCCACGGATGGATGGATGCCATGAGCGTCCCCTTTGGAACGGGGTAGTGTGTTGCGCCACCAAGCTCTTGTTATTATATTGCCTAATGTCCTACCTTTGTTAAAAAAGAAAGAAAGGAAAGGAAAGAAAAACCTGCGATGAATTTCCATAACCAAACTTTCTGAACCCCTATTGTGAACTTTGTTTTTGCACGCCTCCATTGTTTGTCGTTTCCCTACTTTTCCTCGACCAATCTTCCAATCGCCGCTTATACTAATCTCTACTGCGGACATGTTTTCTTTCCCCCGGCTCTTGCTGAACCCAAGGGATTCAAGGAGGCCAGAGATACCTAAATCGAGCACGGGCAGATATCATCACATTCTAATAAAACATGCTCCATCGTTTCTCTAGCTCTACCACAGCAAGCACATGCTTCTTCCCATTGGACCACGGATATCCTCTGGACATCCCGATTAGATCCGAACGTTCAAGTCCCGGTCAGGACGTCCAGTGGATAACATGTGGACATTAATTTCGGGGTGTCCTATTTAAGACATCCTTCGGACATCCACACGATTGAACTTCTCGGATATAAACAAAATTCCAAAACTTTAATCCTATTGATGTTCGAAAGATGTTTTCAACGGGATGTCCAATACCGGGCCTATGCGGCACCAACACACACAATCCAACACGTACTACATATATAATCATATTGCGGAATGTTAAGTCTCTTCCACGGCTGTCTTCGGTGCACGCTGTTCCGAAAAGACATGTCAGCCAGTAACGTGAAGCTGCTGCACTCAGGATCAAACTTCCAATGCAGAGGATAAATGGAGAAGTTGCAATGAACGACCGAAACGGCACAGGCACATCGAGAGGAAAAGTCACAAAGGGATAGGCAGAGCGCTGGAACAGCTGCCGCCTACCGCAAGGCGTAACCGAATCAATCGTGTCCCTAGCACGAGCGCCGCAGGTGCGAAACAGTCTGTCTGACAAAGCGGTCGCGAAGTGGGGCGTCAGTGCCCGCTATGAGAATACGTCGCGCTACCCTAACGCCTTTTACCCTAACCTAACTTAACCTAAGCTAACGCTAACCTAACGTTAAGCTAAACAAACGTGGCTGAGACGCAAAGACAATAATCGTCACAGCATAACCGCTGTGAGAATACGCTGCGCCACCCCAACGTCTTTTATGCTAACCTAACCTAACCTAACCTAACGTGAGCGAGGCGCAAAGCCAATAATCATCACGCCGTGACATCAGGCAATGGCGTTCAACCGCGGTTGCTAAGGCGCCGTGCTTTTATTTCACTCAAAGGGGATCACTCGAAAATGCTCCTGAAAAGTCACGGACTGCAGCATACGAAAAGCCTGCCAAGGGCGAAGATACTGCACAGGAGAGCAGGTCAGTCCGGCCTCTACTGCTCCCCCGGAAAAAACAGTGATGTCTTTTTTTTTTGTTTTTTGTGGTAGAGCGTCGTAAAGGGCGACAAAGGTTTAATCCGACATGACTGACTCAGCCCCAGCGCCGCAGGCGCGAGAAAGTGTGTCCGACGTACCTTCAGACACAGCGATCACCAAATGGGGCGTCTGTGTACACTGCTTCGCCGCGCCGGCAGCCAGCGTCGGAGCGTAAACTCAATGCCGGCACGCCTAGGGGACAAACGCATGCAACACGAGTGAAGAAACTTTTCCGTAGTGCCTAGGCAAAGTCAGATATCCAAAGACCAAAAGACCCCAGATTTCCTCTCTCGCACCCGCTCTTACTCGCGCCTGCGCAGAAACATCGGGCGCCTCCGGAAGTGCCTCTGGAAATGCCCCGCCCCGCTGCACTTAGCAATAGTAAAAATTCCGCCGGGCCCGGATCTTTCGGATGCGGGCTGGGTACGGGCCAGGTTTGAAATCACCGGGATGGGTTCGGGTGGGCCAGCGCCTGACACTTTCGGGCTCGGGCCGGGCCCGGGCCCGAAAGAAAAAAAAAAAGCAAGACAGGGCCCGTGCAGCGATCTAGTATGCGCGAACGGCGGCGACCCTGCGTACTCTGGGCAGAGAATCGTATTGCTGTATTTCGCAGCGGGGAGGGGGCGGGGGGGGGGGGGGGAGTGCGTGCTGCCGCAGCTGCGAATTGAAGAAATGTTGTCGCGTGCAGCAGGCGCTGGGCCACCTTTTTCAGATTGTCCGATTGCGTGCGAGTGTAAGGTATCACAGCTGCCTTCTGCCTACGCTGTGCGCGAGCTTCACAGGTTTGGGGCTTTGTGCGCATCTCTCTGAGAAGGCATTCTGCGACTGAAATGAGGAGGTGCTGGATATAGCCGGCGCTCAGCATTCTTTCGGTTTGATTATTGAACGCATCTGAGATACAGTGCGGGCAAGATTTGCCGAGAGCGTTCTTTAGGCACACGTGTAAATTGCTCGTTTAACGAGCTTAGTGTGAGCGGACTTGTAATGCAGAAGTAGTTTGTTGGCGCGTGGTTCATAGCGCCAGTAGACACCAACCCCTTTAAACCGGAACCGGATATCTAAATATCTAATTTGGCCATTGACTGGAAGTTCGTGCATTAGGTCAAGCGGACCCATTACATCTTCCAATATATCCAACACCTTTCTGATTTCACATACCGCCTCCCCCCCCCCCCCGCCCAACGGCCTGCTCTTCACAATTTACGCTGCCTCCTACAAGCTGTCAAATCTTTGCAGGTTGGCTGACCCGGCGGTAAACCAGCAGCAGGACTGCGGCACAAAGCTAAGGCGGTCTTTTGTTGAATGCGCAGAAGGTGTAGTCTGTCAAATCTTTTTAAGGTGCGGAAAAGTACCTTGGCCAAACTGGGAGATGTGTTAACGATAGGATAAGGGAGCACGCAAACAACGTAAAAAATGCGCGTGAAGGAAAATAATTTGAAGGTTTTCTGGTGAGTCATTGCCTGACTTGCAAGGACTGATCGCCTGACCTTGAATACACTTCAGTTATCAATACGAGTAAAACGCGTGTCACACGGGAAATCGCAAAAACTGAACGGATTTCTAGACTTGGGGAGGGATGTGTCAGCATGCCTCCATCATGCTTGCAGAACTGCGAAGCTTTTTTTTTTTCGAGGAACCTGCATGGGTTTCCTTTGGAGCACTTCGCTACGTTTGGGTGGATGTCTCACTTTCCATTTATTAATTACTTCTCTCCACCTTGCGAGTTTCCGCAGAACTATTACGTCAAACTCTTGCCTTTGCTTCTGAGTTGGTGATAAATTCGACTTCGCCTGCCATCTGCTACCCATCTGGTTACCTCAGCAGATGGTAGAGCGGCTGCCCCGGAAAGGTGGTGGTCCCGGATTCGAGCCCCAGACCAGGACGAATTTTTCTTCAACTGCGAAGCTTTTTTTTTTTTTTTTGAGGTACCCGTGTGGGTTTCCTTTGCAGCGCTTAGCTACGTTTGGGTGGAGGTCTAGTTTACCCTTTATTGATTACTTCTCTCCACCTTGCGTGTTTCCGCAGATTACGTCAAACAACATAGGGCCTAAAACTGATCACTGTGGTACCCCGCAGTTAATATTACTGTAAGATAAATTAATGTGATCAATGACAACATTTTCCTTACGCGCCGATAGATAACTGGAAAAAAAAAATAAAGTGAGTTATCGGTGATTCTATAGCAATGCATTTTGCGAATATATTGCGAAAGCGTCGAAACAACAGTAGACGTGTACCTTTTGGCAACAGAACCATGATGCTGGGAACAAAGAACGTTACGATTACACATAAAATGCTTTAATTGCGACGCAATTAACTTTTCAAATGTAATGTTGATACAACTCAGGACAGATATCGGTCTGTAGCTGTCAGGGAGGTTCCGGTCACTAAATTTGTAAACTGGTATTACTTTAGCAGATTTAAGTATGTTAGGATAAGTCTTAGAAGAAAATTCATGGTTAAAGATGTGGCACAACGGACTGCACAGAACATCAATGTTTGCCTTTAGAATTCTCGGGCGTATGGCCATCCTATATGCGGAGCGCATAGGCTTATCGCGGTCGACACAAAAGCGTGGCGTCTCCACGATGAAGCTTTGATGGGACTCGAAGGCTTAATGTGGGATCAAAGGGGGAATTCCTGAAATCTGTCTCATTCCACTGCGACGTGGTGCACTGGCGAGCAAGCAGGCGGAGTTTCCGTGCTGCGACAGTTGTGTCAGTTAGAAAGGGGTATTGGTTCGTGGTGGTCCTCAGTATGGACTGAACGGGCAGCTTGATCGGCCCGTTCATTGCCGATAATGCTGCAGTGATTTGGAAGCCATTTGAAAGTTATTTCATGGCCTGCATCACTTATATGGTGCATCGTCTCTGTAACCTGAAATACTAGCTGTTCGTGCGGTCCGCGTCGTAAAGGTCACAGTAGAGACTGCAGTGCCGCCTTTGAACCGCAGAAGATTGTCCACTTGAGTGGCGGTTCATCAGCGATGTAATGAAGGGCGGTAAGGAGCGGTACGAGCTCTGCTGCCGTCGATGATGCCGCGTGGGTCGTGTTAAATTTGATGGTTGTAACTTTCGCTGGTATCATATGATTGCTGGTATCATGATTGTTTGGCAGGGCAGATCCATCAGTGTAGATATGCGTAGAGTCACGGTAGTTTTCGTACAAAAGTAGTAACGTGAGCTGTTTAAGGGCTGGTGACGATAGATCAGCTTTTTTTCGTGATGCCAGGTATTGTCAGGTTGATCTTTAGCTGAGCGAGGCACCATGGAGGAATCGAAGGTCTCGCAGCAGGAGTGAAACAAGCTGGCAATGATTCACCATGTGTGGTTATCGTTTAGCTGGAAGAGGTTCATGATCTGTCCGCTGGAAGAGGCTAGGTAGTGGCGAGGAGTCCTGGCAAGATGCCTTACGTGGGTCCTCAGCGCTTCAATTTCAATGTGGGTATTGACAAGGTGGTCTCTAGCGGTTGCTATAGTCGCCATTGTTGATGCACTCTGAGGCAGGCCTAGACAGATCCGGATCGCTTGAGCGTGAATACTTTGCAGGCACGTACCCAGGACTCTTATTTTTTTCGGGGGAGGGGGGGCGACACCCAAGGTAACTTTTCTGTGCACATGAGGGAATGGCCGGGGGTGTACTTTTACTAGTACAAACGTTAATAATTCCCACCATTCGCAAAAGAGAAATGAAATAAGGTGTCTCTCGCAAGTACGCCTGTGATATACACGTATTCTTTACTTGGTAAACCAGGAACCACATCAAAGTGACTCGCGCAGGAAAGAAACGCACGAAGCACACATCCAAGAAAAAGCAAAGAAACGAAAGCGTAAAATGAAGATTTCTAGTAATGTTTTTCTAATTAGCTCTGGAAGAATTATCGAGAAAGATATATTTGCGAAACAGTCACAGTTCTTTTGTATCTCTCGTTTACTGCTCTACCAAAAGTTAGGTGCCAAAACTGACTCGTATTATTATTTGGGAAGTTGCGTAATGAAGCGTGGCCGCCAGTCCCGTACAACCGCGCAGAGTGCGGGACGCTGCTGTTCTAGACGTAATGCGCCCACCGCGGAAGGTTAGAAAGACGCCCACATAAGCACAGCAGAGAAGTGGCTACGTACGTCAGGCGGGTTGAATGATAACTGTAGAAGCGTCATTAAAAATACAGGGAACCACCCTCCACTTCCGGCGGCGTTTTCTCTGCTTCCTCTCTAAATAAAAGGATTTTCGAGCATAAATATTTTCACAAACGTTTAAATTTGTTAATTTTTGCTTTTCCTTCCCGTTTGGCTGTTGCCTCGGCTCTCTCTATTAGTAGAATCGCTCAATTTTTCAAGTTCTTGCGACTCTTTTCTCCCGTTGCCAATTGTGCTCGAAAAGTGCTGTACAATTAAGGGAAAAAAACCAGACGAGAAAAAACCAAAGTGCCTCGAGCGGCCAGTCGCGCGGCAATGTTGCGTGTATTCGCGGGATTCTTTCTCGCCCGGAAAAACACCTTTATGTAGCCCGCATTGAGCAATGGAAGGCTGTATCGGGAGTTTTTCATATTGATCTACAATTTTCTCATTGACACTTTCCATCTAATTAAATATATTAGAGGTTAATTAATTAATTAATTAAGACTATACATTATGAAATTAGGCAGAATGCAAGAAATAATCTGAGTATCTCCAAGCGACGGTAAACAACATTACCTTGGTTCCGCCCAGCTATGTGGTATTTGCATATTTTTAAATCTTGGTGCATGATGGTTGGGACAACCTATATAGTTCCCAAAGAGTGCGCGCCAGAATTTATAAAAAAAAAGGAAAAGATCAGTGCAGAAGACATGCAGAGAACTCCATAATCATGACTGTAACATGCACTACATAGAAAAAGGAAGTCGCAAAACCAAAGCCTTAGTTTGTTTCAAGTACAAGTTGTTTTCACATGTGATGAAACCATGATACGACTCGGCGACGGGCCATGCCCACTTTCCAGTCGATGCGACAACTAAACGGAATTTAATAAGTATTTTAGAAGTCGCACAAACCCAAGTCCTGTAAGTTTATTTGAAAGCTAAACACATGTGCCGCATGTGCTGCAAGAACAGAAAACCAGAAACTCGATATTTTGGACCGAACGGAGTCTCACCCCACCTTATTCAACCAACTTGCTAAAGGGTGCATGCACTCACGCAACCGAATTGCGAAGCGTAATCATCGGCTACAGTAAGTATATCAGATTAAAACAAAACAAAAAAAGCCTTGGATACAAACGTAGTCCTCACAAGCTAATCAGTTCTATGTGACTTATTTAACGATAAAATGAACATTTTGTCACATTTCACTAAACATCCAGGACAAGTTCCGAAGGTTGCGAACATAGGCAATGGGTGACAGTGCGAAGGTAGTCGCCCCGCTAAAAATGTGTCAGGATGTCGGAACGAGATGTTTTTCGTTCTTGGTTTTAGTTTCGTCCCACTGAAAAAAGTTCCGTAACTGTTTTTAACGGATTTGGTTCGCATGCGAACATTTTGGAAGCAACGTAACGATAACAACATAGTATTTATTTTTCTCAATAAGGGAATTACGAATTCCGAGATCGTGCTCAGTGCCTTGAGTCAAGGCACTGAGCACGATCTCAGAAACAGCACGTCATCGAGCGTACTCGCCGAAATGCGAGACTGCTGTTCCGATAAAACGAACTTAAACGAACATAAACGAACATTAAGATTTCGGTAACAACGCGTTGTACCATTAGAAAACAAAACGATAAGATCTTCAGCGTGCAAGCATTGGGTTTTGCTACGATGCCGAACTGCCAGTGCGCCGAGCGGCAAGCTTAGGTTAGAGGAGGGCTCGACCGGCTGATGCTCGCACTACCCCTGCCTGAGATACGCGCTAATGCTGACGTTGCCTGACATCGGTTGTTTCGTATTGCCGACTTTCTCTTTGAACCGAAAGCCCATAAGAAATACTTCGGTCTCACTCCGAAAAAAAATAATAAACAACGTTTCGGTTACGTTTTCGTTACGGCCAAGAAACATCGGGTTTTTTTCGTTTTTGTTTTTGTTCCATTACGACACACTGGTCTTCGTATAACATCGTTTTGCGTGTAAGTGAATAGCCGGGTCTCTCGGCATGTGCTGTCGCGCGCGAAATGAGGAGCGTCTGAACTGGTATAGATGCTGGTGGAGCGCTCGGAAATGACTACCCTCCTCTCCTCCTCCCGCCTTTATCTACCCAATGGGAAAACAAACGGCGCCTAAATGCCATCACTTAACAGATATACGCCTTCGAGCTCATCATTCCTTTAATAAAGCGAATAGCATCCCACAAGCGTTCGTCTTATCGCTTACATTGAAAATAATCGTCGATGGAGTCTGCACAATTTTTTTTCTCTCTCGCGGTCGCGTGTATTCTTCAATTACAGTGCCAGTTCTGTCCCTATCGCTGTCTTTCTGTTCCCTTTTCCTAGCGTAATAACAGGGTGTCTACCAACCGAGAAAACCGGCCATTCTGAGGGATTCTGAATAGTCTGGAAATACTCAGGGAAAACTCAGGGAATGTGTGCTTCTATCAGGGAAAATGTTCTAATTTTATTGAAAGGGAACGACAGTCGCGGTAATGGTGGCTCAAGTAACAGAGAGGAATCGTAACGAATCGTCTTTGACGCCGTGTCGTCGGCTGGAGTTGCCAGTGTGCAGCCAACGGCCGTCTTTCCGGACCCCCGATAATTCGGACTGTTTCGCGGCACCACCACGTACCCTATAGAGTCAATGTTTAAGAACGTATGAAATTTCGGACGCAAGAATCCTTCACAGACCGATTTTCCGGACTTTTTGCCGTGGCCGCAGGTCCGAAACGGTAATCAAAGCCACCACCACCGCCATTTTGATTACCTCGCCGCCTCGAACCGGCGCTCTCGCAGGCAGGCCCACTGGCAGCCGCAGCCAACACGGCGGCAACGCTAGGCCTAGCTGCTTCGACGTTCGCTAGAAAGCTTCTTGGCGTTCGGTGCCGTGTTTGCCGCTGTCAGGAATGGCACCGACTCCGCCTTTGTGGTCCTCGCAATTGGCTTCGAAGCTCGGAAAGCACGACGTGTTGCATAATGTTGGTTTTTGAAAGTCAGCTTCGCCTCGATGCAGCAATGTTACGCGGCAAAGCTTAACAAGTGTGGGAAGGGGCATTTGTCACGGGACACAGTATGTATTCCTTAATTATACGCGCGGGCACACGCCATCTCCTGTCACAGTACGAGCATCGATATGCCTAATAAGTGTACTGGTAGGCCTTCAGAGCTTTTTCAGATGTGCCTGTGATGATTTGATCCCTTAAGGGTAGTAAAAGACATGCATTCATTTTTTCGAACTGACCGATTTTTCGGACGTTTTCGTGTCCCCTAGTGAGTCCGAAAAATCGGACGTTGACTGTACAATTAAAAGGTCGCTTCAGATGGTATGTGGGGCGAACGCGCGGTGGTAGGACGACGACAACAGAAAGTACCTACGCAATGAGAAATACAGGAAAGGAAGCGTGCTATCGCTTCTTTGGAGGAGCTTGAGCTTAAAAAACAGTGTTGGCTGACGTCGACATGCAGGTGCGCCTCATTCAAATCAAAATGAACTCGTTAAAGCAGTGAAACGCAACACTGAGGCTTTGTGCGGGGGCTGAGAGTATGTCAGAACAGTTGAAGTTGGCAATTAGCAGCTATTGAGAGAGAATCTTTCTAGTGGCAAAGTTCGGGCCTCATACCTATGAGCTCGCTATCAGTTGATAGAAATTGCTCATATTCTAAAAGATTTGCTTCTGTATGCTTTTCCTTTTTATTCGTATTTCAGAATGTTCAACTCGATTTGCGATGGGTTTTACCATTTCTTTTCGAATATATCTTATTCGCTGTGCATTTTACTAACCCCTCGCTTCTTTTTTCTTTATGAATAAAACGGTACTCCTTACTATTCAAACTGGATTAAGTCACTATTCGAACATGATTAAGTCGTCTTTTTTTAATTTTTTAACACGCTTACTACAGGGAGTGACAGCATCGGGCGACATGGTGTCAGCCCGTCGTGACATAAAACAAAGTTCTGTGTTACTCAGGAAATTTTGCAAAGGCACTCAGAAAACCTGGAAAACTCAGGGAATTTGGAAACGTCAACATGGTCGACACCCTGAGTAAGCAACAGAGAAGACACCCTTTTGTTTATCGTTCCTGTAGTGCCTATTCTCATTATAGTTCTCTTATGCGATCATCAATGAAAAGCACAACACCGTGTCAACAGGATACACGGGCGATGGCATCTGAATGCCATATAGAAGTTGAAGCAGAGACCTGTGGCCTTTGCGATCCCGACTCGGCGGAAGCTGTGGCGTTGAACCGCTTCGTGGCTTCTGCATGCGGCGCTATGCTCATGTTATGCGCAAGTTTTTCGGCCTCGTTCGGTGTGAAAAGCGAGTCGCACCACCTATTGTTTCCCACCGGAAATGTCGAATAGCGATGGCAGCGTCTCTCATTTCTTCTGGGGACAGAGAGGCGACGATAGGCGAAGAAGGCGCCAACTGCTGGCGCCCCGACGCCTGCAGGTGACGCATCTATCCGATTCGCGCGCTCCGGATGTGCTCAGCTCGCCCGATGCGCGAGCAAAGCTTTGGGTGCCGGAAACTGGCGAGACCCAGCATGCAGGGCGCTCGCCACCGCGGCAGCTTTCCACTACACCATCCTTATCCTGCCGCCGTCCGCCGTACAATTCTGGGGATGCCCGTGGACTACGAATGATGCGCGCAAGACATGGGTGCGCGTGCACTTGCGACGTTGTAGTTTATTCATTCAGTAGCACTATGTTCAAGGCGAACGACTCGCAACAGTCACTGTTCCGGTGATCTCTCTCTCTCTCTCTCTCTCTCTCTCTCTCTCTCTCTCCTCGATCGTTTAAGAGACAAACTAGTTATAAAGCAAGTAGTTTTCTTTCGCTCTTTAGGCCGCGTTTTCGTGGATGGTCCGTGGTCGGTCGATGGTCGATAGTCGGTATCGGCAAGGATAACGGTCGCTCGCTTTCTCGCTGACTCTCTTGCTTGATAAAAAAACTATTCGCTTTAAAACTAGTTGGGCGCTTAAACGATCGAGTGCGATTGATATAACCTCATTGAAGTCGACCTCACAGCATAAGACCCTAGATTTCGCATCGTTTGCACGGAGCAATTGAAGTGTTACTTACTAACTTTGTTTACTAAAGTAGACTGTACGAAGTGAATTAAAATGTACCGCCGCCAAAACCGTTATCACTGTTCATACTGAAAGGGAAATGCTTCTAGGCCTCGTTCTTGAGCGTAGTCATCCAATACCTATGACAAAAAAGCGCAAAAGAAGCATTCCGTCCACTGTAACGCAGTCCCCTGACCCCCAAGTACAGATAGGTTGTGTGTTTGTATGAACAACGGGGACGCTGGCGACGCATGGCCCTAAGTTTAGCACAGAGCAATAGGGAACTATGATCTTTAATGAACAGACGAGTAATTCCTTGGTATCAACTCAACAGCAAGTCATACCCATAGTCAAGCAATATGAATACCTCCATATACAGGCTGTCCCAAGTAACTTTAGCCGGAGTTTAAAAATATGCCGATGCACTCCAAGGCGACACGACAAAGTGCATGTTGCTGACTATCGTATGGAGTAAGCCACGCTATCTTTTTCATTCTGATTAATTGCATAATTAGTGAAGATCAATTAACCAACTTCTGAAGCAACGAAATCAGGCAAAAAATTCTAATAAGTACTTTATAAGAAAGTTGTAGAGCGCTTTGCAAAACGTTCGCATAAACAGTTTTTAACTTTTTATCTATTAGATAATAGTGTTTTTCCACTTACTGCTGATGCCCGCGAAATACGAAAAAAAAAATACCACGTGATATGCCCGCTTGCGCGTCGCTATTGAAGCGCTCGCAAACAATCCTCGTACAAACGAACGTAGCATCTAGCAGGGTGTGCTGCCGCTTAAAATGCGCCGGGCAGTGACGTAGGCGCTGACTGCGCGATTTACGCCAGCGTCCCTCGCGGCGGTAGCGGCGCAGCGGCAGCACACCCTGATAGATGCTACGTTCGTTTGTACGAGGATTGTTTGCGAGCGCTTCAATCGCGACGCGCAAGCGGGCATATCACGTGGTATGTGTGTGTGTGTGTCTGTGTATTTCGCGGGCATCTGCAGTAAGCGAAAAAAACACTAATGCCTAATAGATAGAAAGCTAGAAATGGTCTAATCGGACGTTTTGCAAAGCGCTCTACAACTTTCTAATTGGAATTTTTTTGCCTAACTTAGTTACTTCCGAAGTTGGTTAATTAATGTTGGCTAATTATGCAATTAAGCAAAATAAAACAAATAGTGTGACTTGCTCCATACAATGGTCAGCAACATGAATTTGGTCACGTCGCCTTAGAGTGCATCGGCAAATTCTTAAACTATGGCTAGAGTTAGCTGGGGCATATACAGGGAGTTTCAGCTGACTTGGGCCACGTCTTTAAAAGAATAAACATAGGCGCTACGCGTGTCGAATTTACGCAGTATTGTTCTGATCTAGATGGAGCACGTCATGATATTTTTTTTTAATCCACCAAGCTGGGTAATTAACAAAGATTGCTCAATTAACTTTTTAAATAGTAACTCTAGCGAAAAATTCTCAATACAAATGTTGTAGCGGTTGTTCTGAAACATCGGATTATTTCATCTATGCTAAGATAACTGTCCTGATTAATTTTTTTCCAGCCTTTCCTTAATGTGCGCGAAATTTTAAAAAATACCACGTGACTGCCGGCTAACGCGCCGTGCTTTTAGTGCCCTCGAATGTTAGTTGAACGATTTAGCAAATGCTATGTATATGTATACAAAATGCTGCAATGGAAAGCATACCTGATTAACTAAAGCAGACTAGGTGACTATTTTTTGCCGCCGCGTTTGAAAGGGGATGCGAGGAGATCATCATCGTAGAAAAGAGCGCCCGCCAACCGCCGCGTTTCATTTTTTGGGGCTTTTCCTTCACTGTTTCGCCTTCTATTTCGTATTGTGCCTTTAAAGGGAAGCTGAAAGGTTTTCCAGAAAAAATGAGTGAACATGTGTACATAATGGTTTTCAACCCTCCGAATTCGAATATCGTATCGAAATTGAGCGAAAGAAAGCGCAAATATATTTTATTTCGACGAAAAGTGCAGCAGCGGACACGCCCAGCTCGCGCGTCTCGTTTCCGCCTGTGATTGGTCGGGCGCCTCGTGACGTCAACTCTAGTGACCGACCGCTGCCGCTACACGTGAAGCGCGGTGCCAGGTAGTTTGGTGCTGTAATGGAAAATTAAGAAGTAATGGAAAATTTAGAGAGACTGCGTATTTCTGAGGAGTTCGGCGTTACTCCCTACATGTACGAGCCGATTGCGAAGAGCCGGCCTCTCGAAGAAGCAAACGATGCTGGTGCGAGCAGTGCTTTCGACGCGAACGAAAGCGAAGTCTTGGGATCTCCTCGTGTTGGAAATGCTCTTTGGTGAGTATGTTTTTTGCAAAGCGATCTAGTGATCTCGACGATCTTTCGCCGAGCTAGTGAGCTTGTTTGCGGTCAAACAACTGTAGTGTTGTGTTCCTGCATGCCTCCTCGTGGAACGTAAGCGGGGATGCGATCGTCGGCATTTGTGCGCTGTCCAAAGCTGTCGGCAATCTACAAAGACGGTTTAAACGCGTGAAAAGCTTCCCGGTTCATGCAGTACGTGTAGTGACCTTCATCTGCGCGCCATCCGCACACTACTCGTAACCGAAGTCGTAAAGGTGGCGAATTCTGTCGGCTACGTGAGACGGTCGGTTTCGCGCTCTGCGCGAGAGAAGGGGCGAGCGTAGCGTCCTGGCGTGCGCCGGCTTTCCAGCACATGCAAACGCTCGTTGACTACCGCTCTACATACACGCTGACGCACCAACAAAGGAATGCAGGGTCGATCGAAGTAGATTACGATGGCACGCACGCAGAAACAAGCTGGTCAGGCACGGTCGCGCAGGCTGCGAAGCAACAAAACACCAGAGTTGACGTCACAACACCGCGGTTTCCGGTCTCCGCTCGCATCGTCAGCGTCAGCAGCAGCGCGCGGCATTCGACGGGGGGCGGAGCTATGGCGCAATTTTAACCGACGATTACGTCGCTCCTAATTGAAAAAAAAAAACCCAAATTTTACCTACATGGTTTATAAGGTTCCCGCATCCGTATATGAGCGTCTTATTGAATTCGACAGACTCTTCAGCTTCCATTTAATGTCCTTGAAAAAGCGTAGGTTTGGGCATGTTGGTATTCCATAACATTTACGTTTTTAGCGCACGAATAGGGACGATAGACAGAAGTACGACCCGGACACAGCGCTAACTTCCAACAATTGTTTCTTTTTTATTCTACGAAGCGGTACACACACATATATATGTAGGTAACAGACAGCAGCGCACGCATGCGCATAGGTACTGGTTTTGAACAAATAAGACAGCAGCGAGACATGTGTAATGGAAAGTTAAGATGACATCGAAGATGAAAAAAGCGACCATGCATAGCCAAAAATTTTTTTTTTGTAACTGCAAGATTAAAATGCTATCTCCATCAAACCACCCCGTGTGTCACAATTAAAAAATCGAATTCTTCTTTTGAAAGATCGATTGAAGGCGCACTAACACAATCGTTCCCCAAACTAGCGATCCTCACCGTTTCAATAATCTCACGTGTTGAGAGATTATTGACAACGTTAGAATTTAATATCCTCTTTGCCCTCGCGACATAGGTCAGGTGGCCTGCTGCGCATACGCGAGATGGTTACGGTGTCCGCGGTCAACCATCTTTTAGAGCGCAGCTCTTAAGGATATTTCACATGCTGCGACTGCAACGACGAAAATCGGTCCAGTCGCACGCATCGCAATGTAATTTTTAGAGGACCCATTTCACATGATTGCGATTTCAACAGTGCAACTGTGCGACGCCCAGGGTTGCTTAATGCCAGGTTTTGTGGCACACACCGCATAATTATTTTAATTTAGTGAAGAAAACGTGTACATTATAATATTGTTGACCAGTCTTTATTGGGAGCAAGTAATACGCGTGTTTTGTAATTTAAAAACGTTTTGAATATTAAATTTGCTAAACGGCGGTTTCTGCAGTTCAGTGCGAAGAGGCATGGCGTACGTGAGCGGTTGTTCGCAGATAGTTGTTCAGCGCTACAACAAATTACAAAATGACCTACCAACAAGCCCATATAGCTATACCCTCACAACATATGCAGTATTCGGAAGTCGGCTGCAGCGAAGTCGTCGTGTCAGCGCAACGAGATCATCCCGCTATTGCCCGTGCTCGTGTCAGTTTCTGGAGAAATGGTGTATGCATATTGCTCGTGACTGCGCATTCTGTTTCGAGTTCAGGTGCTCCTGAGGTTGTGTTTCTGAAGGGAGAGGTAATCGTCTTTGCAGTTCATAAGCTAGCTGGCCTCTTGCGACCAGGTTCCGAGCTCTTGAGGTAAAGAACTTGTGCCGTAGGCTGTACCTCTACTCTGTCTAGGTGCATGTTCGTTTGCTCTTTCTCGTGAGGTCTTCAAGCTTGGTAAAGTTGAAAAGACCTAGTCAGTACCCGCACGCCTGTGTGTTTTTTGTGCGCTGCTTGTAATTCATGCCGTACCACACCTTGGACACAAGGGCAGCGTCTGCGACTTTCCATAGTATCCGCTTGTCCAACCCCCATGATTTTGAGATTATTCTTTTGACCAAGTGTACAATTTGTGTCCAGGCGTGGCATAATTGTTTCACCCACGTGCTGGCTCTGTCGTCTTGGTCTTACACTAGCTGCAGAGGACCCGGAGATGTTGACTCGTGGGTATACTTGTCCAACTTGAAACACAACGTGTATTCTGGGGTAGTTCTTGATTCTAGTCTTATTTCCAACGTAGATTGTAATGGTTAGGGTCGGGCATGAAATAGATGGTAGCTGGCCCATGCCGTTGTCCAACTTATGCACGCTAAGGATGTTGTTGAAACGAGGGACTTGTTCTCACCGAGAACGAGGAATATGGGATTTATTTACAGTATCTACATGGACAACGTTACAGTTCATCAGTCTAGCATGACTGACAGAGAATGCACACCCAGCAACCGCGCCACGGCTGTTTATAAACACTCTGTCCTTCCTAGATCCTACGAGGGAAAACGGCCGTTCTACCAAACGGAGCGTCCAAAGTCATCGTAGCTGACCCGCCTTTGAGGGGTAGGGTTTACGCACTCACTTCGCACAGGTTGCACTGACCACCCCAAGGTGAGAGGGTTCTCGCAGACAGAGCTCTTGACCCGAGCAGGCGCCTCTTTATCCCAGAGTTGACCCTGCAGTCAGTGGCCGCCGCGTCTGTCCATTGACTGACGACTTCTAAGCCGCGTGAGACGGCACCACAAAATATCTTCTAGGAGCTCCCCTGCTCCAAACAGACCGTCACGGTGTCGGCGTACACACTAAAAATACTTGCTCCGCCGACTGCGTCTAGCCATCTCGGCGCCATTCCGTTGGGGACGCGGTGCATTGTCCTCCTTACAAAATGAGTCGCCGCCGCAGCCATGGCGGCGCCGATGTCCTGTTGAATCGGCGCATCGTTGTTTTCACAAAGTGAGTAGTCGCAGCAGACCTGCCGACGCCATTACGACGGTCGCTTCCCCGAAGATCGCCAGCTCCCCCGGTCAAACGTAACAAGATGTAAACTGACTTATCAGCAAGCTGGATGCGAAAAAGGCTAAGAAAGTCCGCAATGTTGTCGAGAGCTTGTTGAATAATTTTTTATTTCTGTATGAGGTAGCTTTCCCATAGACTGTAGTGCTCCATAGACTAGTACTTCTCGTAGTATGCCTGCATTGTTGGTCTGGGTAAGCCAAATCTACCGTCATCTCTCAGCTGGAATTTTATGTCTTTCAAAAAGTTACGGTTGTACTTGAATGCTCTACCACAAATTTTCTTGCTCATCATTTTTCCTATTAGAGTAGCATGTGGTACTGCATAAAGGCCTCTTCACTGTCTTCATTCTTTCGTATGCCGTATTACACAATGACCTCTAATAAAGTTTCTGCTGGTTAACCCCCACTCATATCTACCAGAAGGGACAACTCTTGAAGAAGGTTTTCTTTCTGCTCTGTGCATGATGCAGTAGGAGCATTCATGTCTTCTGACATTTATATACCTTTAGAACCAGCTATCTGATAGAGTACTTATCACGCTTGATCACGTTTATTTGTGCAGCGCTGTTGAACAATATATATCGACGCAATCAATGTTTTCTACATTCGAAGTATCGGAAAGATGCTTGTTTTACAACTGTGGGCCCTTTGCTTTCGGTTGGTGTTAGTATTGCTTGTTAGATTTTGCATAAGAATGCCCCCCGTGTGTAATGGCCTTTGGGTTTAATAAGGGATCATTAACTAAATCTAAGTGCAAGACCTTTTTTTTTTTACACTGATTCCCGTCGAAAGGCGACTGCCATGGCTTGGACTTCAAACCCTCACCTTGCCTTAGTAGCAGAATGTCATAACAGTGGCAGGGGAATAAATTTGTTGTCGAGAGATTTGTGCTTTTTTTCTTGCTTGTATGTTGGTAGAATTGCAATACATGTGTTTCACTGCAAAAAAATCTGTTTGTGGCCCTTTATTGAATAAACTGCGCATTCTGTAAAGTTGAACTGCAGAGAGAGAGAGAGAGAGAGAGAGAGAGAGAAAGCAAGGACAGGAAAGGCAGGGAGGTCAACCAGAAGAGCATCCGATTTGCTACCCTACACTGGGGGTGGGGGAAAGGGGGATAAAAAGAGGAAATAAGGGAAAGAGTAAGCACTGAGTGCGTGTGAGATGGACACTATGCACAGGGACAATATAAACGGTCTCTTAAACCGGTGCACTTGAAGTATTGCGCTAATGCACGATTCGCTTTTCTTGCCAGTGACGGGTGTGGCCACAGTCCGAGTATCTTTGACTCGGTGAACGGTCTTGAATCCAGTCGGTGCAAAGTTGCCAGCAGAGAGAGTCGTTGTACATCGTAGCGAGGACACGTACACAATAGGTGCTCGATCGTCTCCTCGCATCCACAGGAATCGCACATCGGGCTCTCGGCCATTCCCAAACGATAGGAGTATGAGTTCGTGAACGCTACTCCCAGCCGCAAGTGGTACAGCAAGGTTGCTTCGCCGCGGGAAAGGCTAGGTGGCCGTAGCGTGGGGTACAGCTTATATAATCGGCAATTGAAGGCACTTGAACTCCAGGGATCTTGCGACTTTTTGCGTGCATATAGGCGAAGTTCCCTGGCAGCGTCCGACCTCGCCAACGGTATTGAACGCGTCTGGGTATCTTCGTGGGCAGACCGGGCAGCCTTGTCCGCTAGGTTGTTGCCGACGATGCCAGAGGGAGCAGGAATCCATTGAAATATAATGGTGTGCCCTCTTTCCAGACCGTGGTGGTACACTTCCCTGATGTCGGATATCATCTGCTCGTAAGTTCTGGGACGTAATGCAGAATTGATGCTGTGAAGGGCTGCCTTAGAGTCACAAAATACGACCCATTTCTCTGTTGCCTCTTCGGTGACGTACATCATAGCGGCATGGAGAGCTGCAAGTTCTGCCGATGTAGACTTAGTCGTGTGCGACTATTTGAATTTAACTGTAACATTCATGGCTGGAACGACGAATGCGGCAGTTGAGCTGGTACGTGAGGTCGAACTATCGGTATATATATGTATGCAGTCATGATACGTCTGGTGCCGTAATAGCAGCGTAAGTTGCTTCAGAGCCGGCGCTGGATGATTGGACTTTTTTATTATTATTATTATTTGTAAAATACCTTACAAGGCCCCTTCTTGGGGATTGAGTAAGGGGGGCATACAATCAAGTACATACAATTAACAACAATAACAAATGAAAACAGCAGCCAAGTGCACAGCCTAAAAGTCATGAAACATATTAGCTACATAAAGCTGCATATGATTACAATAAAAAGGAACAATATAAGTTAGTAACAACGTATAACACTGCAAGAAAAAGGCAAAGAAACAATACAGAGCAGTGAGTGTGATATTAATGGTTAACATGGGTTAAGCGAGTTCAGTGAGCTCTTGAATTTATCACGGTCAGTTTCCAAAACTATGTTGTCGGGGAGGTTGTTCCAGAGCCGAATGGCACGTGGAATTGCAGACGAGTTAAATGCTTCTGTTTTACCATAGATACGCGAGAAGCTATGATGATTGTATAATCTGTGCGACGTGTGCGATGGCGTTTCTAGGTGTAAGGAATGTTTGTTAGTGTGGTGGGCGTATTTATGAAATAATGACAAAAGGGCTATGTCGCGACGATTACTTAGTAGCTGAAGTGATAGGTGAATCTTTATTTGAGTTACGCTAGAACGGTAGTTATAATTTCGGGAAATGAAACGTGCGGCTCTATTTTGGATTGATTCCAGCATGGTAATTAGGTAATTTTGATGGGGAGACCAGATTGCAGCGGCGAACTCAAGTCGAGGGCGAACAAATGTTTGATATGCCAGTTTGCGGATAAGTGGAGGTGAGTTCCGAAGGTTACGTCGCAGGTATAGTAAGTATAGTAGGTATATAGGTATTCCAGGAATAGTAAAATTCACTTGAGGCTGTCGCAGGCACCACAGGGGAGAGGAAGGCTTCGCCACCGGTGTAAAAGATGCCGGTATGCACTCTTGATGAGCGTTAATCACTCGTGAAAATGTCGCTTGAGGTCTCTCGGCTGGTAAAGAGGCCAAATGATGGTCGGGGATCCTTGACAGATGGCAAATGTGCGCTCTGAGAGAGTCGACAGCTACATGTGTCTGGATTATATGGTCTCCCGCGATGGCGATTGTTGCTGCTCCTGAGGTGCACCGAGGCACCCTAAACACGTGCGTAGGGCTTGACCTTGTGTGCTCTCCAAGGTGCGAAAGTTCGTCTTGCATGCATTTGACAACACTGGTAGGCTGTAACGTAGGAGTACGAGAAACAAAACCCTGTACAGCTGCAACATAGAATGGACTGGTGTACCCCAGTTTTTCCCGCAGGGAAATTTAAAGACTTGAGCAATGGCAACTAATTTCTTATTTAGATAGACGCAGAGAGGGCTCCACGAGAGGTTGCGGTCGATGATTAAACGCAGAAAGCGATGTGTCTTAGCATAGGATACTGCTTGACCATTGATTGAAGCAGGATGCAATGACATTTGTTTGCGCGTAAAGCCAACCAATGCGCATTTTTCAGTAGACACGCTAAGGCCTTGTTCTCGGAGATAAGACGCCGTCGTGGTTGCCGCCCGCTGAAGCCTGGCTCGTACCTGAGGGCGAGGCACCGCAGAAGCCCAGACGCAAATGTTGTCGGCGTATATTGAGACGCGGACTGACCGTGGTAGGAACTCCGCTAGTCCTACCAAGACGAGGTTGAACACAATGGGGCTCAACACACCACCCTGCGGCACACCATGGCAGATGTAATGTTCCGAATTTGGGCCGTCTTCAGTCTGTAAGAAAAAGCACCTCTCAGTCAAATAGTCCCGAATCCATTTATATATCCGGCCACCAACTCCAACAGCCTCCAGTGAGTTCAGTATGGCCTCATGGGCGACGTTGTCGTATGCTCCTTTTATATCAAGAAAAAGTGCCACTGCATGATAGGCGCTTGAGACTTTTTTTGATTTTGGACCCAGGTTACGATGTCAATGACGTTGTCAATGGACGAGCGACCTCGACGAAAGCCCGTCATGGCGTCGGGATAGATGTTGAATAGCTCTAGGTACCATTCCAAGCGAGCAAGAATCATTCTTTCCATCACTTTACGGACGCAGCTCTAAAGCGAAATCGGACGATATGATGAGAGCTCAAGCGGAGACTTTCCAGGTTCTAGAATGGGGATCAAGCGGCTCGATTTCCATTGTCAAGGAACGGCGCCGTTCTGCCAAGACTCATTGTAGCAGCTGAGCAGCTCATCACGTGCGTCATGTCCAAGGTGGCATAGGGCAGCATACGTGATGCCATCAGGTCCTGGTGACGAAGAACGCCTGCAGGTCGCCAACGCAGCATCGAGCTCTTCGAGTGAAAAGAGCACGTTCATTTCTGGTACACGTGCCTCAGGGATGTCATTCAATGCTGCGTCAGTAATGATGGCCACTGACCCAGCAACCCGTGCACAGAACTCTTCAGCCACTTCAAGTTCCGAGCGGAGTTGGTAGAGGGCCAGTGCAGCAAAGGGCTTTTTTTGATGCGGAGATGAGCGAAGACACCTAACCGTTCTCCATATGTGTGAGAGCGATTTTCGGGGATCAAGCGACTGACAGAAAGTGTTCCATCGCTTGTCTTCCAATTTATCCATACGACGCTGGACTTTCTTCTGTATGCGTCGTGAAGCCCTCAGATCCAAGACGCACTTCATGCGCCGATACCTCCTTTCCGCCTGTCGGCGTGCCGCACGCAGCCTCTGCAGTTCCATATCCAAGTCTGTTCGCCTTGCTGACCTTGTGAGCGAGCAGATGGATGTTTTCAATGTCTCTGCGATTGCATCTTCGATAGCGTGTGAAAGGCCTTCCCGACATGCGTCATCCATATCCTTCTTAAAGTTTGTCAAATCAACTGTACACAAGAGGAGCGTTGCTCAACAACTCTAATCTTTATGTATGTGGTAATATGGTCGCTTCCATGTGCTTCAATGTCCGTAAACCAGTGGACGCTCGAGGGAAAGCGACAACCAATATGTCTGCCTGAATATCCAAAAGAAGGATGTGTCATTTACACTAATTGGAGCCTACATATCCCCAGAGGGTCACTTTGACTTCGAACGACTCAAGAAAATATTACTGATGAACAATGGCCCCTGGGTTATCACAGGTGACTTCAACGCGCATCACCAGCTATGAGGAAGCACTAAAATTGATTCCAAAGGCAGAAATCTCGCCTCCTTTGCTGCCGACCATGATTTGTGCTGTGTAAATGACGGCAGCCCTACGTTTTTGCGAGGCACGACCTATAGTAGCTGCTTGGACTTAACTTTGAAATGCCGAAATTTCTTTTCAAATCCAAGGGCGAAATGTTCTTGCGAGTAGCATGGTACCTTATTACTTATAAAGGTATTAATGACAAAATATTTCGTTGTATGAGTTTGCACACTAATGAATGTGATCACAAACTTATTAGAAACTGTTATTAGAAGCATGTTAGGCATGGATATTCCTGTACACTTAATTAGCTGTGGACATTCATGAACCGTTTATACTTAAGGAATGCAATTATTCACAGGAAGGGATGCAACTGGCTAACTTCACTGCACATTTTTGAATTGCTTTTGTTTCAACTACATAAGAAGAGGCTGTTTGCCTGCTTTTCGCCTTGTTACACGAGTTTTACGTGACGTTGAGGGAGGGTGCGTTGTCACTGTGCTACTATAGCAAGTCAATATTGTTATTTAACTGTTTAATTACAATTCAAAGCAAGAGTTAATACAGGTGCCGTAAGGATACAAAGTCCGCAAGATATTCAAGGCTTATTGGTTTCTGTGCAGGAAAAAAATTCTCCATCAGTGAAGAGATACAACTTAACGTGCATCAAATATTCGAAAACAAATTGACGACGCTGTTTATTCAAGCCACGGAGTTAAATATGCTATCGTAGAAAATTCATCGTGATAGTCTGTACGTTTGACATGTCAAAATTGATAAGCAAATGAGTGAAGATAACCTTTCGAGGTGCATCGAGAAATTTACGCCTGAAAAAACCGACAAGGAAAGAGTGCAACTAAACGGTCGCGCGTTCAGCGCAACGCTCAAACTTCGGGTATTTTGCAGTC
Source organism: Dermacentor variabilis (assembly GCF_050947875.1). Classification (NCBI taxonomy): domain Eukaryota; kingdom Metazoa; phylum Arthropoda; class Arachnida; order Ixodida; family Ixodidae; genus Dermacentor; species Dermacentor variabilis. The sequence continues at coordinate 50,282,192 of NC_134568.1, read as the reverse complement.
TTGTAAGTTGCCCTTGCCGAGGTTTAAATTATTCTAAACTGCTCCGTACGCGCGATGTTTGTGTCCTACTGAACGAAAGAAAATTGTGACGGCCTTAAAAGGTCAAGTCGTCTCACGATGATCCAACACCTCGTAGTCGCAAAGGTTTGTCTATTTGTGTATAACATATGAAGAAAACGTGAAAATGCACTTCATTTGCTACGCATCGTGTCAACGAACGCATGGAAATGGCAGAATGGAATCGGCGGGACAAGTTCCTTATTGTCCCTTCTCGTACGTACCGGATTCGGCAATCCACGTCTCTGCGCATTGCACGTGTTGAGCGAGACGCGATTTCCCAAAACAAACCCCGAAATAGCGCTCGGCGCAATTTCGACAGAAAATCGCAGCGATCGCTGCGACGGTGCAACGAACCGGTTGGTCGCAACCGAAAAGGGGGGGGGGGGCAGGCGGTCGGCACTGCGACTGCGATTTTCGTCGCATGCGACGGAAATCACACTTCAGATGCGACGAAAATCGCATCATGCGAAATAGACTTTAGGCGATTCCTGCGGCGAGCATCGGCGTTGTCCAGCAGCGCTCTTGTAACCGAGCGAACGAGCACAGCAAAGCGATGAAAGAGCGAACGCGGAGCACGGTAAAGGAGCACGCATGAGATGGATGCTTGGACGTTATGAGCGTCCCCTTTAGAACGGGGCGGTGGGTTGCGCCACTAAGCTCTTGCTACTATACTGCATAATGTCCTACCTAGGTTAAACAATGAAAAAAGAAAAAGAAACACTATGAACTACCATGCCCAAATTTTCTGATCCCCTATTGCGAACTGTGCTTTTGTACGTCTCCGTCTTTTGTCGTTTCCCTACTTTTCTTCCACCAATCCTCCAATCGCCTCTTACTAATATCTATTGCGGACATGTTTGCTTTTCCCCTGCCCTCGCTGAACTAAAGAGCTTCAAGGAAGCCAGTGGTGCCTAAATCGATCGCTGGGTAGACGTCTTCACATTCTAATAAAACATGCTCCATAGTTTCCCTAGCTTTACCGCAGCAAGCACATGCTTCTTCTTCCTTCTTATATCTCGCTTTATAGGCGCGCGTTCTAGGGCATCCCGATCTCGCTTCGAAAAGTAATGAGCTTCCCTTTGAATTATCATAAATTGTTTCTTTCCTGAATTCGTTTGAGCACGGGTGAAAGCAACGCCACCTAGAGGAAATTCTTCCAGGACGGGGTGCTCCTGTGGCCACGTGATCATACGTCATCGGCATGGAGTCTTGGTCCCCTGCGCGGAGGCGGCAGCAGACAGAAAGAAAAACTTTATTCGTAGTAAGTGAGTTTGGACTCCTCCGGGTCCCTGGACCACCGCACGGTCCCACACTACGTCGAGTTGTTCATGCTCCTTTTGTTCATGACGTCGGCAGCCCGAGCCACCGCAGTAAGCTGCGATGTCGGGTCCGCAGACGAGAGCAGGACCTCCCAGTCCTCCCAGCTTGAGATGGCGGGCTGTCCCTGCGGGGGAGAGAGAAGTGGTTCTTGCGGGAAAGGAGGAAAAGCTGGCACTACCTTCTGCAACCCATGCGGGAGCACGGCTCAGCGCCAGCAGGTTGGGGAAGATAGGATTAAAAGAAAGAGAGGTTAGGAGGGAGAAAGGTAGAGGGTCGTCCCAGCAGCATCAGAGCAGCCCGGCCGGGAGGGCCCAGTGGGTTCGACCGGAGGAGTAGGCTGGAGGTAGACCGTATGGGAGGTGGTCCAGTAGAGGTGAAGTAGTGGCGGAGTGAAGTAGTGGCGGAGGCCGGCCCAAGGATAACCGTTTGTCCGGGTGGCAGGCGATGATGTGCCGGCGCAGCCTGTGTCTCGAGAAGTCTGCGGCCGTTACAGCAGGGCTGAGGGGGACGCTTGAGTGGTGGGCACTTTTTGCAAGAGTGTCCGCCTCTTTATAGCCCGGGATCCCCACGTGTACCGTTAGCCAATGCAGGGATAGTGAGCATCCTGCGTCCTGAAGGGCCGTCAGTCTTGAAGAGAGCAGCGCAACCCCAAGGCTAGCCCTGTCAGGCTTCTGCAGGCAGAGCAGCGCCACCTTGGAGTCGCAGAAGATGGCTGCCGGGGTCGCTGGTAGCTCCTCTGCAAGTTGGTCCACAGCAAGGTGAAGTCCTGCTAGCTTTGCTGCGGTAGAGCTTGCACGTCCCGGGAGACGGCACAGCTTGCTCTTTTGTAGGGCCGGTGCAACGCAGGCTGCTGTGGATGAGCCCGTCTCCAGTATCACGGATCCATCGACGAAGATGTGAAGGTGGTCCCCAAGTCTCTCTTGGAGGAGAGAGGCTGCCGTCTGCTGTAGGGCACATGCTGGGGAACGGTTCTTCGAGACACCTGGCAGCTCCGTCGAAATAGGGATTGGTGGCCGATGTGGTGGACGATGCTGTACAGCGTTTGCAGGCGTGTCCCCTATGACTTCCTTATAGAGGCCACACAGCCGTCCCATGTGTGATGCTGGCCGGGAGCGTAGGCGGGTCAGGAGTGCTTGACCATCTGCGGCATGGTGCAGGCGATCAACGTGTCATAGCCCCTGTTGCAGGAAGCGTAATGACAGGGGCCAGGCACCTGCCTCAGCCAAAGTGGCGGCCACTTGTGAGGCTCAGGGAAGGCCAAGAAAAAGCCGTACGGCTGACCGGTGCTGCAGCTCCAGTTTCCGCAGGCGGGGTGGGGCCAACGCCACAAGAGGGAGGGCATACAGTAGCCGTGAAGTGGCTGCAGCTTCAAACAGCTGCAGGGCCCACCTGGTGGTACAGCCCTGTCCACGGGCAAGGAGCTGTGAGATCGCCTTGCGGAGCCGAAGCGTCTGGGCGCACAGGGCCTTGGTAGCCGGCAGCCAGGTCAGCCGATGGTCAATGCGCAGCCCCAGGTACGTGACTGCCTTGCTCAAGGGATCTGGACGCCCTCCAAGCGTAGCCGGGCAGCTGAGCGGTGGGCTGACGCTCTTGGATGCAGTAGCAAGGCCTCGGTCTTCCTGGCCGAGATGGTGAGGCCGATGCTGCACAAGTAGGCAGCCGCAGTGTCAAGGGCTCTCTGTAGGGGCACACAGGCCTTGCGGATGTGTTGCGGGATCAGCAGGACAACCAAAAAGGATGTGGGAGAGTGTGGCGTGAGGGTCGCCGCATGGAGCATGTAGGGGAGATGCCACAGTAGTGGGATAGTAGCTGAGGGCATGGGAGAGAGCGGGTCTGGAGGCGTCTTCAGAGGATCTGTTGGGAGTAGGTCAGGGAGGGTGGGGAGGAGGGTAAGTCCGACGGTCCAAACGGGGTATTTGCGTGAGCTGCGCAAAGCTGTGCGCCCGCTCCCTCGAGAAACCCGGATAGAGGCTGCCCTGAGCCCGGCAATTTAAACCTCGGGCCAATTTATCGGCAGCCTCGTTTCCGGGGTTCCCAGAGTGAGCCGGCACCCACCGGATCTCTAACCTGCGTGGTAAATTCTGGGGGGGGGGGTTTGCTACAAGTTCCAGGCAGAGGTGTGAATCCTCCCTCTGGCAAAGTTGGACAAAGCAGTCTTTGGATCGCTAAAGATGTATTCAGCATCCGAAAGGGCAAGGGCTAAGGCGATGGCGGTCTCCTCTGCCTCCTCAGGTGTAGAGCCCGAGGGAAGATGGTGAGTTAGGGGCCGGGGTAGGGTTGGGTTATAAGCAACTGCTACAGCTTCATGCGTTGTACATGCGGCGTCTACCCAAATGGCTTTCTCGACTTGTCCATAATACTTGAGGAGGGCATTTGCGCGAGCTACGCAGCGAGAGATGTGATACTGGGCATGGACGGTTCGAAGAAGAGGTTTCACTACAAGGGGTGTATGAATGTGTCGAGGAATGGCTGTAAGGGTTGACTGATTGGCGGGTATGTTGATGCGAACGGAGGCCAGGATATGGTGGCCAGTGGCGCTCGCGGCAAGTCTTGAGTACTGCGTCTGAAGGTGCGCCTCAACTAGTTCAGGAAGCGTGTTATGCATGCCTAGTGCAAGGAGTTTGGTTGTGATAGTACTGCGGGGTAGGTTTAGTGCTGCCTTAGTTGCAAGGCGGATCATGACGTTCACGCGCTCGGTTTCCGTGCGGTTCAGCTTGAGGTATGGAGTGGCGTACAGAATGCGGCTAAGCGTAAAAGCATGTACAACTTTCATGTTGTCTGCTTCGTCTAAACCCTTGTGCAGGGAAGATACGCGGCGTAGAAGCTGCAACACTGATTGCGTGGAGGTCTTGAGTGTTTTAAGGGGATGGTCATTGCGTCTGGAATCCTGCAGGAAGAGGCCAAGGATGCGCAAGGTGGGAGTGAGGGGGATAGGGGATCCTTGTAAAGTGATTTGGATGGATGAGTTAGCGGCAGATTTCGGTCTAATTAGGAGGAGCGCGGACTTAGAGGGGGAACACTCGTTTACGATAGATGATACGTGAGCGGAGATGGTGTCGGCTGCTAATTGTAGAGTTTCCTCAATTTCCTCGTCAGAGCCATGAGTGGTACATGTGATATTATCAAGCGTACAGAGTATGTTTTAGGTGTGGGATGAGATTGAGCTTCTGGGCTAGGGGATGAAAGCAATATTAAATAGAAGGGGGAGAGGACCGCGCCTTCTGGGGTTCCAAACTCGCCGAGTGTATAAGGGGCTGGGCTGTGCTGATCAATGTGCAAGGAGGCAGTGCGGCCAGAGAGGAAGGCGCGAACGTAGTTGTATGTTTTAGGGCCTACCTGTAGTTCCTGCAGTTCCCGTAAGATGGCAGCGTGTCGATAACGGGGGTGTCTGGGGTAGTATCGAGCGTTTGGGTATGTTCGCGAATGTCTTTGTGTAACTGAGTAGTCCAGGTGTCTACGTGGTAGGGGGCCTTTGCTGGCTCCGCTTGCCTAAATTTACGGAGCTGGTCCCAATTAGTGTGCCTAGCAGTAAATTTGCGCTGAGGTCGGCGATAGTTCACCGCTATGCGAATTAGGTGGTGGTCGCTGCCTAGTGTGGCTTGCGTTCTTTCCCACTGTAGGTGAGCCAAGTTTCTACCAAGCGTGAGGTCTGGGATAGTATCGGCAGTAGCACTGCTGAACCCGCGTAGGTAAGCTAAAATCATTAAAGGTGGTCAGGGGAAGCAATAGCGTTTCATTGTATAAAACTGTGCCTCTGTGGTTGGTGTGTCGATATCCCCAGTCCACGTGAGCGCAGTTAAAGTCGCTGGCAACCAGTAGGGGGTTTGATCCGGCCATTTGGGTTATGGATTTGACGAGTCGAGCGAGTAGGTGAATAGGCTGTCGTGGGAGAAGATAACAGTTAAGAATGAACAGAGGAGATTGGGCAGGGGTGGGGGGTAAAATTTCAATGAAGGTTTGAGCGATAGGGGCGGTAACGTCGTGCTCCGCGTAATGCAAAGTGTTACAGACGTATGTAACCACCCGAGGAAGATCAGTGGAGTCAGAGAGGATAACAGCGTATCCTGGCAGTTGCCTGCAAACATTGGCATCCTGGATAGCGATAATGTCTGGTGGGGACAAAGAACTGGCGATAATCTGCTGCAGAGAGTCGCGCTTTCGCCAAAAGCCCCTGCAATTCCATTGAATAATTTGCAAGAAATTATGGTGCCTCGGAGGAGCCATGTTGAAGCGTGGCGTGGAGAAGGAAGGGTGCAGAAGGTGGGACTGCGGGAGGAGGCGCCGTTGAGAGTCCAGGCATAAGGTTAGCTAAAGGCTCTTCAACCTTGGCCATGATGCCAGATATGACCGTATCCTTTATACCGGTAATGGTAGCTTCAATCGTAGTCTGGCACTGTGCAGTGACCTGCGCAGTAATGCGCTCTGTGAATTTGGCTTCTATAGGTTTTGGGCGAGGTCCTGAAATTTGACTTCCAAGTCTATAGGTTGGGCTGGGCTCTCATCAGGCCTCCTCTTTTTCTGAGGAGGTTGGTTGGACGGGGTGGATGAAAAAGATAGGGATGGTGGAGTTGGGGGTAGAGCAGGTGTGGAGGTAGAGAGGGCTGCCTTGAGCTGCGTTACCTCATCCCGCAGAGCCTTCACGTCCGAGTCCTGGGAGGACATGATGCTCGTCTTGGCAGCCTTGGAAGCCCATGTAGAGGTAGACGGGAGGGTCGTGCTAGTGGGGGAAAGTCCTTCTTGGTAGGGCACTTTGTCTTCTGGGGCAGTGGGCTGCGTCGTTTGGTGGTGGCATTTCTTGCCTTGCATGAGGCGGTGCCCGTGAGGTGCTGCCCCCCCACAGAGAATGCAGATCGGGATGCAGGAAGGAAGATCTTGCGGCTCACGCTTGTCCCCCCACCGCATGCGGATACCACTCTTGGGGTGAGGGCACACGTCGTATCCGTGGCCCGGTCGACGACAGTTTGTGCACGCGTCTAGACTTCCCTTGTACGTCGTGCATCTATACACTACACTCATGTAGCGCATGGTGTGAGGGACTGGGCCATGCGCAAATGTGATCAATATGGAACGGCTCCTACCCATTCTGCGGGCTGCGATGATATCAGCTTCCAGGTTGCGAGTTTGGAGGTCCTGTAGCATCTCTTCCGGTGTTTCCGCCCAGTAGGCTGGCGAGATGACTCCGCGGGCAGCAGCGGGCGGCAGTGCGATGTAGGCGGCGACGGGGTAACTGGTCTCTTGAAGGACCACTTCCTTGAGTTGGACGAGGTGAAGGGCCGTTGACTCGTGAGGTGTAGCGACCGTGAATGAGTTATTCGCAGGGTGCATCCGGAGGTGAAACTCTCCTAGGTCCCGGTCGGCGGCGGTGACTCGCAGAGCTTGCATGAGTGGTTGTGCCATGGCTCCGTTGAAAGCGAGGCCTCCTCTTCGTTGGAAAACTACCCTTATAGTGCCGGGAGGGAGTGAAGCAAGTTGCTTACTTCGCAGTGCGATTGCGCGCGTCACGCGCAGCTGTTGTTGTTGAGCGCGGTATATCGGCTTGAAGGTCGCAGGGGCAGTGTCGGCCGGAGCACCGACGGCGGACAGACCCCCGTGGTTCACGTCTTCTCGTTCCCTAAAACCGACGAAGTAAGAAAAGGGTGGATACGTGCCATTCCCCGGTGAAAAGCTGGTCGTGTCAGCTACCTCCAGGGTAAGAAATTTTGAATGTTTATTATTTTCTGTGCAAGTTGCTTCGACCATTGGGCCTTGCTTACAACTCATTTGTGGTACGTAAAGGCTAAATGCGTCACACATAGCTCGCGATGTCAAGTAACCGCACTTATGCTAGGATATATTTATTTTTATCTTATATATATATATATATATATATATATATATATATTTCGTAATTAGTACTAATTAATCAAGTTTTCTATTATTGTAATTCGATGAAAAGAGTCAATGCGAAAATTGTAGGGCAATACGAAAGCTCCCGATACAGCTTTCTGTTGCTCAAGACGTGCTACGTAAAAGTGTTTTACGCGAAGCTGGTTACGCGGACCATGTGCCGTCGTTGTCGGACTTCGCTAAAGCTATCACCATTAGCAATGGCTCGAGCGTCGTCGTCTGCTTCCACAGCTGGCTCTGTTGCCGCTCGTCATTCCAGCGTAGCATTCCTCTTCTCTTCTGTCGTCGTAATGGGGAGGCCACGTTTACGAGGATATGAGCCATTGCTTAAGGGGGTATGAGGCATTCATTGTCTTACGTGACGGACAGATTTAATTTTGAAGCAATTTAATTTTGAAGAATCGCAAGCGACAATGCCGGGCGGATGCTGCTAACCTCGCCACCGAGCAAACTCGAGACATCGAACGCAAGCGACAACGGCGGATTGCGGGCATACCGTCACTGACGTCGTTCTCTCCATCGCAGCCTAAAGGCTGTTTCACATGCTGCGACTGCAACGACGAAAATCGGTGCTGTCGCACGCGTCGCAATGCGATTTTTAGAGGGCTCATTTCACATGATTGCGATTTCAACAATGCGACTGGTGCGACGCCCAGGGTTGCTTACTGCCAGGTTTCGTGGCACACGCTGCATAATTCTTTTATTGTAGTGAATAAAACGTTTACACTATAATATTATTGACTTCTCTTGATTAAAAGCAAATAATATGTACGTTTACTAATTTAAAAATGTTAGTTAAGATTTGTCTTGGGGTGCGCGACGGCGGTTTCTGTAGTTCAGTGCGACATCGCGCACGTAAACAGCTGTTCGCAGGTGGTTCAGTGCTGTGTGTTGTCTTATCGGTAACACTGATCTTAGTGTCACACATTACTTCCCCCCTTTTCTCCTTCTATGACCGTTTCGTTCTGCTTGCGCTACAACAATCTACAAGATGACCTATCGACAAGTTCATATAGCTGCCCTCACCGTATATGCAGTATTCGGAATTCGGCTGCCACGAAGTTGTCGTGTCAGCCCAACAAGATCCTCGCGCTACCCGTGCTCGGCGTCAGCTTCTGGAGAAATGATGCGTGTATATTGCCCGTCATTGCGCATATGTGGTGCCTGCTCCTAGCCATGTTCTTACGCCGAACGCAACAAGAAGCACCAACCCGAACGCCCGCGTGTGCCCCTGAACGAAGCCTCAAACGATCTGTGTGATTACGACGTGGAATGAAAATTGTGTCGTGAAATTCAACCTTAGCGCTAGCCTGGTTCGTCCATCGCCGTGCTTGCGCTGCGAATATATATATGGGAGCCCCCTATAAATACTTCTAAAGGCGCAAAAGCCGACGCATCAAATGTTTCGAGCAGTTACCGTCACTTTTGTAGAAGCCTGTACGTTGTAACATAGCATTCTAAAAGACACGCTTCTCGTCCACTTTGTTGTCTCGTGTCTCGCGCTGGTAGTATACTCGGAACTTCTAACGAGAAGACCATATCAATACGCGCTGTTCATAATGCAGGATCGTAGGCCCACGGCAGGCGCACTTGCCGTAGAATTTTTCAGCTTTCTGCTCAGCCTCGCACGCCTCTCACGGTTAGCCTGTTTTGTGGAAATAAATATTATGATATTATTAATGTTATTAGATATTATAGTTTCTTCACGGTAATTTATAGCAATCCTCCAGATTTCTTAAGCTAGTCATGCATTTAACCTGTATTAGATCAACATTGTTACGACATACTTATGAGAGTCATTTCAAGCTAGATTGCTCAGCCAGAGAAAGTACAAATGCAAGCCTCAATGTTTATTCCAATTTGGTATTCCTAAACAGATTATATTGGCAGAATTTTATGCCTGCTTGCATTTCCTGCAATTCAATGTTCAGAGCTGTAAAAACTGATTCCTTTTCTTGCTGTAGAAAGGCTGCTTCAATGTCCATAGCAAGCTGTAATTGTTCGTTTCGAAAGTGTTAAGCAATGACTATATGTCTAAGCTTATCAATGCGTTTTTGTTCCACGAACAAAATGAATGAATGACGTGCTTATGTACTAAATTTATATACCTCGCAGGTTACAAGGTTGGAGTATTATGCAAAGGGGAATAAAAAAGTTGTTACAAAAGGAAGAAGGGCACAACATTAAGAAAAAAACCAGCAAAAAAAGCAGTACCAATACATTGCATCAACTAGCCCGTGTTTTACTGGCACAACATTATACAATACTTAACAAACAATAACAGAAAAAGTTACTGTCCATGCACCCTGTACAGACGGTAAACCAGCGAAGCTGAAATGTACAGCCCCGGTGTTTATCACTGGGTTAATTCCAATGGTTTATTCAAGTCTTTCTATATTATTGGTTATGTCTGTGTTTCTTAATGAGGTTATGCACATGTTTGGCTTGGGTTTATCACATTGTTTATTTGGAATGCCACACATTGCACTTTGCAAGATCACCATCATGTAAAGTGAAATGAGTGGTTCATTGTGTTAATGCAGCAGGTCCATCAAAGTCTTTCTGAATTATGTTACACACTTGTATTTTGTAATGCGTTAATCATAATGTTTACGACTCAGTTATGCACTGTAGTTACGAAGTGACACACCGGGGCTGCACATTTCATTTAATTAAATACAGGGACACATTTTCAAACCTATTGGGAAGTCTGAGAGAGACTGCTGCGCGCGCGCACTGCTGCTAGAGAGAAACGACGTCACTATCGGTCTAGCCACTGGCCCACCACACCTTTGCTGTGAGATAATAATGACATCATGATCTTGTCTTAACCGCATCCCCCTCTGTGTCCCTTCCCTGCAATAATACGCAGATAAATGTATGTTTGAAATGCATAAGCATTTCTATGTCTACCCAACAAGAAATGTCTCCGTCCATCATGCAAGACAAATGCAATGGCTCACACCCCCTTAAACAATGGCTCATACCCCTACACTAGGGTTTTTGGGATCGGACCATGAGTGTTTCGCCTAGGCATATACAGCTTCACTGTAAAAAGAATGAACACCTTTCTGCTAGAGACCAAGACAATCATGAGGTGTATTAACAAATGAAAGTTTATTGAACATGCCGAGTAAATGCTGTTCGACAAGCAATAAATCGAATTTACACAAAAAGCAGAAGCAAGATCTGATGTGTGTCCATACAGATCCCAACAGGAAACGCATTCATCTCTGAAAGTGTAACAGCGGCCATGCTGACACAAGATTCTCCCAGTGTATTTGCATCTACAGTATCCATAATTTCTCTAGGCAGCCGATCTCCACAGAGTGCTAGCTTCTTCCTCTACAACGCACTCTCCACATCTGAGCGTGCATTGTAGAGGAAGAAGCTAGCATTCTGTGCAGATCGGCTGCCTAGAGAAATTACGGAAGCTGTAGATCTAAAAATGCTGGGAGAATCTTGTCAGCACAGCCTCCGTTAGAAATGGATGCATTTCCTGTCAGGAAACGCACATGAATTTTTGCTTCTCCTTTTTGTGTATGTTCAGTTTATTGCTTGTCAGCGAGCATTTACTCAGTGTGTACATTAAACTTTTGATTGTTAGATCATCTCGGTTTTCTTGTTTGTCCTATGTGTTCTCTGGTGCCATTTGCAACCAGGCTATTCGTTTTTTTTTTAGACTGCAACAAGTCACTTTGATGGCCCTGATGATACCTTATAAAATCCTTTATTTGGCCAATGTAGCAAGAATGTATAGTGTGAAGCAGTAAGAACACGGTACGCTAACTCCTAGTTAAAAGGTTTATTGTGAAAATGCAGTGATCTATAAAGGTTACCAGAAAGTAGTACAGCAATAAAACCTGATAAAGACTAGTGGTTGATGAAACCAAACATAAAAGCGGGAAAGGCAGAAAATACATATAGATATACAAGTCCAGGGAAAAAAAAACATTGTGATCACCAAGTGTGCATGTGGCTGCATTCCAGGAAACTCATTTTTTTCCAATGGCATGGAACTGGAAGAATGTGCTTGCATAAGCAAGCTGTCAGTCTGTCTACTGGAATAACAACAGTGTTTCTTGAAAGGTGCTGGCATGCAGGATTGGCAATTGTAATGCTTCTTTTCCTGCACTTGGAATTTTTCTGTATTTTCTTTCTGTAGCATTTTTATTTATGTTTGGCTGCATCAAGCACCAATTTTTATCTATCCTTCAAAGATGTCTTTCTTTTTCTGGGGAAAACACAGCGAAGGCGGAAGATGTAAATTCAAGACGATGAGCAACACAAGAACAAGGTGAAAGTAGGAGCCAACGTTTCCACACGTGGACCTTGAAGAAGACAAGTCCACTTGTCGAAACGTTGGCTCCTGCTTTCACCTTGTTCTCGTTTTGCTCATTGTCCTTTTTTTTCTGGTAATTTATATAACTCGCCACATTTTTACAAATGAACCTCAGTTGAAAGTTCGTCCTCATCCATATCTAGTGTCATCCTGTTGATACTGCTTCATGCTATGCACTCTTGCAACATGTGTGTGTGTGTGTGCGTGTGTGTGTGTGTGTGTGCACACGCGTGGATTTGGATGTGAGATTGGGCCCTTGGGCAGAGGTATCATTCTTCTCCTGTGCAGCCTTATGAATTCATTAACTATAGTGCAACAGAAATGCAATGGACAGGAACGAAGTGAACACACAGAGCGCTTCGTTCTTGTCTGTTGTGTATCTGTTGCACTTTAGTTAATAATGAATACACACAAACTCATCTAGTTTTCAGTTATTATGTCGGGCTTATAAGCCTGCTTGTGTCCTGAAATATCTGCATGGCTATGTATCCTGTAATTTAATTTCTGGCCATGTGCTTACAAGCCGCGTGTCAGTCTCCTGATTTTCCTGACAATCTTGTGTGATGTGCAGGCCCAGACAGTTTCTGGTGAATCCATGCAGGGTGTTGTGCAGGGTGTAATCTGCACTACAAGTGCTGCTTTGATTGCTTTCAGTTCAGCTTTTCTAGGTGTAGGATGACCTGGAATGGTACTCACTTATATGGGGTTTAGTTTTATGTAGTGTCATACTACTGTTACACTGCTATTGCCAGATCAGTGTACTACATGTGCCTTATGTTTGCTTGCATCTTCATGATTAGCAACCTCCTCTGTGTGTTTGGCAGTTGCATATAGTCTCCTGGCCTAATTGTTTGCCCCCATATTCCACGGTATGGGCCTGTTGTGTTTCAAGTTCAGGTACTCCCGAGGTTGTGTTTCTGAAGGGAGGGGTAGTAGTCTTTGCATCTCATATGCTAGCTGGCATAGTATCTTGGGACGAGGTTCTGAGCTCTTGAGACAAAGAATTTGTGCTGCAGGCTGCAACTCTACTCTGTCTAGGTACTTGTTCGTTAGCTCTTTCTCATAGAGGTCTTCAAGCATGGTACAGTTGGAAAGACCTGTTATTACTACCCGATGCCTGTATTCGATGAGTTGTCTTTTTTGTGTGCTGCTGGTAATTCACACCGTACCATACCTTGGACACAAGCACAGCATCTGCGATTTTCTATAGTATCCACTCGTCCACCCCCATTATTTCGAGATTATTCTTTTCACCAGGTGTGGAAGTTGCGTCCAGGCATTGCATAATTGTTTCACCCACGTGCTGGCTCTGCCGTCATGGGCTTACACTAGCTGAGGATTTGTGGATGTTGACTTGCGGGCATATTTGTCCAGCTATGTGGATCACAATGTGCAATCTGGGGTAGTTCTTGATTCTAGTCTTTATTTTTTTTTCCGACGTAGATATGAGCTGACTTATCAGAAAGCGAGAGGCCAGGCTGGCCAAGAAAGTCTGCCGTGTTGTCGAGGGCTTGTTGCATCATTCTTGATTTCTGTATAACATAGCTTTCCCATAGACTGTAATACACCATAGGCTGTAGTGTTTCTTGTAGTATGCCCGTGTTGTTGGTGTGTGTGGGCCAAATGTACCTCCAACTCTTACCTGGAATTTTCTGTCTTTCAGAAAGTTACTGTTTAAGTGCTCTACCAGAAATGTTTTTGCTCATCGTTCCTCTTATTAGAGCAGCATGAGGTACTGCTGTTAAAAGTCTCTTCACTCTCTTCATTCTTTCATAAGCAGTATTACACAATGTCCTGCAATAAAGTTTCTGCTGCTTATGGCCCACTCATATCTGCCAGAAGGGACAACTCTTGAAAAAGGTTTTCTTTGTGCTATGTGTGCGACATAGTATGAGCATTCATGCCTTTTATACATCTGTAGAACCAGCTTCCTGACAGAGTACTTGTTATACCTGATCATGCTCATTTGTGCAGTGCTGTTGAACAATACATATTGATGCAATGAATATTTACACACTCGAATTATCACGAAAGATGGTTGTTTTACAATTCTGCCCTTTGCCTTCTATTGGTGTTAGATTTTGCATAAGCATGCCCCCCTATGCAATAGTATTTTGAAGTGTAAGAGTTCAATAAAAGGTGATGGACTAAATCTAAGTGCAAGAGCTTTTTTTCTCACCTATGACTCCCATCGAAATGCGACTTCCATGGCTGGCAAATCAACCCCTCGCCTTGTGTTAGCAGCAGAATGCTATAGCCACAGTGGCAGGTGAACAAATTGAAGAATATTTCTGTCTATATTTTTTTTCTTGCCTGTATGTAAGTAAAGTTTGGAATAAGTTTGTCATTGCAAAAAAGCCCAGTTTGTGGTCTTTTATTGAATAAACCACATATTGTGTATAGTTGAAATGCAGAAATTTGTTCTGAAATCCTCGGGTGATATATGTTCTTGCAAGTAGCATGGTATTTCATTACTTGTAAAGATAATAATCGCAGCGGATATCGTTATATGGATTTACACACTAATATATGTGATCACAAACTTATTAGAAACTTACTAGAAACATGTAAGGCATGAATGTTTCTGCACACTTGATCCGCTGTGAACTTGCAAGAACTGCTTGCACTGGCTGACTTCACTGCACAGTTTTGATTTACTTTTCTTCAGCGTGTCGTTTTACACTGTTTTATCCCCACAAGAACAGGTCGTTTGCCTGCTTTTCGCATTATTGCACGAGTTCTACATAATTGTGCAGGAGGGTACGTTGTCACTTTGCCACTATAGCAAGCAATTTACTTAATCTACTAGCTCTTGAGTTAATTACCTTTCAAAGCAAGTGTTAATACAGATGCAGTAAGGATACAAAGTCCGCAACATAGCCAATGTTTATTGGTTTCTGTGCAAGAAAAAAAAATTCTCCAGAGAAGAGGTGCAACTTAACGTGCATGTAATATTTTATTCAAGCCACGGATTTAATGCTATCGTAGCAAATTCATTACGATAGCCTACACTTTTGCTCTGTCAAATTTAATAAGAGGCAAGATAAGCTTTCAAGATGCATAGGGAAATTCATGCTTGAAAACCGACAAGAAAATGCAACTGAACGGTACCGCGTTCAGCGCAACGTTGAAACTTCGGGTACTTTGCTGTCTTGTCATTTGCCCTTGCCGAGGTTGAAATAATTCAAGCTGCTCCGTAAGCGCGATTTTTGCATGCTACTCAACAAAAGAAAATTGTGACGACCTCGTCGTCTGCTGGGGATCGAACACCTCCTAGCACTGACAACTCGCAAAGGCGCACGAAGCAAACGTGAAAATGCACTTCATTTGCTGTGTAGCGTGTCAACAAACGCATAGTAATCGGAGAATTCAATATGTACAAGTTTTTTTATTCTCCCTTCGCGTACGTACCGAATTCGACGATCCACGTCTCCGCGATTGCACTTTTCGTGCGAGACGCCATTTTCCAAAACAAACCGGCGAAATAGCTCCGTTGACAGCTCTCCGCGCAATTTCGACGGAAAATCGCAGCGTTCGGTGCGACGGTGCGACTGTGCGACCAACCGGTTGGTCGCAGCCGAAAATCGGGGGGACGGCACTGCGACTGCGATTTTCATCGCAAACGACGGAAATCGCACTTCCGGTGCGACGAAAATCGCATCATGTGAAACAGGCTTAACGTGTGTGTAACCTCATTAATAAACACAAAGACGTCAATCGTCTCAACCATTGCAGTGCCCGCATCTCCAGTGGTGGGCCTTGCGCCATATATACGGAGCTCTGGATTAGTGCTTCCGCACATTCCATCCCAGCTAGAACTATGACCACGAGAAGTGCGTACTCCTCAGGAAGAAGCTGCCTATACCGCCAGCGTCGGCGAGAGTTGGCTCGTGAACGGGCTCGTCGTCGTAGGGCCTACTTCACACGCAAAAAAAAAAAAAGAAAGATAGATAGAATTATTCACTACGCGAAGCACGCAAAAGCGAAAATGAAGTGCAAGGATGGTGAAACAAATTATTTACAATATAGACTCCTTGCGAAGTTTGTATTGAATGGTGTAACACTCAGTCGAGACAGCTTCGCTGTTCGACCACCTTCACGGACTGGAAGGCGACCGAGAATTTTTTTTTTTATTTCGAGCGTGAAAGAAGCCCGCGAATGTGTTTAGAAAAAGTTTATTTCAACAAGAGTCGACACGAACACTGAGTCACAATCACGGCACAAGTACATATAATAATAACATATATTAACATATACAAAGTACGAAGCATTGTATAGACGAGGCAACCTAAAGTTTGCCCGCCCGGCACCAGCGCCGAATGCTCCCCTAGCGGTCCGATGGAAGTTTCGAGGGTCGTCGCTGCGCTGGCGCGCGCCCGTGTTCTGTACGGCGGGAGCGCTCGTGCGCGTGGTTTTTGCGATGCCGAGTGCGACCTCATCAGCCAGGAAAGGTGGCACGCAATACTGATGTGTTGTTGATTGCCACAGCAGCCTCGAAGGCACGAAAGGTCGTACGCCGCCCGTGAAGTTCTACAGATTTCCTGGGAAGTGGTACGAGAAGGACAGACGACAAGCATGGATAACTGCAGTGCGCGGCCGAGTCAAGTAAGCCTCATACTTTCGCATTCGCGTGTAATATCTTGAAAGCGGAATAGTCATATGCCTGTTTTCAGTGTACGGCCGTTTGTTTAGGCGTGTCGCGTTGTTGAATTGTGGTGGCATCCGCCGTTTGTTAGCGGTGAATGCGTGCGTGTTGCGCCGCTAAGCTCTGCGACGCGTGCTCGATTCCCAGCCACGGCGGCCGCATTTCGATAGGGGCAAAATGCAAGAACACCCTTGTTACCGTGTGCTTTGATTTTTGTGCACGTTGAAGAACCCCCCCGAGGTTAAAATTATTCCTGAGACTCCCCATTACAGCGGGCCTCATAATGATTTCGTGGTTCTGGCATGGTTTTGGCACTTAGAACCCCCGAATTTATTTGATTGCACTGTGCCTTCACTCGCGATCGGCATGGACGAGCTCAAGATAATTACTTCCCTTTTCCAAACGCTGCAACTTAAATTACTAGTTGTGCAGGTAACGAAAGGGGCCGCGCGTTACTTTTGTGTGGTAGCAGACCGTATTTAATGCAAGCCGCGGTCGTCGCGTGCGTCGGGAAGCGGCAGATCGGAAAGCAGCAGCTCGATGCGTGCGCGTTATTTTTGTTGTTTGCCCATGCTTTCTAAGTATCTAAGTGTGCAAGTATCATAACTTGTAGTGGTACCACTCTTGTAGAATAATATATGCACACAATCACAGGAACGTTACCTTTGCAAACATATTATTGGGAGTAAAATAATCCCCACAAATAAATAGGCACACATACTGTTTCATTTATATGCGGGCCGCATTTCGATGGGGGCGAAATGCGAAAACACCCGTGTGCTTAGATTTAGGTGCATGTTAAAGAACCCCAGGTGGTCGAAATTTCCGGAGTCCTCCACTACGGCGTGCCTCATAATCAGAAAGTGGTTTTGGCACGTAAAACCCCATAATTTAATTTTAATTTAAATTATAGGCGATGCAGATGGAAGTGGCGCCAAACAGACCATTGGCAATCACAACAGTCTTCTCAGCAGTCAACACCACCGGGACATGTGCTTTCGTACTGCAGCGACGCAGCTCTTGAGCAGCAGCAAGACACGTGTGAAACAGACTCCAGAACATGCCTTTGTAAAGTGACGGAACCGTCAAGAAGCAGCCCAATGGATCTGCAGTCATCGAGTAGAAGTTCCTGCTGCCAGTGTGACTTATGTTGCAATTGAAATAAAAGTGGCTAAATTTCTGAACATGGTGCGTACCTCTAACTCGACGTCATATACGATCTTGTCGGACACCTGTGACACGCACTTGGCTTTCACTCTCACATCACCGTCCACAATTTGTTCAACGCCGTACACGTTCGGAAGCAGACACTCCCCTATCGTGAGGTTGCCGCCACGAAAAAAAGCTGTCGGCGTCGGCAACCTTCTTGAAACCGCACGGCAATCTTTGCATCGCTGTTGCACAAGCAGGCGATCTGCCGCCGTCGAAAACGGAGCGCCGTGAGAACGAGCAGCGAAGAAAAGCGCGAACGGCACAATGCAAACAAAGCGGAGACTACGCCACGACGTGACCGCGCTGCTTGGCGTTTCCACATTGGGGGAGGACGCAGCAGCGCCGCCTGGCCATGGTTTTCTCGTCTATACACGCCACGTTTTCAAAGTTGTGTCCGAGTCATCATTCATTAACATATAGACCCGCAAATCCGCTCAAAGTTCCTGTACTTCTCAGATATCCGACAATCTGGGATGACTTGTTGCGAAGTAGGCTCAAATAAACCCCCAAGCTAGAACAACATTTCTATAAGATATTTTGCTATATCACTTACAGAATTCGTTGCAGCCTTGCCTATTAAGAAAACATAAGAAGCATTTTGATGTTTAGTGCAAGTTTTTTTATCTAAATATACGGAATGCTTATAAATTCTTCCGGAAATTTTGGATCTGCAGTCAAAATCATTACCATTCGCGCTTATGACAGGAAGAGTGCAAATTGCTAGTTCGCTGGCTTTTCCTTGGTTTCCTTGATTTCTTACCTTTCCTGCTCTTGCTGCCGTTGCTACCATGAACGGCAATTTTTTTCAATGAAGGGCCTCTTCGATTTTTCACTTCTGGCTACCCGCGGGTTGCAAGGGCCAGCCAGGGGCTCTATTCTACACATGGACGAAGGAAGGAAATTGCAGGCGTGCACGACGCGACGTTCATGTCTCGTCGAGAGACGCACACAACACGCGCTGAGAACCCTCATCCGTAGTGCCTAGGCAGAGTCATATATTCATGGAGCATAAGCCCCCCGTATTTTCTCTCTCGCGCCCGCTCTTATACCCGCGCCTGCGCACAAACGGCTGGCGATCCCTCGTATGAACGTCTCGTACGCGTCCTTGGTCGACGCTCAGTAATTTCCGCTTTGTCAGGTGGGAATAAGACGCTTATCGTTATCACCGGTTAACTGCTTCCGTGGCGGTTTCGCGGCCCTGGTCGGCTGGCTAAAGTGGTGTGCTGCTCATAGGAAACGCTCGGAGGCCCTTTTCCGCCAGTCGTAGGCTGGTCGGCATTTTTGGCCGTCCTTAGAACCATATTTGCTAACGAATGTGTTCATTCTGGTCTGTTCAGTCTGTTCCCTCGGGTCTTCTTTATTGAATTTATGTATTAATGATGATGTAGATGTTTACTCTGATGCCTTTTATGTTATATATGCCGACGACACCATCGTATTTTTGCAAGTGAGAATCCTGACTTATTAGGAAGGTTAATGAAATGCTTGTGATGCTTGAACGTTGGTCGCCTATTAGTGCGTTACAAATTAACGTTGCCAAAACAAAAGCTATGATCTTCAGTCCGAAGGGTAAAAGTGTACTGTATTCTGAGTCTCAGTTTTCATTTTACTAACGTAGAAATTGTGCCAGCTTTCAAAACACTCGGTGTTTGGTTCAAGGAGTAATTCTTCTGGGATGCGCATGGCACCCATGTTTGCTTAGCAGCATCTCGTTTTATTTGTCTCTCATACCGTAATAGCCTTATCCCGCCTAATAAAATTAAATTGCTGTTTTTAAAGTCTTCGTTCATGCCGCACTTGAATTATTGCCAACTTGTATGGGGCACCGCTACTCATACATCCCTGGAAAAGGGTTGTGTAAAAAAAAAAGCGTTTTGCATAATCTACAACTTAACCCTACATCATCCCTCTCTGGAGCTCTTCCGAATTGTTGATATCCAAAAGGCTTTTGATTTCTATAACTTACGACCAGCTTTATGATACAAATATGAAGCAACAATTATTATTTCAGCCGTAAGTGATATAGAGTTCAACTAGAATTATTTCGTCAAATCGGGAAGTTCGGAAAATCGAGCAAGGGATCTTTAGGTCCTTCAAAATCTAAAATTGTAACGTAGCGACACCCAAAGGGAACCGCGACATTGTATTTGCCGCCAACTCACGCCTGCGCGTGTAAAAAGTCCGCCAGGGCGGCCTGTTGTGCCTGGCAGTCCTAGAGTTACTGTATATGCTACCAAAGGTAGCAGAGTTGCGCGTCTGTTTTATCACGCCGCTAGCGCCTCTATTGGCAGAACGTCATCACGTTGTAGTCAAGCAACCGTGCATTGCGGAGAAGCAAATGCCCGGGCCAGATGTGCTATCGCCCAGCAACTAAAGCTCACGCCTGTACCAAAAAGAAAATTTTGCTGTCCATATTCAGTAGCATGCTCGGAAGTGCCACAACACCGATTTTCACTTGCGATTGGCATTTTAACTTAGAAAAAAGTTCTAATTGAACCGCCGACCCGGGACGCTGTATGGGCTGTTACTACCGATTTGGATAGCCATTTCTTGTTCTTCACGCGAAGGATATGTAACGGTTTCTTACTTCAGTGACGCCTTTCAGTCGACACGTCTGTCTATTCATATATCTTCGTCAGAGAAGCGCAGGCTAGGGCTGTGAGCCTTCGGCGACAGCACATATATACGTGTGTTTATCACGCGTCACATCGGCGCTCATCGCTACTTGTGCTAGCACTGTGAACATGAAAAAATGGTTTATTTAAGAACACTGATGCGAAAGCTGAAATATGGCGATTTATCCTTGTTAGAATTCTTGATTCTTGAGCCTAGACGCGCCGAGAGCGTGCAGACGGACTCGGCGGATACGCTTGGCCTAAGCTTCGGTGGGGACCGATCTCGGTGCCTTTTTCTTGACGATCTTATTCAGTCAGCTGTTTCGATGCACTTTGTTTGCGATTAGGCGGAAAAGCAGTCCACAAGCGATGCAAAAGCGTACACGGTCGATCGACGATACGGTAGGCATGTCGCCTGCAAAAACAGAGTGCGGCTTCGCCGCATAGATTTGGTTGCTTCCCAGGCAAGATGGCGGACTTACGCGCAACTCTACTACCTTTGGTGGCATATACAGTAACTCTAGGCAGTCCTTCAGAGCGGGGGATGCCCCACCAGCGACATGCAGTTGTCACGGTTGATGTTCACGTGAACTAGGAATGAAAAGCGCCAACTGAGACAATCACGAGCGGGAGACCGAGACAGGACAAGCGCCAACTTCATCTATCTTTATTCACTGAAAAAGCAGCCAATGTAAGGAAAATCACGGACATGCGCACAAGGACCACAATGCATCATCTGCCAAACCGCTCAAGATATGACATTTCGCTTTTAAAGAGGGTCACAGAAGTTTTTTCCTCTCTTCTTTATATGGAATGCTTCCAAAAACATCACGTGCCTTTTTATCTCTGCTTTTGCCAAGAATCTTTATCTCGGAACCATGGGTCACACTTCTTGCAGTAGAGACGTTTGTTTCCGTGGCGAATGTTCTGCCGCCCGGTGACACGCAGGGCAAGTTGCGCAATGTTGCGAAAGATGCGCAGCTCCTTCTTCTTTCAGTGACTGCGCATGTTCAGATGCGCGGTCATTCACGCATCTACCCGTTTGGCCCACATAGGTTTTCCCGCAGGACAATGGTATTTCATATACCACACCGGTGCAGCCTTTTACAAACTCCTTGCCATGTGTTTTGCTGCAGCTGTTCCTCGTACCCTCGCTCGCGACGGGGGCGCAGAGCTGAGCTTGTTTCCGAGGAGCCGAAAACACGACTGGGACGCCATGTCTGTTCGCCACCTTTTTCACATTGCGGGCGATCCTATGTACACATACGGAACCACTTCCGGCTTCGCAGCTTGTTTTTCTTGTGCGCACGGTTTCTTGACCATGACACCTTTGATTTTCTGCAAGAGCACTTCAGCCACTGCTGTGATGACCGAGCATGGGTAGTCGGCCGAAACCAACCTATCAACTTGCTTGTCATAGCAGAGTTGACCGTTGGGCTAGTTGGTCGTCCATATTTGAAGAGGTAGCTTAGCGCAAATAAAACCACGGACCCAAGGAAGACAGACAAGGACAAGCGCTACTCCTTGTCATAGCTCGCACGCATTGAATGGTGACACGATTTCACGAGAGCAGACTCAAGGCAAAGTTTAGCAATGTCACGTGTCGCAGTGTTTGAATGAGCCGACGCATAAGGAAGCAGCTTCCCTTTCCACACCTTACATAAGTTTACAATTCCAATGTAAATAAACCCCCTGTTCCGTTCGTCATCCTCTCAACCTTTTAATCTTCACAAAAGAAGCAACCATCGCCAAGAAACCTCGGACGACTTCGTGGGCCCGCTTAGCCTCCGTGTGACGCCCCGGTAGCGTAGGCCAGCTACCCATTTCGAGGCACACCGGCGGCGTAGGCTAGAGAGCGACCCTCCTTGTGGCGCCAGACTCCCAGGCCACAACCCCCGGCTCCTATATACAAGGTGCGCGTTGCTGAAATGTGAAATATACTGTAATGTAGAATGTGCTTTGCTGCTGAACTGTACAGGGGCTACGAAGTTTCCTCAAGCTCTGCAGAGCTTTTACTTCCTTGCCCTCCGCTCTTTGAAGTGGAAATAAACTGATTGACATTGATTTATTTTCAATTAATTTTTTCTCTTCATAATTGGCTGGCACGTCGCCGCGCCGCCGTAATTGTCGTGATCGGCTATACAACAGGCGTGGAGGATGATATATAATAAATGAAGATAATCGAAGAAACCCAACTGGTTACAAAATGCATTACGTCAGTGACGTTCCTTCTGGAGGTTTGTGCGTTATTCACACGCAGCCTACAAGAGATCTCTCAAAAGCTGTGTCCGCGTGGTGCTGCTGCGCGAAATCGATGTCGCTATGTTGGTATGAAGGCCTCGCGAAGCTGTTGCCCACAGCAGGTTACTATGCCGTGGCACCTTCAGAGCGCCAGTACTAGAGAATTGAGATTATGTCCAAAGGAAAAATCTTAGAACAGCCTCGGGAACCCCTCGGAACATGACGCATAGGCGCGATGGTTCACTTCGTGCATACAGTCTTGCCTTCGGCTGCGACTTCAAATTGTGCGGCTGACTTGGGACTATAAATTTCGCCTGTACTTTGGTATTGGAAGAGTTTCGGTTTCTTTGAAAACGCCTTTATTAATTTATTTTCGCGGATAGTTCCACACCGGACTATTCGTCTTCCACCAGAAGGTGATGGGATTGATTGAAGCAGGATGCAATGACATTTGTTTGCGCGTAAAGCCAACCAATGCGCATTTTTCAGTAGACACGCTAAGGCCTTGTTCTCGGAGATAAGACGCCGTCGTGGTTGCCGCCCTCTGAAGCCTGGCTCGTACCTGAGGGCGAAGCACCGCAGAAGCCCAGACGCAAATGTCGTCGGCGTATATTCAGACGCGGACTGACCGTGGTAGGAACTCCGCTAGTCCTACCAAGACGAGGTTGAACACAATGGGGCTCAACACACCACCCTGCGGCACACCATGGCAGATGTAATATTCCGAATTTGGGCCGTCTTCAGTCTGTAAGAAAAAGCACCTCTCAGTCAAATAGTCCCGAATCCATTTATATATCCGGCCACCAACTCCAACAGCCCCAAGTGAGTTCAGTATGGCCTCACGGGCGACGTTGTCGTATGCTCCTTTTATATCAAGAAAAAGTGCCACTGCATGATAGGCGCTTGAGACTTTTTTTGATTTTGGACCCAGGTTACGATGTCAATGACGTTGTCAATGGACGAGCGACCTCGATGAAAGCCCGTCATGGCGTCGGGATAGATGTTGAATAGCTCTAGGTACCATTCCAAGCGAGCAAGAATCATTCTTTCCATCACTTTACGGACGCAGCTCTAAAGCGAAATCGGACGATATGATGAGAGCTCAAGCGGAGACTTTCCAGGTTCTAGAATGGGGATCAAGCGGCTCGATTTCCATTGTCAAGGAACGGCGCCGTTCTGCCAAGACTCATTGTAGCAGCTCATCACGTGCGTCATGTCCAAGGTGGCATAGGGCAGCATACGTGATGCCATCAGGTCCTGGTGACGAAGAACGCCTGCAGGTCGCCAACGCAGCATCGAGCTCTTCGAGTGAAAAGAGCACGTTCATTTCTGGTACACGTGCCTCAGGGATGTCATTCAATGCTGCGTCAGTAATGATGGCCACTGACCCATCAACCCGTGCACAGAACTCTTCAGCCACTTCAAGTTCCGAGCGGAGTTGGTAGAGGGCCAGTGCAGCAAAGGGCTTTTTTTGATGCGGAGATGAGCGAAGACACCTAACCGTTCTCCATATGTGAGAGCGATTTTCGGGGATCAAGCGACTGACAGAAAGTTTTCCATCGCTTGTCTTCCAATTTATCCATACGACGCTGGACTTTCTTCTGTATGCGTCGTGAAGCCCTCAGATCCAAGACGCACTTCATGCGCCGATACCTCCTTTCCGCCTGTCGGCGTGCCGCACGCAGCCTCTGCAGTTCCATATCCAAGTCTGTTCGCCTTGCTGACCTTGTGAGCGAGCAGATGGATGTTTTCAATGTCTCTGCGATTGCATCTTCGATAGCGTGTCAAAGGCCTTCCCGACATGCGTCATCCATATCCTTCTTAAACTTTGTCAAATCAACTGTACACAAGAGGAGCGTTGCTCAACAACTCTAATCTTTATGTATGTGGTAATATGGTCGCTTCCATGTGTTTCAATGTCCGTAAACCAGTGGACGCTCGAGGGAAAGCGACACCCAATATGTCTGCCTGAATAACCAAAAGAAGGATGTGTCATTTACACTAATTGGAGCCTACATATCCCCAGAGGGTCACTTTGACTTCGAACGACTCAAGAAAATATTACTGGTGAACAATGGCCCCTGGGTTATCACAGGTGACTTCAACGCGCATCACCAGCTATGAGGAAGCACTAAAATTGATTCCAAAGGCAGAAATCTCGCCTCCTTTGCTGCCGACCATGATTTGTGCTGTGTAAATGACGGCAGCCCTACGTTTTTGCGAGGCACGACCTATAGTAGCTGCTTGGAATTAACTTTGAAATGCAGAAATTTCTTTTAAAATCCAAGGGCGAAATGTTCTTGCGAGTAGCATGGTACCTTATTACTTATGAAGGTATTAATGACAAAATATTTCGTTGTATGAGTTTGCACCCTAATGAATGTGATCACAAACTTATTAGAAACTGTTATTAGAAGCATGTTAGGCATGGATATTCCTGTACACTTAATTAGCTGTGGACATTCATGAACCGTTTATACTTAAGTAATGCAATTATTCACAGGAAGGGATGCAACTGGCTAACTTCACTGCACATTTTTGAATTGCTTTTGTTTCAACTACATAAGAAGAGGCTGTTTGCCTGCTTTTCGCCTTGTTACACGAGTTTTACGTGACGTTGAGGGAGGGTGCGTTGTCACTGTGCTACTATAGCAAGTCAATATTGTTATTTAACTGTTTAATTACAATTCAAAGCAAGAGTTAATACAGGTGCCGTAAGGATACAAAGTCCGCAAGATATTCAAGGCTTATTTGTTTCTGTGCAGGAAAAAAATTCTCCATCAGTGAAGAGATACAACTTAACGTGCATCAAATATTCGAAAACAAATTGACGACGCTGTTTATTCAAGCCACGGAGTTAAATATGCTATCGTAGAAAATTCATCGTGATAGTCTGTACGTTTGACATGTCAAAATCGATAAGCAAATGAGTGAAGATAACCTTTCGAGGTGCATCGAGAAATTTACGCCTGAAAAAACCGACAAGGAAAGAGTGCAACTAAACGGTCGCGCGTTCAGCGCAACGCTCAAACTTCGGGTATTTTGCAGTCTTGTAAGTTGCCCTTGCCGAGGTTTAAGTTATTCTAAACTGCTCCGTACGCGCGGTGTTTGTGTCCTACTGAACGAAAGAAAATTGTGACGGCCTTAAAAGGTCAAGTCGTCTCACGATGATCCAACACCTCGTAGTATTGACAAGTCGCAAAGGTTTGTCTATTTGTGTATAACATATGAAGAAAACGTGAAAATGCACTTCATTTGCTACGCATCGTGTCAACGAACGCATGGAAATGGCAGAATGGAATCGGCGGGACAAGTTCCTTATTGTCCCTTCTCGTACGTACCGGATTCGGCAATCCACGTCTCTGCGCATTGCACGTGTTGAGCGAGACGCGATTTCCCAAAACAAACCCCGAAATAGCGCTCGGCGCAATTTCGACAGAAAATCGCAGCGATCGCTGCGACGGTGCAACGAACCGGTTGGTCGCAACCGAAAAGGGGGGGGGGGGCAGGCGGTCGGCACTGCGACTGCGATTTTCGTCGCATGCGACGGAAATCACACTTCAGATGCGACGAAAATCGCATCATGCGAAATAGACTTTAGGCGATTCCTGCGGCGAGCATCGGCGTTGTCCAGCAGCGCTCTTATAACCGAGCGAACGAGCACAGCAAAGCGATGAAAGAGCGAACGCGGAGCACGGTAAAGGAGCACGCATGAGATGGATGCTTGGATGTTATGAGCGTCCCCTTTAGAACGGGGCGGTGGGTTGCGCCACTAAGCTCTTGCTACTATACTGCATAATGTCCTACCTAGGTTAAACAATGAAAAAAGAAAAAGAAACACTATGAACTACCATGCCCAAATTTTCTGATCCCCTATTGCGAACTGTGCTTTTGTACGTCTCCGTCTTTTGTCGTTTCCCTACTTTTCTTCCACCAATCCTCCAATCGCCTCTTACTAATATCTATTGCGGACATGTTTGCTTTTCCCCTGCCCTCGCTGAACTAAAGGGCTTCAAGGAGGCCAGTGGTGCCTAAATCGACCGCTGGGTAGACGTCTTCACATTCTAATAAAACATGCTCCATAGTTTCCCTAGCTTTACCGCAACAAGCGCATGCTTCTTCTTCCTTCTTATATCTCGCTTTATAGGCGCGCGTTCTAGGGCATCCCGATCTCGCTTCGAAAAGTAATGAGCTTCCCTTTGAATTATCATAAATTGTTTCTTTCCTGAATTCGTTTGAGCACGGGTGAAAGCAACGCCACCTAGAGGAAATTCTTCCAGGACGGGGTGCTCCTGTGGCCACGTGATCATACGTCATCGGCATGGAGTCTTGGTCCCCTGCGCGGAGGCGGCAGCAGACAGAAAGAAAAACTTTATTCGTAGTAAGTGAGTTTGGACTCCTCCGGGTCCCTGGACCACCGCACGGTCCCACACTACGTCGAGTTGTTCGTGCTCCTTTTGTTCATGACGTCGGCAGCCCGAGCCACCGCAGTAAGCTGCGATGTCGGGTCCGCAGACGAGAGCAGGACCTCCCAGTCCTCCCAGCTTGAGATGGCGGGCTGTCCCTGCGAGGGGAGAGAGAAGTGGTTCTTGTGGGAAAGGAGGAAAAGCTGGCACTACCTTCTGCAACCCATGCGGGAGCACGGCTCAGCGCCAGCAGGTTGGGGAAGATATGATTAAAAGAAAGAGAGGTTAGGAGGGAGAAAGGTAGAGGGTCGTCCCAGCAGCATCAGAGCAGCCCGGCCGGGAGGGCCCAGTGGGTTCGACCGGAGGAGTAGGCTGGAGGTAGACCGTATGGGAGGTGGTCCAGTAGAGGTGAAGTAGTGGCGGAGGCCGGCCCAAGGATAACCGTTTGTCCGGGTGGCAGGCGATGATGTGCCGGCGCAGCCTGTGTCTCGAGAAGTCTGCGGCCGTTACAGCAGGGCTGAGGGGGACGCTTGAGTGGTGGGCACTTTTTGCAAGAGTGTCCGCCTCTTTATTGCCCGGGATCCCCACGTGTGCCGTTAGCCAATGCAGGGATAGTGAGCATCCTGCGTCCTGAAGGGCCGTCAGTCTTGAAGAGAGCAGCGCAACCCCAAGGCTAGCCCTGTCAGGGTTCTGCAGGCAGAGCAGCGCCACCTTGGACTCGCAGAAGATGGCTGCCGGGGTCGCTGGTAGCTCCTCTGCAAGTTGGTCCACAGCAAGGTGAAGTCCTGCTAGCTTTGCTGCGGTAGAGCTTGCACGTCCCGGGAGACGGCACAGCTTGCTCTTTTGTAGGGCCGGTGCAACGCAGGCTGCTGTGGATGAGCCCGTCTCCGGTATCACGGATCCATCGACGAAGATGTGAAGGTGGTCCCCAAGTCTCTCTTGGAGGAGAGAGGCAGCCGTCTGCTGTAGGGCACATGCTGGGGAACGGTTCCTCGAGACACCTGGCAGCTCCGTCGAAATAGGGATTGGTGGCCGATGTGGTGGACGATGCTGTACAGCGTTTGCAGGCGTGTCCCCTACCACTTCCTTATAGAGGCCACACAGCCGTCCCATGTGTGATGCTGGCCGGGAGCGTAGGCGGGTCAGGAGTGCTTGACCATCTGCGGCATGGTGCAGGCGATCAACGTATCATAGCCCCTGTTGCAGGAAGCGTAATGACAGGGGCCAGGCACCTGCCTCAGCCAAAGTGGCAGCCACGTGTGAGGCTCAGGGAACGCCAAGAAAAAGCCGTACGGCTGACCGGTGCTGCAGCTCCAGTTTCCGCAGGCGGGGTGGGGCCAACGCCACAAGAGGGAGGGCATACAGTAGCCGTGAAGTGGCTGCAGCTTCAAACAGCTGCAGGGCCCACCTGGTGGTACAGCCCTGTCCACGGGCAAGGAGCTGTGAGATCGCCTTGCGGAGCCGAAGCGTCTGGGCGCACAGGGCCTTGGTAGCCGGCAGCCAGGTCAGCCGATGGTCAATGCGCAGCCCCAGGTAGGTGACTGCCTTGCTCAAGGGATCTGGACGCCCTCCAAGCGCAGCCGGGCAGCTGAGCGGTGGGCTGATGCTCTTGGATGCAGTAGCAAGGCCTCGGTCTTCCTGGCCGAGATGGTGAGGCCGATGCTGCACAAGTAGGCAGCCGCAGTGTCCAGGGATCTCTGTAGGGCCACACAGGCCTTGCGGATGTGTTGCGGGATCAGCAGGACAACCAAAAAGGATGTGGGAGAGTGTGGCGTGAGGGTCGCCGCATGGAGCATGTAGGGGAGATGCCACAGTAGTGGGATAGTAGCTGAGGGGATGGGAGAGAGCGGGTCTGGAGGCGTCTTCAGAGGATCTGTTGGGAGTAGGTCAGGGAGGGTGGGGAGGAGGGTAAGTCCGACGGTCCAAACGGGGTATTTGCGTGAGCTGCGCAAAGCTGTGCGCCCGCTCCCTCGAGAAACCCGGATAGAGGCTGCCCTGAGCCCGGCAATTTAAACCTCGGGCCAATTTATCGGCAGCCTCGTTTCCGTGGTTCCCAGAGTGAGCCGGCACCCACCGGAGCTCTAACCTGCGTGGTAAATTCTGGGGGGGGGGGTTTGCTACAAGTTCCAGGCAGAGGTGTGAATCCTCCCTCTGGCAAAGTTGGACAAAGCAGTCTTTGGATCGCTAAAGATGTATTCAGCATCCGAAAGGGCAAGGGCTAAGGCGATGGCGGTCTCCTCTGCCTCCTCAGGTGTAGAGCCCGAGGGAAGATGGTGAGTTAGGGGCCGGGGTAGGGTTGGGTTATAAGCAACTGCTACAGCTTCATGCGTTGTACATGCGGCGTCTACCCAAATGGCTTTCTCGACTTGTCCATAATACTTGAGGAGGGCATTTGCGCGAGCTACGCAGCGAGAGATGTGATACTGGGCATGGACGGTTCGAAGAAGAGGTTTCACTACAAGGGGTGTATGAATGTGTCGAGGAATGGCTGTAAGGGTTGACTGATTGGCGGGTATGTTGATGCGAACGGAGGCCAGGATATGGTGGCCAGTGGCGCTCGCGGCAAGTCTTGAGTACTGCGTCTGAAGGTGCGCCTCAACTAGTTCAGGAAGCGTGTTATGCATGCCTAGTGCAAGGAGTTTGGTTGTGATAGTACTGCGGGGTAGGTTTAGTGCTGCCTTAGTTGCAAGGCGGATCATGACGTTCACGCGCTCGGTTTCCGTGCGGTTCAGCTTGAGGTATGGAGTGGCGTACAGAATGCGGCTAAGCGTAAAAGCATGTACAACTTTCATGTTGTCTGCTTCGTCTAAACCCTTGTGCAGGGAAGATACGCGGCGTAGAAGCTGCAACACTGATTGCGTGGAGGTCTTGAGTGTTTTAAGGGGATGGTCATTGCGTCTGGAATCCTGCAGGAAGAGGCCAAGGATGCGCAAGGTGGGAGTGAGGGGGATAGGGGATCCTTGTAAAGTGATTTGGATGGATGAGTTAGCGGCAGATTTCGGTCTAATTAGGAGGAGCGCGGACTTAGAGGGGGAACACTCGTTTACGATAGATGATACGTGAGCGGAGATGGTGTCGGCTGCTAATTGTAGAGTTTCCTCAATTTCCTCGTCAGAGCCATGAGTGGTACATGTGATATTATCAAGCGTACAGAGTATGTTTTAGGTGTGGGATGAGATTGAGCTTCTGGGCTAGGGGATGAAAGCAATATTAAATAGAAGGGGGAGAGGACCGCGCCTTCTGGGGTTCCAAACTCGCCGAGTGTATAAGGGGCTGGGCTGTGCTGATCAATGTGCAAGGAGGCAGTGCGGCCAGAGAGGAAGGCGCGAACGTAGTTGTATGTTTTAGGGCCTACCTGTAGTTCCTGCAGTTCCCGTAAGATGGCAGCGTGTCGATAACGGGGGTGTCTGGGGTAGTATCGAGCGTTTGGGTATGTTCGCGAATGTCTTTGTGTAACTGAGTAGTCCAGGTGTCTACGTGGTAGGGGGCCTTTGCTGGCTCCGCTTGCCTAAATTTACGGAGCTGGTCCCAATTAGTGTGCCTAGCAGTAAATTTGCGCTGAGGTCGGCGATAGTTCACCGCTATGCGAATTAGGTGGTGGTCGCTGCCTAGTGTGGCTTGCGTTCTTTCCCACTGTAGGTGAGCCAAGTTTCTACCAAGCGTGAGGTCTGGGATAGTATCGGCAGTAGCACTGCTGAACCCGCGTAGGTAAGCTAAAATCATTAAAGGTGGTCAGGGGAAGCAATAGCGTTTCATTGTATAAAACTGTGCCTCTGTGGTTGGTGTGTCGATATCCCCAGTCCACGTGAGCGCAGTTAAAGTCGCTGGCAACCAGTAGGGGGTTTGATCCGGCCATTTGGGTTATGGATTTGACGAGTCGAGCGAGTAGGTGAATAGGCTGTCGTGGGAGAAGATAACAGTTAAGAATGAACAGAGGAGATTGGGCAGGGGTGGGGGGTAAAATTTCAATGAAGGTTTGAGCGATAGGGGCGGTAACGTCGTGCTCCGCGTAATGCAAAGTGTTACAGACGTATGTAACCACCCGAGGAAGATCAGTGGAGTCAGAGAGGATAACAGCGTATCCTGGCAGTTGCCTGCAAACATTGGCATCCTGGATAGCGATAATGTCTGGTGGGGACAAAGAACTGGCGATAATCTGCTGCAGAGAGTCGCGCTTTCGCCAAAAGCCCCTGCAATTCCATTGAATAATTTGCAAGAAATTATGGTGCCTCGGAGGAGCCATGTTGAAGCGTGGCGTGGAGAAGGAAGGGTGCAGAAGGTGGGACTGCGGGAGGAGGCGCCGTTGAGAGTCCAGGCATAAGGTTAGCTAAAGGCTCTTCAACCTTGGCCATGATGCCAGATATGACCGTATCCTTTATACCGGTAATGGTAGCTTCAATCGTAGTCTGGCACTGTGCAGTGACCTGCGCAGTAATGCGCTCTGTGAATTTGGCTTCTATAGGTTTTGGGCGAGGTCCTGAAATTTGACTTCCAAGTCTATAGGTTGGGCTGGGCTCTCATCAGGCCTCCTCTTTTTCTGAGGAGGTTGGTCGGACGGGGTGGATGAAAAAGATAGGGATGGCGGAGTTGGGGGTAGAGCAGGTGTGGAGGTAGAGAAGGCTGCCTTGAGCTGCGTTACCTCATCCCGCAGAGCCTTCACGTCCGAGTCCTGGGACGACATGATGCTCGTCTTGGCAGCCTTGGAAGCCCATGTAGAGGTAGACGGGAGGGTCGTGCTAAGTGGGGGAAAGTCCTTCTTGGTAGGGCACTTTGTCTTCTGGGGCGGTGGGCTGCGTCGTTTGGTGGTGGCATTTCTTGCCTTGCACGAGGCGGTGGCCGTGAGGTGCTGCCCCCCACAGAGAATGCAGATCGGGATGCAGGAGGGAAGATCTTGCGGCTCACGCTTGTCCCCGCACCGCGGGCAGAGACCACTCTTGGGGTGGGGGCACACGTCGTATCCGTGGCCCGGTCGACGACAGTTTGTGCACGCGTCTAGACTTCCCTTGTACGTCGTGCATCTATACACTACACTCATGTAGCGCATGGTGTGAGGGACTGGGCCACGCGCAAATGTGATCAATATGGAAAGGGTCCTACCCATTCTGCGGGCTGCGATGATATCAGCTTCCAGGTTGCGAGTTTGGAGGTCCTGTAGCATCTCTTCCGGTGTTTCCGCCCAGTAGGCTGGCGAGATGACTCCGCGGGCAGCAGCGGGCGGCAGTGCGATGTAGGCGGCGACGGGGTAACTGGTCTCTTGAAGGACCACTTCCTTGAGTTGGACGAGGTGAAGGGCCGTTGACTCGTGAGGTGTAGCGACCGTGAATGTGTTATTCGCAGGGTGGATCCGGAGGTGAAACTCTCCTAGGTCCCGGTCAGCGGCCGCGACTCGCAGAGCTTGCATGAGTGGTTGTGCCATGGCTCCGTTCAAAGCGAGGCCTCCTCTTGGTTGGAAAACTACCCTTATAGTGCCGGGAGAGAGTGAAGCAAGTTGCTTACTTCGCAGTGCGATTGCGCGCGTCACGCGCAGCTGTTGTTGTTGAGCGCGGTATATCGGCTTGAAGGTCGCAGGGGCAGTGTCGGCCGGAGCACCGACGGCGGACAGACCCCCATGGTGCACGTCTTCTCGTTCCCTAAAACCGACGAAGTAAGAAAAGGGTGGATACGTGCCATTCCCCGGTGAAAAGCTGGTCGTGTCAGCTACCTCCAGGGTAAGAAATTTTGAATGTTTATTATTTTCTGTGCAAGTTGCTTCTACCATTGAGCCTTGCTTACAACTCATTTGTGGTACGTAAAGGCTAAATGCGTGACACATAGCCCGCGATGTCAAGTAACCGCACTTACGCTAGGATATATTTATTTTTATCTTATATATATATTTATATATATATATATATATATATATATATATATATATATTACGTAATTAGTACTAATAATCAACTTTTCTATTATTGTAATTCGATGAAAAGAGTCAATGCGAAAATTGTAGGGCAATATGAAAGCTCCCGATACAGCTTTCTGTTGCTCAATACGTGCTACGTAAAAGTGTTTTACGCGAAGCTGGTTACGCGGACCATGTGCCGTCGTTGTCGGACTTCGCTAAAGCTATCATCATCAGCAATGGCTCGAGCGTCGTCGTCTGCATCCACAGCTGGCTCTGTTGCCGCTCGTCATTCCAGCGTAGCATTCCTCTTCTCTTCTGTCGTCGTAATGGGGAGGCCACGTTTACGAGGATATGAGCCATTGCTTAAGGGGGTATGAGGCATTCATTCTCTCACGTGACGGACAGATTTAATTTTGAAGCAATTTAATTTTGAAGAATCGCAAGCGACAATGCCGGGCGGATGCTGCTAACCTCGCCACCGAGCCAACTCGAGACATCGAACGCAAGCGACAACGGCGGACTGCGGGCATACCGTCACTGACGTCGTTCTCTCCATCGCAGCCTAACGTGTGTGTAACCTCATTAATAAACACAAAGACGTCAATCGTCTCAACCATTGCAGTGCCCGCATCTCCAGTGGTGGGCCTTGCGCCATATATACGGAGCTCTGGATTAGTGGCTCCGCACATTCCATCCCAGCTAGAACTATGACCACGAGAAGTGCGTACTCCTCAGGAAGAAGCTGCCTATACCGCCAGCGTCGGCGAGAGTTGGCTCGTGAACGGGCTCGTCGTCGTAGGGCCTACTTCATACGCAAAAAAAAAGAAAGAAAGATAGAATTATTCACTACGCGAAGCACGCAAAAGCGAAAATGAAGTGCAAGAATGGTGAAACAAATTATTTACAATATAGACTCCTTGCGAAGTTTGTATTGAATGGTGTGTAACACTCAGTCGAGATAGCTTCGCTGTTCGACCACCTTCACGGACTGGAAGGCGGCCGAGAATTTTTTTCTTTTTTTCGAGCGTGAAAGAAGCCCGCGAATGTGTTTAGAAAAAGTTTATTTCAACAAGAGTCGACACGAACACTGAGTCACAATCACGGCACAAGTACATATAATAATAACATATATTAACATATACAAAGTACGAAGCATTGTATACACGCCACGTTTTCAAAGTAGTGTCCGAGTCATCACTCATCAACATATAGACCCGCGAATCCGCGCAAGGTTCCTGTACTTCTTAGATATCCGACAATCTGGGATGACTTGTTGCCAACTAGGCTCAAATAAACCCCCAAGCTAGAACAACTTTTCTATATGATATTTTGCTATATCACTTACAGAATTCGTTGCAGCCTTGCCTATTAAGAAAACATAAGAAGCATTTTGATGTTTAGTGCAAGTTTTTTTATCTAAATATACAGAATGCTTATAAATTCTTCCGGAAATTTTGGATCTGCAGTCAAAATCATTACCATTCGCACTTATGACAGGAAGAGTGCAAATCGCTAGTTCGCTGGCTTTTCCTTGGTTTCCTTGATTTCTTACCTTTCCTGCTCTTGTTGCCGTTGCTACCATGAACGGCAATTTTTTTCAATGAAGGGCCTCTTCGATTTTTCACTTCTGGCTATCCGCGGGTTGCGAGGGCCAGCCAGGGGCTCTATTCTACACATGGAGGAAGGAAGGAAATTGTAGGCGTGCACGACGCGACGTTCATTTCTCGTCGCGAGACGCACACAACACGCGCTGAGAACCCTCATCCGTAGTGCCTAGGCAGAGTCATATATTCATGGAGCAAAAGCCCCCCCCCCCCCCCCCCACCGTATTTTCTCTCTCGCGCCCGCTCTTATACCCGCGCCTGCGCACAAACGGCTGGCGATCCCTCGTATGAACGTCTCGTACGCGTCCTCGGTCGACGCCCAGTAATTTCCGCTTTGTCAGGTGGGAATAAGACGCTTATCGTTATCACCGGTTAACTGCTTCCGTGGCGGTTTCGCGGCCCTTGTTGGCTGGCTAAAGTGGTGTGCAGCTCATAGAAAACGCTCGGAGGCCCTTTTCCGCCAGTCGTAGGCTGGTCGGCATTTTTGGCCGTCCTTAGAACCATATTTGCTAACGAATGTGTTCATTCTGGTCTGTTCAGTCTGTTCCCTCGGGTCTTCTTTATTTAATTTATGTATTAATGATGATGTAGATGTTTACTCTGATGCCTTTTATGTTATATATGCCGACGACACCATCGTATTTTTTGCCGGTAAGAATCCTGACTAATTAGGAAGGTTAATGAAATGCTTGTGATGCTTGAACGTTGGTTGCATATTAGTGCGTTACAAATTAACGTTGCCAAAACAAAAGCTATGATTTTCCGTCCGAAGGGTAAAAGTGTACTGTATTCTGAGTCTGAGTTTTCATTTTACTAACGTAGAAATAGTGCCAGCTTTCAAAACACTCGGTGTTTGGTTCAAGGAGTAATGGTTCTGGGTGCGCATGTCGCTCATGTTTGCTTAGCAGCATCTCGTTTTATTTGTCTCTCATACTGTAATAGCCTTATCCCGCCTAATAAAATAGAATTGCTGTTTTTAAAGTCTTCGTTCATGCCGCACTTGAATTACTGCCAACTTGTATGGGGCACCGCTACTCATACATCCCCGGAAAAAGGTTGTGTAAAAAAAGCGTTTTGCATAATCTACAACTTAACCCTAGATCATCCCTCTCTGGA
The DNA here is from genome assembly GCF_050947875.1 of Dermacentor variabilis. Classification (NCBI taxonomy): domain Eukaryota; kingdom Metazoa; phylum Arthropoda; class Arachnida; order Ixodida; family Ixodidae; genus Dermacentor; species Dermacentor variabilis. The sequence goes on along the minus strand of NC_134568.1, from coordinate 50,246,861 downwards.
GCTCTTCCGAATTGTTGATACCCAAAAGACTTTTGATTTCTATAACTTACGACAAGCTTTATGATACAAATATGAAGCAAAAATTAATATTTCAGCCCTAAGTGATATAGAGTTCAACTCGATTTGACCACGTGATGACCACGCTCGAATTCTTTCGTCAAATCGGGAAGTTCTGAAAATCGAGCAAGGGATTTTTCGGTCCTTCAAAATCTGAAATTGTAACGTAGCGACGCCTGAAAGGTACCACGACATTGTATTTGCCGCCAACCCACGCCTGCGCGTGTAAAAAGTCCGCCAGGGCGGCCTGTTGTGCCTGGCAGTCCTAGAGTTACTGTATATGCTACTGAAGGTAGCAGGGTTGCGCGTCTGTTTTATCACGCCGCTAGCGCCTCTATTGGCAGAACGTCATCACGTTGTAGTCAAGCAACCGTGCATTGCGGAGAAGCAGATGCCCGGGCCAGATGTGCTATCGCCCAACAACTAAAGCTCACGCCTGTACCACAAAGAAAATTTTGCTGTCCATATTCAGTAGCATGCTCGGAAGTGCCACAACACCGATTTTCACTTGCGATTGGCATTTTAACTTCGAAAAAAGTCCTAAATGAACCGCCGATCCGGGACGCTGTATGGTCTGTTACTACCGATTTGGATAGCCATTTTTTGTTCTTCACGCGAAGGATATGTAACGTTTTCTTACTTCAGTGACGCCTTTCAGTCGACACGTCTGTCTATTCATATATCTTCGTCAGAGAAGCGCAGGCTAGGGCTGTGAGCCTTTGGCGACAGCACATATATGCCTGTGTTTATGACGCGTTACATCGGCGCTCATCGCTACTTGTGCTAGCACTGTAAACATGAAAAAATGGTTTATTTAAGAACACTGATGCGAAAGCTGAAATATGGCGATTTATCCTTGTTAGACTTCTTGATTCCTGAGCCTAGACGCGCCGAGAGCGTGCAGACGGACTCGGCGGATACGCTAGGCCTAAGCTTCGGTGGGGACCGATCTCGGTGCCTTTTTCTTGACGATCTTATTCAGTCAGCTGTTTCGATGCACTTTGTTTGCGATTAGGCGGAAAAGCAGTCCACAAGCGATGCAAAAGCGTACACCGTCGATCGACGATACGGTAGGCATGTCGCCTGCAAAAACAGAGTGCGGCTTCGCCGCATAGATTTGGTTGCTTCCCAGACAAGATGGCGGACCTACGCACAACTCTACTACCTTTCGTAGCATATACAGTAACTCTAGGCAGTCCTTCAGAGCGGGGGATGCCCCACCAGCGACATGCAGTTGTCACGGTTGATGTTCACGTGAACTAGGAATGAAAAACGCCAACTGAGACAATCACGAGCGGGAGACTGACACAGGACAAGCGCCAACTTCATCTATCTTTATTCACTGAAAAAGCAGCAAATGTAAGGAAAATCACGGACATGCGCACAAGGACCACAATGCATCATCTGCCAAACCGCTCAAGATATGACATTTCGCTTTTAAAGAGGGTCACAGAAGTTTTTTCCTCTCTTCTTTATATGGAATGCTTCCAAAAACATCACGTGCCTTTTTATCTCTGCTTTCTCCAAGAATCTTTATCTCTCGGAACCATGGGTCACACTTCTTGCAGTAGAGACGTTTGTTTCCGTGGCGAATGTTCTGCCGCTCGGTGACACGCAGGGCAAGTTGTGCAGTGTTGCGAAAGATGCGCACCTCCTTCTTTCAGTGACCGCACATGTTCAGATGCGCGGTCATTCACGCATCTACCCGTTTGGCCCACATAGGTTTTCCCGCAGGACAATGGTATTTCTATACCACACCGGTGCAGCACTTTACAAACTCCTTGCCATGTATTTTGCTGCAGCTGTTACTCGTACCCTCGCTCGCGACGGGGGCGCAGAGCTGAGCTTGTTTCCGAGGAGCCGATAACACGACTGGGACGCCATGTCTGTTCGCCACCTTTTTCACATTGCGGGCGATCCTATGTACACATACGGAACCACTTCCGGCTTCGCAGCTTGTTTTTCTTGTGCGCACGGTTTCTTGACCATGACACCTTTGATTTTCTGCAAGAGCACTTCAGCCACTGCTGTGATGACCGAGCATGGGTAGTCGGCCGAAACCAACCTATCAACTTGCTTGTCATAGAAGAGTTGACCGTTGGGCTAGTTGGTCGTCCATATTTACAGAGGTAGCTTAGCGCAAATAAAACCACGGACCCAAGGAAGACAGACAAGGACAAGCGCTACTCCTTGTCATAGCTCGCACGCATTGCATGGTGACACGATTTCACGAGAGCAGACTCAAGGCAAAGTTTAGCAATGTCACGTGTCGCAGTGTTTGAATGAGCCGACGCATAAGGAAGCAGCTCCCCTTTCCACACCTTACATAAGTTTACAATTCCAATGTAAATAAACCCCCTGTTCCGTTCGTCATCCTCATAACCTTTTAATCTTCACAAAAGAAGCAACCATCGCCAAGAAACCTCGGACGATTTCGTGGGCCCGCTTAGCCTCCGTGTGACGCCCCGCTAGCGTAGGCCAGCTACCCATTTCGAGGCACACCGGCGGCGTAGGCTAGAGAGCGACCCTCCTTGTGGCGCCAGACTCCCAGGCCACAACCCCCGGCTCCTATATACAAGGTGCGCGTTGCTGAAATGTGAAATATACTGTAATGTAGAATGTGCTTTGCTGCTGAACTGTACAGGGGCTACGAAGTTTCCTCAAGCTCTGCAGAGCTTTTACTTCCTTGCCCTCCGCTCTTTGAAGTGGAAATAAACTGATTGACATTGATTTATTTTCAATTAATTTTTTCTCTTCATAATTGGCTGGCACGTCGCCGCGCCGCCGTAATTGTCGTGATCGGCTATACAACAGGCGTGAAGGATGATATATAATAAATGAAGATAATCGAAGAAACCCAACTGGTTACAAAATGCATTACGTCAGTGACGTTCCTTCTGGAGGTTTGTGCGTTATTCACACGCAGCCTACAAGAGATCTCTCAAAAGCTGTGTCCGCGTGGTGCTGCTGCGCGAAACCGATGTCGCTATGTTGGTATGAAGGCCTCGCGAAGCTGTTGCCCACAGCAGGTTACTATGCCGTGTCACCTTCAGAGCGCCAGTACTAGAGAATTGAGATTATGTCCAAAGGAAAAATCTTAGAACAGCCTCGGGAGCCCCTCGGAACATGACGCATAGGCGCGATGGTTCACTTCGTGCATACAGTCTTGCCTTCGGCTGCGACTTCAAATTGTGCGGCTGACTTGGGACTATAAATTTCGCCTGTACTTTGGTATTGGAAGAGTTTCGGTTTCTTTGAAAACGCCTTTATTAATTTATTTTCGCGGATAGTTCCACTCCGGACTATTCGTCTTCCACCAGAAGGTGATGGGATTGATTGAAGCAGGATGCAATGACATTTGTTTGCGCGTAAAGCCAACCAATGCGCATTTTTCAGTAGACACGCTAAGGCCTTGTTCTCGGAGATAAGACGCCGTCGTGGTTGCCGCCCGCTGAAGCCTGGCTCGTACCTGAGGGCGAAGCACCGCAGAAGCCCAGACGCAAATGTCGTCGGCGTATATTGAGACGCGGACTGACCGTGGTAGGAACTCCGCTAGTCCTACCAAGACGAGGTTGAACACAATGGGGCTCAACACACCACCCTGCGGCACACCATGGCAGATGTAATATTCCGAATTTGGGCCGTCTTCAGTCTGTAAGAAAAAGCACCTCTCAGTCAAATAGTCCCGAATCCATTTATATATCCGGCCACCAACTCCAACAGCCTCAAGTGAGTTCAGTATGGCCTCACGGGCGACGTTGTCGTATGCTCCTTTTATATCAAGAAAAAGTGCCACTGCATGATAGGCGCTTGAGACTTTTTTTGATTTTGGACCCAGGTTACGATGTCAATGACGTTGTCAATGGACGAGCGACCTCGATGAAAGCCCGTCATGGCGTCGGGATAGATGTTGAATAGCTCTAGGTACCATTCCAAGCGAGCAAGAATCATTCTTTCCATCACTTTACGGACGCAGCTCTAAAGCGAAATCGGACGATATGATGAGAGCTCAAGCGGAGACTTTCCAGGTTCTAGAATGGGGATCAAGCGGCTCAATTTCCATTGTCAAGGAACGGCGCCGTTCTGCCAAGACTCATTGTAGCAGCTGAGCAGCTCATCACGTGCGTCATGTCCAAGGTGGCATAGGGCAGCATACGTGATGCCATCAGGTCCTGGTGACGAAGAACGCCTGCAGGTCGCCAACGCAGCATCGAGCTCTTCGAGTGAAAAGAGCACGTTCATTTTTGGTACACGTGCCTCAGGGATGTCATTCAATGCTGCGTCAGTAATGATGGCCATTGACCCATCAACCCGTGCACAGAACTCTTCAGCCACTTCAAGTTCCGAGCGGAGTTGGTAGAGGGCCAGTGCAGCAAAGGGCTTTTTTTTATGCGGAGATGAGCGAAGACACCTAACCGTTCTCCATATGTGTGAGAGCGATTTTCGGCGATCAAGCGACTGACAGAAAGTTTTCCATCGCTTGTCGTCCAATTTATCCATACGACGCTGGACTTTCTTCTGTATGCGTCGTGAAGCCCTCAGATCCAAGACGCACTTCATGCGCCGATACCTCCTTTCCGCCTGTCGGCGTGCCGCACGCAGCCTCTGCAGTTCCATATCCAAGTCTGTTCGCCTTGCTGACCTTGTGAGCGAGCAGATGGATGTTTTCAATGTCTCTGCGATTGCATCTTCGATAGCGTGTCAAAGGCCTTCCCGACATGCGTCATCCATATCCTTCTTAAACTTTGTCAAATCAACTGTACACAAGAGGAGCGTTGCTCAACAACTCTAATCTTTATGTATGTGGTAATATGGTCGCTTCCATGTGTTTCAATGTCCGTAAACCAGTGGACGCTCGAGGGAAAGCGACACCCAATATGTCTGCCTGAATAACCAAAAGAAGGATGTGTCATTTACACTAATTGGAGCCTACATATCCCCAGAGGGTCACTTTGACTTCGAACGACTCAAGAAAATATTACTGGTGAACAATGGCCCCTGGGTTATCACAGGTGACTTCAACGCGCATCACCAGCTATGAGGAAGCACTAAAATTGATTCCAAAGGCAGAAATCTCGCCTCCTTTGCTGCCGACCATGATTTGTGCTGTGTAAATGACGGCAGCCCTACGTTTTTGCGAGGCACGACCTATAGTAGCTGCTTGGAATTAACTTTGAAATGCAGAAATTTCTTTTAAAATCCAAGGGCGAAATGTTCTTGCGAGTAGCATGGTACCTTATTACTTATGAAGGTATTAATGACAAAATATTTCGTTGTATGAGTTTGCACCCTAATGAATGTGATCACAAACTTATTAGAAACTGTTATTAGAAGCATGTTAGGCATGGATATTCCTGTACACTTAATTAGCTGTGGACATTCATGAACCGTTTATACTTAAGTAATGCAATTATTCACAGGAAGGGATGCAACTGGCTAACTTCACTGCACATTTTTGAATTGCTTTTGTTTCAACTACATAAGAAGAGGCTGTTTGCCTGCTTTTCGCCTTGTTACACGAGTTTTACGTGACGTTGAGGGAGGGTGCGTTGTCACTGTGCTACTATAGCAAGTCAATATTGTTATTTAACTGTTTAATTACAATTCAAAGCAAGAGTTAATACAGGTGCCGTAAGGATACAAAGTCCGCAAGATATTCAAGGCTTATTTGTTTCTGTGCAGGAAAAAAATTCTCCATCAGTGAAGAGATACAACTTAACGTGCATCAAATATTCGAAAACAAATTGACGACGCTGTTTATTCAAGCCACGGAGTTAAATATGCTATCGTAGAAAATTCATCGTGATAGTCTGTACGTTTGACATGTCAAAATCGATAAGCAAATGAGTGAAGATAACCTTTCGAGGTGCATCGAGAAATTTACGCCTGAAAAAACCGACAAGGAAAGAGTGCAACTAAACGGTCGCGCGTTCAGCGCAACGCTCAAACTTCGGGTATTTTGCAGTCTTGTAAGTTGCCCTTGCCGAGGTTTAAGTTATTCTAAACTGCTCCGTACGCGCGGTGTTTGTGTCCTACTGAACGAAAGAAAATTGTGACGGCCTTAAAAGGTCAAGTCGTCTCACGATGATCCAACACCTCGTAGTATTGACAAGTCGCAAAGGTTTGTCTATTTGTGTATAACATATGAAGAAAACGTGAAAATGCACTTCATTTGCTACGCATCGTGTCAACGAACGCATGGAAATGGCAGAATGGAATCGGCGGGACAAGTTCCTTATTGTCCCTTCTCGTACGTACCGGATTCGGCAATCCACGTCTCTGCGCATTGCACGTGTTGAGCGAGACGCGATTTCCCAAAACAAACCCCGAAATAGCGCTCGGCGCAATTTCGACAGAAAATCGCAGCGATCGCTGCGACGGTGCAACGAACCGGTTGGTCGCAACCGAAAAGGGGGGGGGGGCAGGCGGTCGGCACTGCGACTGCGATTTTCGTCGCATGCGACGGAAATCACACTTCAGATGCGACGAAAATCGCATCATGCGAAATAGACTTTAGGCGATTCCTGCGGCGAGCATCGGCGTTGTCCAGCAGCGCTCTTGTAACCGAGCGAACGAGCACAGCAAAGCGATGAAAGAGCGAACGCGGAGCACGGTAAAGGAGCACGCATGAGATGGATGCTTGGATGTTATGAGCGTCCCCTTTAGAACGGGGTGGTGGGTTGCGCCACTAAGCTCTTGCTACAATACTGCATAATGTCCTACCTAGGTTAAATAATGAAAAAAGAAAAAAAAAACACTATGAACTACCATGCCCAAATTTTCTGATCCCCTATTGCGAACTGTGCTTTTGTACGTCTCCGTCTTTTGTCGTTTCCCTACTTTTCTTCCACCAATCCTCCAATCGCCTCTTACTAATATCTATTGCGGACATGTTTGCTTTTCCCCTGCCCTCGCTGAACTAAAGGGCTTCAAGGAGGCCAGTGGTGCCTAAATCGACCGCTGGGTAGACGTCTTCACATTCTAATAAAACATGCTCCATAGTTTCCCTAGCTTTACCGCAACAAGCACATGCTTCTTCTTCCTTCTTATATCTCGCTTTATAGGCGCGCGTTCTAGGGCATCCCGATCTCGCTTCGAAAAGTAATGAGCTTCCCTTTGAATTATCATAAATTGTTTCTTTCCTGAATTCGTTTGAGCACGGGTGAAAGCAACGCCACCTAGAGGAAATTCTTCCAGGACGGGGTGCTCCTGTGGCCACGTGATCATACGTCATCGGCATGGAGTCTTGGTCCCCTGCGCGGAGGCGGCAGCAGACAGAAAGAAAAACTTTATTCGTAGTAAGTGAGTTTGGGCTCCTCCGGGTCCCTGGACCACCGCACGGTCCCACACTACGTCGAGTTGTTCATGCTCCTTTTGTTCATGACGTCGGCAGCCCGAGCCACCGCAGTAAGCTGCGATGTCGGGTCCGCAGACGAGAGCAGGACCTCCCAGTCCTCCCAGCTTGAGATGGCGGGCTGTCCCTGCGGGGGAGAGAGAAGTGGTTCTTGTGGGAAAGGAGGAAAAGCTGGCACTACCTTCTGCAACCCATGCGGGAGCACGGCTCAGCGCCAGCAGGTTGGGGAAGATATGATTAAAAGAAAGAGAGGTTAGGAGGGAGAAAGGTAGAGGGTCGTCCCAGCAGCATCAGAGCAGCCCGGCCGGGAGGGCCCAGTGGGTTCGACCGGAGGAGTAGGCTGGAGGTAGACCGTATGGGAGGTGGTCCAGTAGAGGTGAAGTAGTGGCGGAGTGAAGTAGTGGCGGAGGCCGGCCCAAGGATAACCGTTTGTCCGGGTGGCAGGCGATGATGTGCCGGCGCAGCCTGTGTCTCGAGAAGTCTGCGGCTGTTACAGCAGGGCTGAGGGGGACGCTTGAGTGGTGGGCACTTTTTGCAAGAGTGTCCGCCTCTTTATTGCCCGGGATCCCCACGTGTGCCGTTAGCCAATGCAGGGATAGTGAGCATCCTGCGTCCTGAAGGGCCGTCAGTCTTGAAGAGAGCAGCGCAACCCCAAGGCTAGCCCTGTCAGGGTTCTGCAGGCAGAGCAGCGCCACCTTGGAGTCGCAGAAGATGGCTGCCGGGGTCGCTGGTAGCTCCTCTGCAAGTTGGTCCACAGCAAGGTGAAGTCCTGCTAGCTCTGCTGCGGTAGAGCTTGCACGTCCCGGGAGACGGCACAGCTTGCTCTTTTGTAGGGCCGGTGCAACGCAGGCTGCTGTGGATGAGCCCGTCTCCAGTATCACGGATCCATCGACGAAGATGTGAAGGTGGTCCCCAAGTCTCTCTTGGAGGAGAGAGGCAGCCGTCTGCTGTAGGGCACACGCTGGGGAACGGTTCTTCGAGACACCTGGCAGCTCCGTCGAAATAGGGATTGGTGGCCGATGTGGTGGACGATGCTGTACAGCGTTTGCAGGCGTGTCCCCTATGACTTCCTTATAGAGGCCACACAGCCGTCCCATGTGTGATGCTAGCCGGGAGCGTAGGCGGGTCAGGAGTGCTTGACCATCTGCGGCATGGTGCAGGCGATCAACGTGTCATAGCCCCTGTTGCAGGAAGCGTAATGACAGGGGCCAGGCACCAAAGTGGCGGCCACTTGTGAGGCTCAGGGAACGCCAAGAAAAAGCCGTACGGCTGACGGTGCTGCAGCTCCAGTTTCCGCAGGCGGGGTGGGGCCAACGCCACAAGAGGGAGGGCATACAGTAGCCGTGAAGTGGCTGCAGCTTCAAACAGCTGCAGGGCCCACCTGGTGGTACAGCCCTGTCCACGGGCAAGGAGCTGTGAGATCGCCTTGCGGAGCCGAAGCGTCTGGGCGCACAGGGCCTTGGTAGCCGGCAGCCAGGTCAGCCGATGGTCAATGCGCAGCCCCAGGTAGGTGACTGCCTTGCTCAAGGGATCTGGACGCCCTCCAAGCGCAGCCGGGCAGCTGAGCGGTGGGCTGATGCTCTTGGATGCAGTAGCAAGGCCTCGGTCTTCCTGGCCGAGATGGTGAGGCCGATGCTGCACAAGTAGGCAGCCGCAGTGTCCAGGGCTCTCTGTAGGGCCACACAGGCCTTGCGGATGTGTTGCGGGATCAGCAGGACAACCAAAAAGGATGTGGGAGAGTGTGGCGTGAGGGTCGCCGCATGGAGCATGTAGGGGAGATGCCACAGTAGTGGGATAGTAGCTGAGGGGATGGGAGAGAGCGGGTCTGGAGGCGTCTCCAGAGGATCTGTTGGGAGTAGGTCAGGGAGGGTGGGGAGGAGGGTAAGTCCGACGGTCCAAACGGGGTATTTGCGTGAGCTGCGCAAAGCTGTGCGCCCGCTCCCTCGAGAAACCCGGATAGAGGCTGCCCTGAGCCCGGCAATTTAAACCTCGGGCCAATTTATCGGCAGCCTCGTTTCCGGGGTTCCCAGAGTGAGCCGGCACCCACCGGAGCTCTAACCTGCGTGGTAAATTCTGGGGGGGGGGGGGTTTGCTACAAGTTCCAGGCAGAGGTGTGAATCCTCCCTCTGGCAAAGTTGGACAAAGCAGTCTTTGGATCGCTAAAGATGTATTCAGCATCCGAAAGGGCAAGGGCTAAGGCGATGGCGGTCTCCTCTGCCTCCTCAGGTGTAGAGCCCGAGGGAAGATGGTGAGTTAGGGGCCGGGGTAGGGTTGGGTTATAAGCAACTGCTACAGCTTCATGCGTTGTACATGCGGCGTCTACCCAAATGGCTTTCTCGACTTGTCCATAATACTTGAGGAGGGCATTTGCGCGAGCTACGCAGCGAGAGATGTGATACTGGGCATGGACGGTTCGAAGAAGAGGTTTCACTACAAGGGGTGTATGAATGTGTCGAGGAATGGCTGTAAGGGTTGACTGATTGGCGGGTATGTTGATGCGAACGGAGGCCAGGATATGGTGGCCAGTGGCGCTCGCGGCAAGTCTAGAGTACTGCGTCTGAAGGTGCGCCTCAACTAGTTCAGGAAGCGTGTTATGCATGCCTAGTGCAAGGAGTTTGGTTGTGATAGTACTGCGGGGTAGGTTTAGTGCTGCCTTAGTTGCAAGGCGGATCATGACGTTCACGCGCTCGGTTTCCATGCGGTTCAGCTTGAGATATGGAGTGGCGTACAGAATGCGGCTAAGCGTAAAAGCATGTACAACTTTCATGTTGTCTGCTTCGTCTAAACCCTTGTGCAGGGAAGATACGCGGCGTAGAAGCTGCAACACTGATTGCGTGGAGGTCTTGAGTGTTTTAAGGGGATGGTCATTGCGTCTGGAATCCTGCAGGAAGAGGCCAAGGATGCGCAAGGTGGGAGTGAGGGGGATAGGGGATCCTTGTAAAGTGATTTGGATGGATGAGTTAGCGGCAGATTTCGGTCTAATTAGGAGGAGCGCGGACTTAGAGGGGGAACACTCGTTTACGATAGATGATACGTGAGCGGAGATGGTGTCGGCTGCTAATTGTAGAGTTTCCTCAATTTCCTCGTCAGAGCCATGAGTGGTACATGTGATATTATCAGCGTACAGAGTATGTTTTAGGTGTGGGATGAGATTGAGCTTCTGGGCTAGGGGATGAAAGCAATGTTAAATAGAAGGGGGAGAGGACCGCGCCTTCTGGGGTTCCAAACTCGCTGAGTGTATAAGGGGCTGGGCTGTGCTGATCAATGTGCAAGGAGGCAGTGCGGCCAGAGAGGAAGGCGCGAACGTAGTTGTATGTTTTAGGGCCTACCTGTAGTTCCTGCAGTTCCCGTAAGATGGCAGCGTGTCGATAACGGGGGTGTCTGGGGTAGTATCGAGCGTTTGGGTATGTTCGCGAATGTCTTTCTGTAACTGAGTAGTCCAGGTGTCTACGTCGAAGGTGGCCTTTGCTGGCTGCGCTTGCCTAAATTTACGGAGCTGGTCCCAATTAGTGTGCCTAGCAGTAAATTTGCGCTGAGGTCGGCGATAGTTCACCGCTATGCGAATTAGGTGGTGGTCGCTGCCTAGTGTGGCTTGCGTTCTTTCCCACTGTAGGTGAGCCAAGTTTCTACCAAGCGTGAGGTCTGGGATAGTATCGGCAGTAGCACTGCTGAACCCGCGTAGGTAAGCTAAAATCATTAAAGGTGGTCAGGGGAAGCAATAGCGTTTCATTGTATAAAACTGTGCCTCTGTGGTTGGTGTGTCGATATCCCCAGTCCACGTGAGCACAGTTAAAGTCGCTGGCAACCAGTAGGGGGTTTGATCCGGCCATTTGGGTTATGGATTTGACGAGTCGAGCGAGTAGGTGAATAGGCTGTCGTGGGAGAAGATAACAGTTAAGAATGAACAGAGGAGATTGGGCAGGGGTGGGGGGTAAAATTTCGATGAAGGTTTGAGCGATAGGGGCGGTAACGTCGTGCTCCGCGTAATGCAAAGTGTTACAGACGTATGTAACCACCCGAGGAAGATCAGTGGAGTCAGAGAGGATAACAGCGTATCCTGGCAGTTGCCTGCAAACATTGGCATCCTGGATAGCGATAATGTCTGGTGGGGACAAAGAACTGGCGATAATCTGCTGCAGAGAGTCGCGCTTTCGCCGAAAGCCCCTGCAATTCCATTGAATAATTTGCAAGAAATTATGGTGCCTCGGAGGAGCCATGTTGAAGCGTGGCGGGGAGAAGGAAGGGTGCAGAAGGTGGGACTGCGGGAGGAGGCGCCGTTGAGAGTCCAGGCATAAGGTTAGCTAAACGCTCTTCAACCTTGGCCATGATGCCAGATATGACCGTATCCTTTATACCGGTAATGGTAGCTTCAATCGTAGTCTGGCACTGTGCAGTGACCTGCGCAGTAATGCGCTCTGGGAATTTGGCTTCTAGGTTTTGGGCGAGGTCCTGAAATTTGGCTTCCAAGTCTATAGGTTGGGCTGGACTCACATCAGGCCTCCTCTTTTTCTGAGGAGGTTGGTCGGACGGGGTGGATGAAAAAGATAGGGATGGCGGAGTTGGGGGTAGAGCAGGTGTGGAGGTAGAGAGGGCTGCCTTGAGCTGCGTTACCTCATCCCGCAAAGCCTTCACGTCCGAGTCCTGGGACGACATGATGCTCGTCTTGGCAGCCTTGGAAGCCCATGTAGAGGTAGACGGGAGGGTCTTGCTAAGTGGGGGAAAGTCCTTCTTGGTAGGGCACTTTGTCTTCTGGGGCGGTGGGCTGCGTCGTTTGGTGGTGGCATTTCTTGCCTTGCACGAGGCGGTGGCCGTGAGGTGCTGCCCCCCACAGAGAATGCAGATCGGGATGCAGGAGGGAAGATCTTGCGGCTCACGCTTGTCCCCGCACCGCGGGCAGAGACCACTCTTGGGGTGGGGGCACACGTCGTATCCGTGGCCCGGTCGACGACAGTTTGTGCACGCGTCTAGACTTCCCTTGTACGTCGTGCATCTATACACTACACTCATGTAGCGCATGGTGTGAGGGACTGGGCCACGCGCAAATGTGATCAATATGGAACGGCTCCTACCCATTCGGCGGGCTGCGATGATATCAGCTTCCAGGTTGCGAGTTTGGAGGTCCTGTAGCATCTCTTCCGGTGTTTCCGCCCAGCAGGCTGGCGAGATGACTCCGCGGGCAGCAGCGAGCGGCGGTGCGATGTAGGCGGCGACGGGGTAACTGGTCTCTTGAAGGACCACTTCCTTGAGTTGGACGAGGTGAAGGGCCGTTGACTCGTGAGGTATAGCGACCGTGAATGTGTTATTCGCAGGGTCGATCCGGAGGTGAAACTCTCCTAGGTCCCGGTCAGCGGCGGCGACTCGCAGAGCTTGCATGAGTGGTTGTGCCATGGCTCCGTTCAAAGCGAGGCCTCCTCTTGGTTGGAAAACTACCCTTATAGTGCCGGGAGGGAGTGAAGCAAGTTGCTTACTTCGCAGTGCGATTGCGCGCGTCACGCGCAGCTGTTGTTGTTGAGCGCGGTATATCGGCTTGAAGGTCGCAGGGGCAGTGTCGGCCGGAGCACCGACGGCGGACAGACCCCCATGGTGCACGTCTTCTCGTTCCTTAAAACCGACGAAGTAAGAAAAGGGTGGATACGTGCCATTCCCCGGTGAAAAGCTGGTCGTGTCAGCTACCTCCAGGGTAAGAAATTCTGAATGTTTATTATTTTCCGTGCAAGTTGCTTCGACCATTGGTCTGCAAGCCTTGCTTACAACTCATTTGTGGTACGTAAAGGCTGAATGCGTCACACATAGCCCGCGATGTCAAGTAACCGCACTTACGCTAGGATATATTTATTTTTATCTTATATATATATATATATATATATATTACGTAATTAGTACTAATAATCAACTTTTCTATTATTGTAATTCGATGAAAAGAGTCAATGCGAAAATTGTAGGGCAATACGAAAGCTCCCGATACAGCTTTCTGTTGCTCAATACGTGCTACGTAAAAGTGTTTTACGCGAAGCTGGTTACACGGACCATGTGCCGTCGTTGTCGGACTTCGCTAAAGCTATCACCATTAGCAATGGCTCGAGCGTCGTCGTCTGCTTCCACAGCTGGCTCTGTTGCCGCTCGTCATTCCAGCGTAGCATTCCTCTTCTCTTCTGTCGTCGTAATGGGGAGGCCACGTTTACGAGGGTAGGAGCCATTGCTTAAGGGGGTATGAGGCATTCATTGTCTCACGTGACCGACAGATCTAATTTTGAAGCAATTTAATTTTGAAGAATCGCAAGCGACAATGCCGGGCGGATGCTGCTAACCTCGCCACCGAGCAAACTCGAGACATCGAACGCAAGCGACAACGGCGGACTGCGGGCATACCGTCACAGACGTCGTTCTCTCCATCGCAGCCTAACGTGTGTGTAACCTCATTAATAAACACAAAGACGTCAATCGTCTCAACCATTGCAGTGCCCGCATCTCCAGTGGTGGGCCTTGCGCCATATATACGGAGCTCTGGATTAGTGGTTCCGCACATTCCATCCCAGCTAGAACTATGACCACGAGAAGTGCGTACTCCTCAGGAAGAAGCTGCCTATACCGCCAGCGTCGGCGAGAGTTGGCTCGTGAACGGGCTCGTCGTCGTAGGGCCTACTTCACACGCAAAAAAAAAGAAAGAAAGATAGAATTATTCACTACGCGAAGCACGCAAAAGCGAAAATGAAGTGCAAGAATGGTGAAACAAATTATTTACAATATAGACTCCTTGCGAAGTTTGTATTGAATGGTGTAACACTCAGTCGAGACAGCTTCGCTGTTCGACCACCTTCACGGACTGGAAGGCGACCGAGAATTTTTTTTTTTTTTCGAGCGTGAAAGAAGCCCGCGAATGTGTTTAGAAAAAGTTTATTTCAACAAGAGTCGACACGAACACTGAGTCACAATCACGGCACAAGTACATATAATAATAACATATATTAACATATACAAAGTACGAAGCATTGTACAGACGAGGCAACCTAAAGTTTGCCCGCCCGGCACCAGCGCCGAATGCTCCCCTAGCGGTCCGATGGAAGTTTCGAGGGTCGTCGCTGCGCTGGCGCGCGCCCGTGTTCTGTACGGCGGGAGCGCTCGTGCGCGTGGTTTTTGCGATGCCGAGTGCGACCTCATCAGCCAGGAAAGGTGGCACGCAATACTGATGTGTTGTTGATTGCCACAGCAGCCTCGAAGGCACGAAAGGTCGTACGCCGCCCGTGAAGTTCTACAGATTTCCTGGGAAGTGGTACGAGAAGGACAGACGACAAGCATGGATAACTGCAGTGCGCGGCCGAGTCAAGTAAGCCTCATACTTTCGCATTCGCGTGTAATATCTTGAAAGCGGAATAGTCATATGCCTGTTTTTAGTGCACGGCCGTTTGTTTAGGCGTGTCGCGTTGTTGAATTGTGGTGGCGTCCGCCGTTTGTTAGCGGTGAATGCGTGCGTGTTGCGCCGCTAAGCTCTGCGACGCGTGCTCGATTCCCAGCCACGGCGGCCGCATTTCGATAGGGGCAAAATGCAAGAACACCCTTGTTACCGTGTGCTTTGATTTTTGTGCACGTTGAAGAACCCCCCCGAGGTTAAAATTATTCCTGAGACTCCCCATTACAGCGGGCCTCATAATGATTTCGTGGTTCTGGCATGGTTTTGGCACTTAGAACCCCCGAATTTATTTGATTGCACTGTGCCTTCACTCGCGATCGGCATGGACGAGCTCAAGATAATTACTTCCCTTTTCCAAACGCTGCAACTTAAATTACTAGTTGTGCAGGTAACGAAAGGGGCCGCGCGTTACTTTTGTGTGGTAGCAGACCGTATTTAATGCAAGTCGCGGTCGTCGCGTGCTTCGGGAAGCGGCAGATCGGAAAGCAGCAGCTCGATGCGTGCGCGTTATTTTTGTTGTTTGCCCATGCTTTCTAAGTATCTAAGTGTGCAAGTATCATAACTTGCAGTGGTACCACTCTTGTAGAATAATATATGCACACAATCACAGGAACGTTACCTTTGCAAACATATTATTGGGAGTAATTTAATCCCCACAAATAAATAGGCACACATACTGTTTCATGTATATGCGGGCCGCATTTCGATGGGGGCGAAATGCGAAAACACCTGTGTGCTTAGATTTAGGTGCATGTTAAAGAACCCCAGGTGGTCGAAATTTCCGGAGTCCTCCACTACGGCGTGCCTCATAATCAGAAAGTGGTTTTGGCACGTAAAACCCCATAATTTAATTTTAATTTAAATTATAGGCGATGCAGATGGAAGTGGCGCCAAACAGACCAATGGCAATCACAACAGTCTTCTCAGCAGTCAACACCACCGGGACATGTGCTTTCGTACTGCAGCGACGCAGCTCTTGAGCAGCAGCAAGACACGTGTGAAACAGACTCCAGAACATGCCTTTGTAAAGTGACGGAACCGTCAAGAAGCAGCCCAATGGATCTGCAGTCATCGAGTAGAAGTTCCTGCTGCCAGTGTGACTTATGTTGCAATTGAAATAAAAGTGGCTAAATTTCTGAACATGGTGCGTACCTCTAACTCGACGTCATATACGATCTTGTCGGACACCTGTGACACGCACTTGGCTTTCACTCTCACATCACCGTCCACAATTTGTTCAACGCCGTACACGTTCGGAAGCAGACGCTCCCCTATCGTGAGGTTGCCGCCACGAAAAAAAGCTGTCGGCGTCGGCAACCTTCTTGACACCGCACGGCAATCTTTGCATCGCTGTTGCACAAGCAGGCGATCTGCCGCCGTCGAAAACGGAGCGCCGTGAGAACGAGCAGCGAAGAAAAGCGCGAACGGCACAATGCAAACAAAGCGGAGACTACGCCACGACGCGACCGCGCTGCTTGGCGTTTCCACATTGGGGGAGGCGCAGCAGCGCCGCCTGGCCATGGTTTTCTCGTCTATACACGCCACGTTTTCAAAGTTGTGTCCGAGTCATCATCCATTAACAATATAGACCCGCGAATCCGCTCAAAGTACCTGTACTTCTTAGATATCCGACAATCTGGGATGACTTGTTGCCAAGTAGGCTCAAATAAACCCCCAAGCTAGAACAACTTTTCTATAAGATATTTTGCTATATCACTTACAGAATTCGTTGCAGCCTTGCCTATTGAGAAAACATAAGAAGCATTTTGATGTTTAGTGCAAGTTTTTTTATCTAAATATACAGAATGCTTATAAATTCTTCCGGAAATTTTGGATCTGCAGTCAAAATCATTACCATTCGCACTTATGACAGGAAGAGTGCAAATTGCTAGTTCGCTGGCTTTTCCTTGGTTTCCTTGATTTCTTACCTTTCCTGCTCTTGCTGCCGTTGCTACCATGAACGGCAATTTTTTTCAATGAAGGGCCTCTTCGATTTTTCACTTCTGGCTACCTGCGGGTTGTAAGGGCCAGCCAGGGGCTCTATTCTACACATGGACGAAGGAAGGAAATTGTAGGCGTGCACGACGCGACGTTCATTTCTCGTCGCGAGACGCACACAACACGCGCTGAGAACCCTCATCCGTAGTGCCTAGGCAGAGTCATATTGTCGCAGCACTACGCGGCTGCGGCTGAGGCAGAGAAAGACGAAGTAGAGTGTGCGCGCGTGACCTCGAGGTACTCTTACGACTTTGAGGTGGTCCCGTAGCGCTCGTCACCCGTTTCGTGACAGAGCGTTGGTAGCGAAGACTCCGAGTCAGGCGTCGGTGAGAATAACAAAAGGGACTTTATACACTATATACAGGTCATTATACAGGACATGAAGGGATCGGCACTGGGGCCGAGAGCTCACAGCAAACGCGACTGTTCTCGCACGGCGACGTCCGGCGAAAACGCGTGACACATCTCACCCCAGTCGAGAGCGGCACTCTGCTCCCGGTGGGTCGGCGGATCCGGTTTTCCAGGCGGCGCGCCGCGGCTTATAAGCCCCCAGAAACCATTGTCACTCAAACGGCCCAATACAAAGTGAGCACTCGACGGTCGTCGGAGGGGGTCCAACCAGCGACCACGCTGGTCACCCCGTTCAAAACTGGCGGGCGCGGTGACCTCCAGGGAAGGGGAGGTACGGCGCCGGGCTGTCTGGCACTTGGCGACACGTTTGAACATGTTGCCCGCCGATGCTTCTCCGGAGGACACCACTGCCTGACGGCTCAGCATCTTGACTTGTCAAGGGAGAATTAGGGCGCTGTGCCTTTCGGCGCAGCCCCGGGTTTGTCCAAAGGGCGCTCGCAGGAAAATTCTCCATCTTGCAGATTCGGAATCCGGGCTTGTGGTAATGGCACAACAGCATCCCCGCCCTCAGATAAGGCGCCGGGAAGACGAGCTGCCTCCACGTGGCTCGGATGCCAGGCGCGCACGTTCGTCAGGCTCGTCCAAGTTTACGTCCAGTGTCGGGACGCCAGGTCACTTCACGTGCCCAGGTCCCACTCGCCAGGACAGGAGCTCGGCTCACCGCGTTGTCGCCAAGGCACCTCAACCAGCTCCGCTCGGGTCGTTCCTAAGCCCTTGCTTCTCGCCACTGGTCCCGGTTGGTCGTTCTGCAGCTTGCAAAACCGACCGGCAAAAGGCAACACCCAACACGAACAAGTGCCCTCTGTCTCCCGTCAAACACCAGACAAGGCTATAATCCAAATCAACCTAACTGAATTGCTATCCCCCTTTTTGCTCCCGCTGCAACAAGAGGCAGGTGTACGATCTAGTATACAAGGCTCAAACAACCCTTTTTTCAAATGAACAACACACCAAAAGATCAGGAACAATTAATAATCAGCAATAACAATGACAAATAGAATGGTCCCCTTGAAATCACTTGGACCGAAAACATACTACTGAGGAAGCAAATGAGGTCATTCATTTTTCCCGGCGATATTTTCGCGGAATCCGAAGCTGCTTATATTTGCGACCCTGCTTATCCGTGTAGCGGCGGTACAATAAGCCAGATTCCTTGCCAAATGAAACCCACTTTTTTTTCACTCCCCGTTTGACGCTCTTCCTCAGATCGGCTAGTGAACAGTCTTCCTGTTGCTCGCGAATCAGAGTTTCTCTTTCAACTGCCGCCTGCTCCTGCCAGCTGGCGGAAACCGGAGCGAGTGTGGAGCCCGCGTCGCCTAATTGCGGCGTCGCGTCTATATCGCGGCTAGCACTGCACGCGTCACTCCCACTCACCTCCAGGACCCGCTCGCCTAGGCCAGCCTCCGAGCTCTGCCTCTCCCGTGACTGCTCGCCACTCAAGTTACCTTGATCAGTCCGTGTGCCGCACCGCCTTTCGCTCACCGACGCAAAGTCAAGTTCCCTCGATAGCGGGAGCGCTTTGGATCGCGTGAGCGCCATGTACGCCACGTCGGCAAAGAATGATTTGCCCTGATCCTTCAGCAGCTGCTCCGAGTTATTTGAGAAGAGGTAGGAAAAGTGCTCCGGGAGGGCGGCTGACACAGCGGCTTCAGTGTTAAGTTTCCCAAACGCTCCTTCAATGCTAACCGTTGCGATCGGTAAACTGACACTCTCCTCCTCGGCCACTTGCCGTATCCTAGCGCACTCTCCCGTAAAATCACTCGAGGAGACGAAGGACGGGTGGACCACGTCCATAGTTGCTGCAGAGTCCCTAAGTGCTCGGCACTTCTTACCGTTTACTTTAGTTTCCTGCACATAGGGCTCCAATAGTCGTATGTTCTTGTGCGTTTCCTGTATCGTTGCAAAAGCAATTTTCTCTTGGCAGTCCGCAGCGATGTGCCCTTGCTTTTTGCAATTGTAGCAAGTTAACGGCTTCCGTTTTTCAAAAGAACGCGTCGTATCGTTTCGCTGCTTGGGACCATCGTTAGCATTCTGAGACGTATTCTGTCCTTCCCTTACAGTTTCTTTGGTAAGAGACTCGTCTTTCCGAAACTCGCGACGCGTGATTTGCTTCCGTTCGTCGGGCTTCCCGGAAAACCCATCTCTCCTATCTGCTTTTTCTACGCGCACTGTCTTGCTGTGCAAGCTGCGGCGGGTGTAATACTCTTCCGCTAACTCTGCTGCCTTGTTTAGCTTAACCTCTTTTAGCCTATCTTGCAGCCAGAGCCTGACATCCTCATCAATGCAACGGTAGAACTGCTCCAACGCGATGCATTCGACGATTTTGTCGCGGTCGTCGTAAACCTCTTCGCCCTTCAGCCATTCCACCAGATCGGCTTTTAGACGAAACGAGAAGTCAACATTCGACTCCTTGCCCTTTTTTGCATACCGGAACCTCTGCCGGAAAGCTTCGGGCGACAATTTGTACTTCCGCAGTAGCGCTTCCTTCACATCACTGTAGCTCTCAAACGCCTCTTTCGATAAGCAAGTTATTACGTCTGATGCCTCCCCAGGAAGCAAGGCTAACAGATTCTGTGCCCAGAGGGATTGCTCAATGCTATTCCGTTCGCACACGTGCTCAAATTTCACGAGGTATTTGGCCATATCCTCTCCGACGACAAAGGGTGGAAGTTGATCGCGTATTCTTGGAACGTTAGAAGTGAGACTAGGCGCCGGCGAGCTGTTTCGAGTCTCCAACTCTTTCATTTTAAGCTCGTGCTCGCGACGTTCCCTTTCTGCCTGCAACTCCCGACGTTCCTTTTCTGCCTGCAACTCCCGACGTTCCTTTTCTTTCCTTTCCTCTTCGCAACGTTCCTTCTCCCTCTTTTCCTCCTCGCGACGTTCCTTTTCTTTCCTTTCCTCCTCGCAACGTTCCTTCTCCTCCCTTTCCCGACGTTCATTGATACCCGCCAAGGCCTCTGCGGCTTCCTCAGCCGTTACGTCCCCAGTCCTCATGACCTCAAGGATCGCATTCTTTCTTTTGGTTGAGCCCAACTCAATGCCCAACTCCTCACAAATTTCGAGAAGTTCCTTCACCTTGTACTTCTCCATCGTTCACACTGTCCTCCTGCTGTTTACCCTTTTTGAATATACCTGCCGTACGCTACTATAATGCTACTAGTAAGACATATGCAAGTATTTCACACACTGCCCTGTTTACCCCCTCAGCATCCCCTGGTTTTCAAAACACTCTTACTAGGCTTGAAACACACAAGGTTATCACAATGCAACACCAAATCCTTCCCTAAGCTACTATAACCTGTGTCAGAGAAAGTCTGGTGTTTGAGGTAAACTTCAGGCACTCACCGCGCCGAGGTAGCTGATGCCGGTCAATCCCGTAGCTGCCATCCACTGTTACGACATTGCACCGCTGCCACCACTGTTACGACTTTGAGGTGGTCCCGTAGCGCTCGTCACCCGTTTCGTGACAGAGCGTTGGTAGCGAAGACTCCGAGTCAGGCGTCGGTGAGAATAACAAAAGGGACTTTATACACTATATACAGGTCATTATACAGGACATGAAGGGATCGGCACTGGGGCCGAGAGCTCACAGCAAACGCGACTGTTCTCGCACGGCGACGTCCGGCGAAAACGCGTGACACATCTCACCCCAGTCGAGAGCGGCACTCTGCTCCCGGTGGGTCGGCGGATCCGGTTTTCCAGGCGGCGCGCCGCGGCTTATAAGCCCCCAGAAACCATTGTCACTCAAACGGCCCAATACAAAGTGAGCACTCGACGGTCGTCGGAGGGGGTCCAACCAGCGACCACGCTGGTCACCCCGTTCAAAACTGGCGGGCGCGGTGACCTCCAGGGAAGGGGAGGTACGGCGCCGGGCTGTCTGGCACTTGGCGACACGTTTGAACATGTTGCCCGCCGATGCTTCTCCGGAGGACACCACTGCCTGACGGCTCAGCATCTTGACTTGTCAAGGGAGAATTAGGGCGCTGTGCCTTTCGGCGCAGCCCCGGGTTTGTCCAAAGGGCGCTCGCAGGAAAATTCTCCATCTTGCAGATTCGGAATCCGGGCTTGTGGTAATGGCACAACAGTACTCTGCGCCGGCTGGGCCTGGCCTGTAGCTTCCCTCTCGGACCTCGTTTCACCGTTTCACCCTGTAAATAAACATCATTCGTAACATCTTTGGTGGAGGTGCGGGGTAAATCTTGGACGATCCTGGACGACCTAGCTCTACCAACTGTCCGACGGTGTAGGCGCTTGGCCGGTTTACGACCACAAGCAGCGGACATGGCCGATTCCGGAGAAGGCAATGACGACCCCACCTGCGGCGGACCAGACAGCAATCACGCAGGTCAGGCTGGCTACTGGACACCGCTGCGAGAGCCACCCACCTTTTCGGGGAAGGCCAACGAAGACGTCGACGACTGGCTTAAACACTACAACAGAGTGAGTCGCCACAACCACTGGAACTCTACGAAGCAGCTCGATAACGTGGTTTTTTTTCTCGCTGGCACCGCACTCCTCTGGTTTGAAAACCACGAGAGCGTTCTAACAAGCTGGGATACCTTTGTAGAAGAATTCACCAAGTGCTTCGGGGACCCAATCTCTCAGAAAAAGAAGGCTGAGCAGACGCTTTCCCGACGAGCTCAATTACCTGGCGAAACGTGTACAACGTACATAGAGGCTGTTCTGAAATTATGCGGAATCGTCAGCGCTACCATGACAGACGAAGACAAAGTAGGACATCTGCTTAAAGGAATCGCTGAAGATGTTTATAATTTTCTTATAACGAAGGACGATCTTAGTACTCCGTCTGATCTGAAGAAACACTGCCGGGCGTTTGAAGCGCTGAAAATGAGAAGGATTGGGCCAAAGTTTGGACGATTGGACAATGTTACTACTATTGCAAGTGTGTCCGTCCCAACCCACGACGACCTCTCCTCAGTGATTCGGCAAGTAGTTAAAGAAGAGCTTCAACGCCTTAAAGTTGTTGACGACGCTCATGTGTGCCATCAGTGTGCATTTGATCATCGTTCTCGTGTGCCACCGTCCACCTGGGCACCTCAGAGTTTCCGAGAACCTCGCAGGACCTATGCTGATCGTACGGAGAGCAGCAACTTGCCACCGCAACCGACAAGTCTGGGACGCCGACAAGATGCACCACAACGATTTGTTCCGCGGGCTATTCCCTCCTACAACCAGCCTGAGAGTGCGTTTCTACCCCTGACACCCATGTCACCGGTGTCACCCGCGACAAGCCGCGACTCCCGCACTTGCTACAGCTGCGGAGTGGCTGGACACATTGCTAGGTATTGCCACCGCCGCCAGCAGCGTGCTCCATGGTTTAATTCCTACACGCCCCGCGTGCCCGCTGATGAGCCCTGGCCATATCCCACTTCCTTCCAGCGGCTGCAGCAGGGACGCGCAAACCGCAGTGACTCCCCCGTTTCCGATCGCAGCCTGACACCACCACCGACACGACAACGACGCTCTCCATCACCTCGTCGTCGCTCGTTATCACCGCCGCCGCTGGGAAACTAGCTGGTGCGACCGACGGGGGTGAGGCCGCAATATGTTCATCTTCATCAAGACCCCCTTGTGTAAAATTGTTTAAAAACAAAGTGTGCGTTTTAGTTGACAATGTGAGTGCTTTTGCTTTAGTTGACACTGGGGCGGCAGTTTCTGTTATGAGCCTGTCCTTCAAAAATCGTCTTGGACAAAAAGTTATGTTTTCTTGGGATCGGAACGCTACCTTTCGTGGAGTTGGCGGGGAAATGTTACGCCCACTTGGGGTCTGTTCTGTTTCAGTTATGATAGGGGAGCAGACATTTAGAAGTGAATTTACTGTGCTTGCACGTACAACGCATGACATTATTTTAGGAATTGATTTCTTGCGTGAGTGGGGGGCAACTTTGGATTGTGGAAGGGGCGCGATTTCTCTTCGCCGCGACGCGCGAACTTCAATGACAGATAGCACCAGTGATGCCGCCGACGTTCTCACCGTGTCACAAGATGTGTGTTTGCCCCCTAAGACTGCAATGTTTGTACCTGTCACTACTTCTCGCCCTCGTACAGGTTCTTGTTGTGGTTTAGCCGAGCCCGATTATAACAATGCGCTCAAGAAAAATGCGATAGTCCCTCGCTCCCTCGTGGTTACCACTGATGGTTGTACTCGTTTGTGGACAGTGAACGTTTCAACCCAATCTGTAACATTGCCGCTAGGACTTAAACTGGCAAGTTTTGATGGACAAGCCATTGTCAGCGTCGGAACGGTCGAAATGTCAACTGCCGAAAAAAAATCCAACCCCGACTCCATCTATGATAATTCTGCTGACTTTAAGCGCATGATTGACAAGTCGCTGTCTTCTAGTGAGCAGTGTCTGCTGGAAGCTGTGCTCGCTCGCTACGCCACAGTGTTTGATTTTGCTCAAGGCCAACGAGCGTCCCATACACCACCGGCGTCTCGTATGCAACACCGCATCCATACAGGGCAAGCAACGCCAATTCGTCAGAAGCCCTACCTCGTTTCACCTTCAGAGAGAAAAGTCATCGCCGAGCAGGTCGAAGAAATGTTACAGAAAAGAGTGATCCAGGAATCATCTAGCCCTTGGGCTGCTCCTGTGATCCTAGTCAAGAAAAAAGACAACTCATGGAGATTCTGTGTGGACTATCGCCGCCTAAACACCGTCACAAAGAAAGACGTGTACCCCCTACCACGAATAGATGACGCCGTCGACTGCCTCCACTCCGCGTCGTATTTCTCTTCTGTTGATTTGCGGTCAGGATATTGGCAAATTCCCATGCACCCCTCAGACAAGGAGAGGACAGCCTTCGTGACACCTGACGGTCTCTGAATTCAACGTTATGCCCTTTGGCTTATGCAACGCTCCAGCGACATTCGAGCGATTTATGGATACCGTGCTCCGCGGACTCAAACGGGAAATTTGCATGTGCTATTTAGACGACGTCATTATCTACGGCCGGACATTTCACGAGCACAATCAGCGCCTGTCGATCGTTCTTGACTGTATCCAGCAAGCTGGCCTTATTTTAAGCTCGAAGAAATGTCATTTCGGTGAGCGTCAAGCCCTCGTACTAGGCTTTCTGGTCGACAAAGACGGCATACGACCAGACCCTGAAAAGATAGCAGCGGTTCGCGACTTCCAACAGCCACAAACGGTGAAAGATCTGCGAAGCTTTTTGGGCCTTTTTTCATATTTCCGACGTTTTATCAAGAATTTCGCACAGCTTGCCTCTATCCTCACGTCTCTCCTTCACAAAGACACCCCGTATACTTGTGGACTGCTGACTACGAGTCGGCGTTTCAACAGCTGAAATTTTTGTTGACTTCTGGACCGGTACTGCGGCATTTTGATCCGGAGGCGTCAACTGAGCTGCACACTGACGCCAGCGGTGCGGGTGTTGGTGCTGTGCTTGTTCAACTCTGCGATGGCCGTGAGCATGTCATTGCCTACGCTAGTCGGACACTTACAAAAGCGGAGACAAACTACACCGTTCATGGTGTATATTCATGGAGCATAAGCCCCCCGTATTTTCTCTCTCGCGCCCGCTCTTATACCCGCGCCTGCGCACAAACGGCTGGCGATCCCTCGTATGAACGTCTCGTACGCGTCCTTGGTCGACGCCCAGTAATTTCCGCTTTGTCAGGTGGGAATAAGACGCTTATCGTTATCACCGGTTAACTGCTTCCGTGGCGGTTTCGCGGCCCTTGTTGGCTGGCTAAAGTGGTGTGCAGCTCATAGAAAACGCTCGGAGGCCCTTTTCCGCCAGTCGTAGGCTGGTCGGCATTTTTGGCCGTCCTTAGAACCATATTTGCTAACGAACGTGTTCATTCTGGTCGGTTCAGTCTGTTCCCTCGGGTCTTCTTTATTGAATTTATGTATTAATGATGATGTAGATGTTTACTCTGATGCCTTTTATGTTATATATGCCGACGACACCATCGTATTTTTTGCCGGTAATAATCCTGACTAATTAGGAAGGTTAATGAAATGCTTGTGATGCTTGAACGTTGGTTGCATATTAGTGCGTTACAAATTAAGGTTGCCAAAACAAAGCTATGATCTTCCGTCCGAAAGGTAAAAGTGTACTGTATTCTGAGTCTGAGTTTTCATTTTACTAACGTAGAAATAGTGCCAGCTTTCAAAACACTCGGTGTTTGGTTCAAGGAGTAATGGTTCTGGGATGAGCATGTCACCCATGTTTGCTTAGCAGCATCTCGTTTTATTTGTCTCTCATACTGTAATAGCCTTATCCCGCCTAATAAAATTAAATTGCTGTTTTTAAAGTCTTCGTTCATGCCGCACTTGAATTACTGCCAACTTGTATGGGACACCGCTACTCATACATCCCTGGAAAAAGGTTGTGTAAAAAAAGCGTTTTGCATAATCTACAACTTAACCCTAGATCATCCCTCTCTGGGGCTCTTCCGAATTGTTGATACCCAAAAGGCTTTTGATTTCTATAACTTACGACCAGCTTTATGATACAAATATGAAGCAAAAATTAATATTTCAGCCCTAAGTGATATAGAGTTCAACTCGATTTGACCAAGTGATGACCACGCTCGAATTATTTCGTCAAATCGGGAAGTTCTGAAAATCGAGCAAGGGATTTTTCGGTCCTTCAAAATCTGAAATTGTAACGTAGCGACGCCCGAAAGGTACCGCGACATTGTATTTGCCGCCAACCCACGCCTGCGCGAGTAATAAGTCCGCCAGGGCGGCCGGTTGTGCCTGGCAGTCCTAGAGTTACTGTATATGCTACCAAAGGTAGCAGAGTTGCGCGTCTGTTTTATCACGCCGCTAGCGCCTCTATTGGCAGAACGTCATCGCGTGGTAGTCAAGCAACCGTGCATTGCGGAGAAGCAGATGCCCGGGCCAGATGTGCTATCGCCCTGCAACTAAAGCTCACGCCTGTACCACAAAGAAAATTTTGCTGTCCATATTCAGTAGCATGCTCGGAAGTGCCACAACACCGATTTTCACTTGCGATTGGCATTTTAACTTCGAAAAAGGTCCTAAATGAACCGCCGATCCGGGACGCTGTATGGTCTGTTACTACCGATTTGGATAGCCATTTTTTTGTTCTTCACGCGAAGGATATGTAACGTTTTCTTACTTTAGTGACGCCTTTCAGTCGACACGTCTGTCTATTCATATATCTTCGTCAGAGAAGCGCAGGCTAGGGCTGTGAGCCTTTGGCGACAGCACATATATACCTGTGTTTATGACGCGTCACATCGGCGCTCATCGCTACTTGTGCTAGCACTGCAGACATGAAAAAATGGTTTATTTAAGAACACTGATGCGAAAGCTGATATATGGAGATTTATCTTTGTTAGACTTCTTGATTCCTGAGCCTAGACGCGCCGAGAGCGTGCGGACTCGGCGGATACGCTAGGCCTAAGCTTCGGTGAGGACCGATCTCGGTGCCTTTTTCTTGACGATCTTATTCAGTCAGCTGTTTCGATGCACTTTGTTTGCGATTAGGCGGAAAAGCAGTCCACAAGCGATGCAAAAGCGTACACGGTCGATCGACGATAGGGTAGGCATGTCGCCTGCAAAAACAGAGTGCGGCTTCGCCGCATAGATTTGGTTGCTTCCCAGGCAAGATGGCGGACCTACGCGCAACTCTACTACCTTTGGTAGCATATACAGTAACTCTAGGCAGTCCTTCAGAGCGGGGGATGCCCCACCAGCGACATGCAGTTGTCACGGTTGATGTTCACAGGGCCCTTCACGAGGCCACCAGGTCTCACACGGTCGATGAGCTCGTCGCAAAACTGGTACAGAAGTACTTGCCCGTCCGTCGCGACGGAGATCCAGTGACCCAACTCCCAGACTACCGAGGCCCTCCACGCCCCGAGCTCGACGAAGACTTCCCCATTGCCGAGGTTAGACAGGCGATCTTCGCGCTCAACCGCAAGTCTGCGCCGGGTCCAGACGGAGTCACCAACAGAATGTTGAGAAACCTCGAGGACACGTCGATCGTCTTCCTGACCGACAAAATCAACGAGTCCTGGAATAGCGGCGTTGTTCCTGCAGAATGGAAGATGGCCTGCACGGTGCTCATTCCCAAGCCCGGCAAGGCCCCGAACATCGAGAACCCCAGGCCGATTTCTCTAACCTCCTGCGTCGGCAAGGTCATGGAGCGCGTCGTCCTCAACAGGGTCAACGGGTACCTCGAAGACAACGAGGTTTACACGTATAACATGATCGGCTTCCGCGCCGGACTCTCGACGCAGGATGCAATGCGCCTAATAAAGCATCAGATTGTGGATGGCCGTTCCAGAGACGTCAAGGCTTTGCTCGGTCTGGACCTCGAGAAAGCTTTCGACAACGTGCTCCATAGCTTCATCGTAAAGACCATTTCAGATCTGGGTCTCGGCTCCAGATTCCATAGCTACGTCAGCTCTTTCCTAACGGACAGGAAGGCCAAGCTTCGCATTGGGGACTTCCGCTCCAACGATGTGCCCCTCGGGGGGCGGGGCACTCCTCAGGGCGCCGTCATCTCACCCACCCTGTTCAACATCTGTATGATTGGTCTTTCCGAGAGGTTGGCACGCGTAGAGGGCGTCAAGCACACCATATACGCCGACGACATCACCTTTTATGGTGCTCCAGCGGCTGCGAGGGCAGAGTCGAAGAATCCATGCAGGAGGCGATAGACGTGATCGAGGAGTATCTCCGCCCCACCGGACTTCGATGCTCCCCCGCCAAGTCGGAGCTTCTGATTTACAGAAAAGAGAAGGGAGGCAGACCCAAAGATTGGAAGCCAGTCTCCGAAAGCAGCATCAGTCTTCGCACTTGTGACGGGGGGGGTGATACCCAGGGTTGACGTTATTCGGGTCCTGGGCATGTTTGTCGAATTCAACGGCGGGAACGGAACGGCTCTCCGCAAGATCATCGCAAAGACGGACAACGCTTTCCGCCTCGTTCGCAGAATAGCAAACCGGCACCGAGGAATGAAGGAAAACAATCTCCTCAGGCTTATCAATGCATTCGTACTATGTCACTTTACGTACACAATTTCTATGCATAACTGGCTCAGAGCGGAGCGAGACAAACTCAACGCTCTCATCCGCAAAGTGGTCAAGAGGGCTCTCGGGCTACCCATCAGGACCCATACCGAGGATCTCCTTAGGCTGGGGGTGCATAACACTGCCGAGGAGATTGCCGAAGCCCAAGAACGCGCGCAACTCACTCGCTTGAGCACCACAGCGGCAGGTAGACACATCCTCGAAGAGCTGGGTTACCAACCTGCGGGATTCCCGATGGTCAGTACCCCGATCCCCAGATGCATTCGAGACAAGTTCGAAGTGGCCCCTGTGCCCCGAAACGTCCATCCCGTCCATAACGAGGGCAGACGCAAGGCCAGAGCAGCTGCCATCCTCAAACAGATCAAGCAACGAGACATTAGAGCAGGCTTCGTCGACGCCGCGGAGTACAGCGATGGGAAGACCTTTGCCATCGTTGTGGTCGACTCCAGCGGCAAGATTTCCAACTGCGCCTCCATTCGCACTTCAGACCCCGGTGTCGCCGAGCAAGCCGCCATCGCCCTCGCCCTGCTAGACGGTCGTGGATCCGAGATATATAGCGATTCCAAAACAGCAGTTAGGGCTTTTCAGAAGGGTTGCATCGCCAAGCGAGCTGCTCGTCTTCTTAGCAGCTCGAGTCGAGATGCTCTCACGCATCATTCAATCCACTGGTTTCCAGCTCACGTAGGGTCGGTCGAGGGTGCTCCCCCGAACCTCAATGAGTCTGCTCACGAGGCTGCGCGTGACCTCACCGACCGCGCTTCCTCTACAAGAAGCACCGACTCCCCTCCTCCCTACGGCCACAGGGACGCTCCCGCTACTCACAACGAGCTCATTAAATTATTCTACATGTCTAGAAGGGTCTTTCCACCCCCTCACCCCAAGTTGAATAGGGCGCAAGCCGTTTCGCTTAGGCTTCTGCAGACCAGTACGTATCCGTGTCTGTCCGTTCTCCACGAGGCTTACCCGGACGTGTATCGCGACGACGCCTGCCCCTCCTGCGGCCAGACCTCCACTCTAGCGCACATGCTGTGGGAGTGTGGGTCGACATACCCCAAGTTCATCAAGGAGGAGTGGGACTCGCTTTTGCGTAGCCCCTCTCTAGAAAAGCAAATCCTGGCCGTCCAGCGTGCCCGCGACCGGGCCGGTGGGCTAGACCTGCCGGTCCCGACGTGGGACTAGCCGGGTGCGCGACGAGTTCGCGTCCTCGCCGGACCTACAATAAAGTTTATTCACTCACTCACTCACTCATGTTCACGTGAACTAGGAATGAAAAGCGCCAACTGAGACAATCACGAGCGGGAGACCGACACAGGACAAGCGCCAACTTCATCTATCTTTATTCACTGAAAAAGCAGCAAATGTAAGGAAAATCACGGACATGCGCACAAGGACCACAATGCATCATCTGCCAAACCGCTCAAGATATGACATTTCGCTTTTAAAGAGGGTCACAGAAGCTTTTTCCTCTCTTCTTTATATGGAATGCTTCCAAAAACATCACGTGCCTTTTTATCTCTGCTTTTGCCAAGAATCTTTATCTCGGAACCATGGGTCACACTTCTTGCAGTAGAGACGTTTGTTTCCGTGGCGAATGTTCTGCCGCCCGGTGACACGCAGGGCAAGTTGCGCAATGTTGCGAAAGATGCGCACCTCCTTCTTCTTTCAGTGACTGCGCATGTTCAGATGCGCGGTCATTCACGCATCTACCCGTTTGGCCCACATAGGTTTTCCCCGCAGGACAATGGTATTTCATATACCACACCGGTGCAGCACTTTACAAACTCCTTGCCATGTGTTTTGCTGCAGCTGTTCCTCGTACCCTCGCTCGCGACGGGGGCGCAGAGCTGAGCTTGTTTCCGAGGAGCCGAAAACACGACTGGGACGCCATGTCTGTTCGCCACCTTTTTCACATTGCGGGCGATCCTATGTACACATACGGAACCACTTCCGGCTTCGCAGCTTGTTTTTCTTGTGCGCACGGTTTCTTGACCATGACACCTTTGATTTTCTGCAAGAGCACTTCAGCCACTGCTGTGATGACCGAGCATGGGTAGTCGGCCGAAACCAACCTATCAACTTGCTTGTCATAGCTCGCACGCATTGCATGGTGACACGATTTCACGAGAGCAGACTCAAGGCAAAGTTTAGCAATGTCACGTGTCGCAGTGTTTGAATGAGCCGACGCATAAGGAAGCAGCTCCCCTTTCCACACCTTACATAAGTTTACAATTCCAATGTAAATAAACCCCCTGTTCCGTTCGTCATCCTCTCAACCTTTTAATCTTCACAAAAGAAGCAACCATCGCCAAGAAACCTCGGACGACTTCGTGGGCCCGCTTAGCGTCCGTGTGACGCCCCGGTAGCGTAGGCCAGCTACCCATTTCGAGGCACACCGGCGGCGTAGGCTAGAGAGCGACCCTCCTTGTGGCGCCAGACTCCCAGGCCACAACCCCCGGCTCCTATATACAAGGTGCGCGTTGCTGAATTGTGAAATATACTGTAATGTAGAATGTGCTTTGCTGCTGAACTGTACAGGGGCTACGAAGTTTCCTCAAGCTCTGCAGAGCTTTTACTTCCTTGCCCTCCGCTCTTTGAAGTGGAAATAAACTGATTGACATTGATTTATTTTCAATTAATTTTTCTCTTCATAATTGGCTGGCACGTCGCCGCGCCGCCGTAATTGTCGTGATCGGCTATACAACAGGAGTGGAGGATGATATATAATAAATGAAGATAATCGAAGAAACCCAACTGGTTACAAAATGCATTACGTCAGTGACGTTCCTTCTGGAGGTTTGTGCGTTATTCACACGCAGCCTACAAGAGATCTCTCAAAAGCTGTGTCCGCGTGGTGCTGCTGCGCGAAACCGATGTCGCTATGTTGGTATGAAGGCCTCGCGAAGCTGTTGCCCACAGCAGGTTACTATGCCGTGGCACCTTCAGAGCGCCAGTACTAGAGAATTGAGATTATGTCCAAAGGAAAAATCTTAGAACAGCCTCGGGAACCCCTCGGAACATGACGCATAGGCGCGATGGTTCACTTCGTGCATACAGTCTTGCCTTCGGCTGCGACTTCAAATTGTGCGGCTGACTTGGGACTATAAATTTCGCCTGTACTTCGGTATTGGAAGAGTTTCGGTTTCTTTGAAAACGCCTTTATTAATTTATTTTCGCGGATAGTTCCACTCCGGACTATTCGTCTTCCACCAGAAGGTGATGGGAAGTGGAGTACCATGGTGAAGTAACTATAATGTGGTAGCAGGGTGACGCAGGAGTAAGGCGTCTCTGCTATCGCCGATGATGGTGATTTCACGTTTCAAGTTAAATGAGGCTATATAGGAGCCACTTTATCACGCTACGAGTTGTTAGATTTCGTCCGGCAAGAACGGAACACCACCAGGACCCGTCAAAGGCGTCAGGAAACTTGAAGTGTCACTTAGTGACATGCATGACTTTCATTCGTTCGGAACGGAGTTATCCGTTGCTCTGGCGTACCTCCTATGGGTACTGTACTGATCGGGGATACCAGTATCCATCTCAGAAAGTATACTGCCGGTACGGCGACCAGACGAGGACAGATTTACCTCGAAGATCACATAGGAAAGTTCCCGAAGATCCAAAATTGGTCATCCAGCTACTCGAAGAATATACGTATGAACTATCCAGGCATTTCACATAGAATATGCCCAGCGAGAAAGATATACCCTATTTCGTCGAGCATGTACATGGTATATGCGCTTATTTCCGCCTGGAAACACTTAGTGAAAGACCCGC
Source organism: Dermacentor variabilis (assembly GCF_050947875.1). NCBI lineage: Eukaryota > Metazoa > Arthropoda > Arachnida > Ixodida > Ixodidae > Dermacentor > Dermacentor variabilis. Next base: position 50,214,803 of record NC_134568.1, on the reverse strand, counting down.
CGAAGTGCACTGTAAAATAATTTACACCCCTAAGGGTTTTTTTGAGTGTCTATAACTAACCCCCTAGCACCCTAGAAAAAGCTGGGTTTTATAGGCAATTACACCCTTGTGATGGTTATTCTATATTCCAATAACACCCTATCCCTTGAGGGTGTTTTGAACAACATATTACCCTTCGACCCATGGGGTGTAAGGGTGTGATCAGGAATATATTACCCCTTCACCTATCAGGTGTAATGAGCAATATAATAGCCCTTGCTATAAGGGTGTTGAAGTACGGCATATTGAAGCGGGTACACATGCACTTCATTGTATGTTTTGTAAGTCTACAGTCAGGCTAGCACATAGAAATGTTATGTACGGAGTGCATACAATAGGTAATGTGTTTCCAAACGCATGGCATAGCAACTTTGAGAGAAAACACATAAGAACGTGTGAGTGTTCTGCGTGAAATGGTCCATTTACCACAGATACAGGAAGAGTGACTGCATGGAGGGTCATTTATTCTAGCCACCTGTACAATATTTAGAGCTTGCACTACGCCTTGTATGTGGTGACAAGTCTTGTGGTCGTTCTACACTGAAGAACAGTCTTATTCAAACCAATGTTCCAGGGCACAGGCGAGGCTGGTGATGCCTTTGTGTAGCTCCATTCCAATGTCCTAAGGCGAGCCATCATAGATGAAGCCATTTCTTCATTGATCACTGTAGCCATCTGCTTGTTTTCTACCTGCAAAATGATTTGTTGTAATTCAATGTCAGGAAAAGTACACGAAACATGACAAGCAGCGCTTCCCTGCATCATTCACTTTAATATTTCAAGATCACATGAAGACCACGATAAAGAAAACAAGCACAGATGGTACTAACTTCCAAGAAATCGTTATTTCGAAAAAATAAGGCATTTATTCTGCCACATCATGAATGTAGGAGAGAAAGGCTACACAATTAAATGAGGGCAATTCAGAAATTATTGCCTCCAAGCCCACTACTTTGCCAATATTACTGCAAAGATTTTGAATGCTTTATCATTGATGCACTTATGTTTATGCTATCGAATGTCGCCTCACCTTCCTATCTCTTCCCGTTCCAGAGTAATCTAGCAATTCATGGCATCCAGTGGTGACGTCCAGTTGAAACAGCAGGCTGTAATTGAATTTCTGACTGCGGAACGTTGTGCACATATCAACATTCATCGCCATCTGACTGCAGTTTACGAGGATGCCTGTGTTGACATCAGCACTGTGCAGAGGTGGACAAGGACTGTGAAAGACCAAAATCCTGCCGCATCAAATCTCCAGGATCAGCACCGAAATGGACGGCCCACAATGGCTTCTGATGAGGGTCATGAACATCAGGCAGATAAGTTGACTCGGGGCAATCGCAGGATCAAGCAACACCAGATTGCAACAACACTCGCCATTTCCACAGGCTCAGTGAGCCGCATCATTAAAGACCTGCGTTACAAGAAGACTTGCGCTTGTTGGGTGCCACAGCAACTGAAGACTGACATGAAAAAGTTGAAACATAGCCAACAAGTTCAAATCTTCTTGTAACCCAGGAGTTTCTTAATTATCTGGTTCACGGAACCAATGGAAATGGTGAGTGTTCTTGCAATCTGGTGTTGCTTGATCCTGCGATTGACCCGATTCAACTCATCTGCCTGATGTTGATGATCCTCATCAGAAGCCGTTGCGGGCCGTCCAGTTCGGTGCTGATCCTGGGCGTTTGATGCGGCTGGATTTTGATGTTTCACAGTCCTTGCCCACCTCCGCACAATGCTGACTTCAACACAGGCATCCCCGTAAACTGCTTTCAGACGGCAATGAATGTTGAAGGGCGTAGAACCTTCTGCAGTGAGAAATTCAATTACAGCCCGCTGTTTCAAGCGGACATCACCACTGGATGCCATGCATTGATCGATTACTTTGGAACGCGAAGAGATAGGAAGATGGGGCAAGTGACATTCTATAGCTTAAACATCAGTGCATTAATGACAAAGAGCCAAAATGTTTGCAGTACTACTGGCAAAGTAGTGGCAAAGTAGTGTCTTAAGACATCTCCACTAAGCAAGCACATAATCCTGCTGGTATTTTTATTACAGAGGTTTTCACTAAAGATCTTCCAAGCAAGAACTCTTTAGCATCTGATCATTTAGATGCTTTGAACTGGAACACAGTGAATGCATCATGCTTTACAGAAATTTAGCTATTTTAATCAAAGCACAGTTAAAGCCTTTCATGTATGAAGTTTGTCATCTGCTTTCACTTGATCTTGCTGGTTATCTGATTGTAAGTTACACTAAGATCAAACATTCTAATGGCCAACATCTTTCATCTGTGAAGCGCAGAAAACTTTAGTGCATTTGTCAGTGTTGTTACAGCATTCTTAAATGTGATGATTAGGCTGCTGGCTGTTTAGCACTGTAGTAGCATTGTACATGGTGATCATTTTTAAGTTTTATGGAATATTAAAAAATTTCCTGTGGCAGATGGCATAATTCTTGTCCTTGAGCTAGATTATTTGAAGAGGTGGACATCACTAGCATGAGAAATCTAAACACATGTTCGACTAATTAAAAAAATTCACTATTCACTTCATAACTAATTATTTTACTGCGCCTATTGCAATTTACGAATTGTAGCCAGTGAGCTTGGAAGACGTGTGCGCTTGAACTTCCAGGATGACACCAGTTTAGGAATAATTCCCTGATAAAGAACACTACACAATGGTGTTCCAGTTACTTTTGTGCATCAGTGCAGAAAGCACATTTTGTTAAAAAACAGTGGAACAACAGTGCATTTTTACGGCAAGTTTGATGGTCCTTCTGGAAATCAATTCCAAAGTTGATGCATCTTGTAATCTCACTGGCTATGATTCGTAAATTACAATATGTGCTTCATATATGTGGTGGAGCTGGCAAACACTCCTAGAGTTCTACTAGGAAACAGAAATACCGAATAAAGTGGATGGGGAAAAGGCACCTGTTGTAGTTCAATTGGTAAAGCATCGCCCGCGTAATGCGAAGACGTGGGTTCGTTCCCCACCCGTGGCAAGTTGTTTTTTCATCCACTTTCATTTTCAGTAATTTATAATTTCTTTATTTCATTTACTAATCACAAATAATTTACCCTAAGTTGTCCTTGGTGTTAGTGTTTGCTAGCTTCTTAGGATAAGATTAATAAACATCGGCCCCTCGGTTAACCCACTTTCTTTTTGTTTATATGTGCCATGAAGTAAGTAATTGAAAAGCTAATTAATAGATTTTCGTTAATTAGTTGAACATGAGTTTCGATTTCTCGTGCAAGATATGTCTGCCTGTTTGAATATTCCTGCTCAAGGACTAGAATTATGCTATATGCAACAGGTTATATTTAAAAATTCCACAAAACTTACTATCATCACCCTGTATAAAGACACTGGGAATTTTAAAACAAGCTTCAGTGAAGCTTACTGAATTAGCAAATGGCCAGTGCAACTAGCATGATTATCCTGGAAATCTTTTGTAGCTTATAAGCATAGAGCATTTCACTTACACATTTAGGAATGCGAAATTTTCTTGAAATCAGCCCTTTGTTTTTAACAGCTAGCATCCCTGCCAGTTTGGTTAGACATAATGTTGCATGACTTCAATAGTACTGCAAAATCAGATTTTCTTTCTGCTCCCAGTGTCTAGTGATGTATCTTTACCGGTGTCCTTAGCAGCTGAGATAACTAATGTTCCTGCAGGTAAATATCAGAAAACATTGCGATAACTGCCAAGTAAATGCAATCGTGCGTCTTGTTTACAATACAGCATGTGCTCTACCTCCTGCCAGGTTTGTTCTCCATATCAGGCCAGCACGCAACTTGTACAAGAGGCACCTTTCGCATGCATGAAGATATTTTATGAGGTTATGGTGGTGTCAAAACATGACATCAACCATAATGCCTTAAACTATTATATGAAACACTTACTTGTACAAAGATAGAAAAGGCACCAATTTTGAATTTATCACATTCGGTGTACAGTACCATAGTAGAAATTGCTCAACTAGTACAGGTACGCAAACAGGCTAGTTGGTATTGGTCGATGACGTTCGACAATGTGAACTCGACAAAGGATGGAGAAAGAGGTGATAGCATTTTTCTCCATTTCTCGCCACTTTCGACGTCCTTTGTACAAGTCCGCACTGTTGAACATCATGGGTCAACTAGTACAGCCTGAAAAAAATGTCATGAAAGAAAACTTGGCTCTCAACCTCGACAATTCTGCCTGTCAGGTATTATGGTTTCTTCTGAACTTATTTCTTTATATACAGTCATGCCCATCAAGTAAAGCTTACCGAAAGAAATGAAAACAACATCAACACCTCTCAAGGCACATGCATCAAAGGAGTTAGAGCATCATACACATTACCTTTAAGTGCAAAAGTATTCTTTTTCTTAGGCAAACTGCATTTTTAGTTTCTTAAAGCCTATATATTCATTTGTCACAGCTATGGGAAAATCACAAGGTGGAAAAAGATGTGTTGGTGCAATTTCAACATTTATGTACAACAACAAAAGGTAAAGCACAGGAAGTCTCACTGCTCTTCTGTCTAAATGACACTCAGTTTCATTTGTCATGTCCGCTCCCATCCTGATGGCAGCAGAAACAGGAAGAGAGCAGCGTGGTTCAGAAAGCAGACGAAGGAGCTGATATCCTAGCTGACATAACGAGTAAAGAAGGGAGCTGGTCAGGCTATGTAGTGCAGACTTGAGACATCATTAACTAGCGCGAAAAAAACAGCGGACGACAGCTAGAAGCACACACGACAGAGCTCTAGGCTTCAACTGAAATTTTGGCAACACAGAAACATAGGATTCAGGGGATGCGACCTCGACGGATGGAAGCAACATTCATCTTTCCCTTTCCCTGTCTGACAAAGGAGGTATCGGAGCAAATTGATGGATAGGTTCATTTCGAGATACGAACACTCTTTTTGATGAGAGCCAAGGAAGGGGTGCTTACACACCTATCACCCACTTTTTGATGCAAAGTGCTTCGAATATTTTCGTGTCGACCTGCCTCTAGAGCCGCATGGGCAGATGAGCGCTTTGAAACTGCTCAGTGCATGAGCACCTACAGCAATTATTGGCCAGATGGCCACCAGCCACTGGCAGCTGCCCTATCTTGGTTCCCCGAAGCAGTCTTTTAAACACCGACCTGTTTGACTTGAGGGAACATAGGGCTGCTTTCAGTGCCTTAGTGGCTAGCGGCCACCTGGCCAATTATCGCCATACGTGCTCATGCACCAAGCAGTTTCAAAGCAATCGTGCGCTCAGGCAGCTCCAGAAGCAGGTTCATAGGGAAATATACGAACCACTTTGCATAAAGAAAGTGGGGAACAGGTGTGTGAGCAGCCGTCCCTGGCTCTTACCAAGAGTGTTCATATGTGAAATTAACCTGTTCATCAATTTGTTCCGATAGCTCCTGTGTTGTTTCCGTCGGTCGACATTCTGTGCATCCCATGTTTCTGTGCAGCAAAAATTTCAGTTGAAGTCTAGAGTTTTGTCTTATGTGCTTCTTTATGTTGTCGTCTTTTTCACGCTAGTTATTGATGTCTAGAGTCTGCGATGAGCACCAACTAGCCCAAGTGCCTTCTTCAACCATGTAATGCATACGGCAGATAACCGGTGGCACATTCGAGTTACAGAACGGATGCCAAGCGAGGACAAGGGTAGTCAAGGACGGTAGAGAATTACACTGTATGATGAAGTAAGGAAATTTGCAGGCTTCACTTCGAATCAGCTAGCGCAAGACAGAGGTAATTGGAGCTCACTGGGAGAGGTCTTCATCCTCCTGTGGAAAAAATATGTAGGCCAATTGTGATGAAAAAAGTATACCTGTCGGCTCAGACATCTTCACTGCCTTTTGAGCAATGCGTAGGCCCAAGACAATCAGCCGGTTCCCATGCAATTGCTTCATGCTGACTAACTGCATGGGCACAAGAAAACAACTCACCATTAATACCACTCGAGATTGACCACTTAATAAAAGAACCTCTCAAAACTGCAAACACAATTAAGCATTTACCAGCCTAATACATACATATATACAAGCCAAGAATAGTTACAATAACCATACGCTTTATAACTAGACATTAGAATAAGGTAGTGAAACATAGAATAGCCGTAGGATGTTCAGTGCAGTTCATTTCAGAAATACTGTCGACCACTGACAGGACGCCTTAGGCAAGGTTCAGTCGTACAACAAGAAAACAAATAGTAGTAGTAATAAGCATGCGTGCGTGAAACAAAAAAAAAACGAGTTCAAGGTCGAGAAAAATATGATCAGGCTCGGTGTACTTATTTATACGAACAGATAAATTAATAAACAAATAGCGCAACCACGCGTTCATCCGCAACGGCACGAAAGCTTCTAGAACAAACGACTACAACTGAAAACGAAGGACAACCACATAGCCGGGATGGTTGTGGTTCTTTTGTATTAGTTCTAGCGATGAAAGCACAAGCATTGCAAGCTACCTGCGTCATTACCTACCACGTGACCTGGGACAAAAAATAAAAAATAAGAACAAAACGAGTGCAAGTACACAAGTGACATTTAATACGGTTGTCACACTGCACACTTTTGGCCGCGCTCGATCCTGACTGGGATCGAATTTCTGGTCACTTTCGGCTTCCTTGCTGAATCTGCGGACGGGAGCCAATCGCGGTCGAAAATTTCAATCCAGAACAGGCTCAATCGTGATCGAAAGTGGCCGTGTGACACCGGTAAAAATATGCGCCCATCTTAGGCAACAGAATGAATTAGCCAAACCAAAGTATTATTTACCTGCCTGCGCCGTATACTGACGCGTAACAGTACTTAATTCTCTACAACTCTATGTGCGGTCACAATTAGTTGAGGACACACGAACAATGAAACATCCGATATATTTTCATTTCTTTTTCACGTTCGGTGCCCGTAGGCTCCGCCTGAAGTACACATACTACACTCGCGTCCAACACACCTTGTGCTGTCCTTTAAAGAAATTACGCGAAAATTACTACCACAATGACGCACCATAAAAACGCGACGCTGAATGTGACCACGTACGTACCTTTCATATGAGCCGTCCATGCGCCTTGCAAAAGGCCCTCGGTTTGAAGGCGGAGCGCTGTTACGATGTGTACTCTGGGCACGCCATTTCGTTTACGTAGTGGATGGACGATGATGACGATGGACTCCGCCGAAAAAAAGAAGTCCACTTCATCACTGTCCAGGCTGAATGGAAGATGTTTTCTCGTTGACCACGAATGACGGCCGTCGTAGGCATAGTAAACACACTGTCACAAAGAAACACCGATGTAGGCCGCTACTGCCTTTCTTTCTCACACATAATCGCGTCGCCTTCAGTCCAGATGCTCCCTTCGCGTCGATGAGCACAAAAGTACACGAAAACAACGAGGTGGTGCAACCTAACGTAGCGAAAAACAGTCTAATTACTTACAACTTCAAGACTGTCACGGAGAACACTCACATGTGCACCCGGCGGCCCGCCGCGAGACTCAGCAGCGATCGCGGCGACACCCGTCGGTCGAAGTTATTGCAATTTCGGTTTCGTTTTCAAGGCATAAATACATATATTCTTTTAAACTACGTGTGTATATTACTTTCGAGGCTATTTATTTTACGCTACCTCTAAGCAATTATTATTATTATTATTATTATTATTATTATTATTATTATTATTATTATTATTATTATTATTATTGTTGTTGTTATTGTTATTATTATTATTATTATTATTATTATTATTATTATAAACAACAGAGGCAGATCCCACGCACTGTGGGAATCGACATAAGCGCAGCTTGCTGTTCTATTTGCCGAACAGCCGTTTGCGTGTTGTCGTCTTGACGCTGCGGTGCTTTAGTGCGGCTTTGAGTTTCTGCATGCCCTGAGTCAGTGATCCACGTGCACAAAACTGCGCGGTGCTTACTTTTTAGAAATAGCAGAAACGTGCCCTTTGATACCTTGAAGTAAAATTATTATTGTTTGCCCGCAACTGTTGCCATGTTTAGTAGTGGGCATTATGACGGCCAAAGGGGTTCAGAGAGTATTGTAGCGATGCCCACGAAGTTCTCGCTAAAAGGGCTCGCACACGCCTTCCCTGAGTCCCTCTCATGTACATTATGCACGCTCTCAAACCACCCACCGCCGCGGCTGGCAAGGCAGTGACAGCAGGAGCAGCAGAATTGGAAATTATAAGGGAGGAGGCATAGAAAGCTTCGCTTTAAAATCTAGCAGAACGCCTCTGTGCACACCGTAACCTGTCATCCAGAGCTCTGGTGTTTTGACAGAGTTCAATTTCATTCTACAAAGTATTTCCCGTATTCAGCATGTGCACCTGTCCTACCCGTCTCGCGAGGGGAGACGGGCGAGTCTCGCGCAGGTCTGCATATGCCAAGACATCTCGAACGTACTTTGCAGGTGGACAATCGCGCGCAGACTTGAACAATGCCTCGCCACTGTTCCGTGAACAAAGATGGGTCTGCAAATGCCCCGCCAATTTCTGGAATCTCATTCTATCTATAATGATTGGCTCAATGTCCTATCCATGCAGGCAATAATACTGTCTCCGATTTGGGAGGGGAAATATTTGAGTAAATAGCGCTGTTAGTCGGTGTGGCAAATACTGTATGCATCGCAAATTGTACGTTGGTTCTCTATACTTTCTCACATTTCCCTCCCTTTCTTTTTGAGCACTCCGTTCTGGCAGCTGTTTGTAAGCCAGTAGAACTTTCCTTTCCTATACAACTACAAACTTAATAGTTTCTTCTTGTACAGCCAGCTTCGTAAATTGACGCAGACGCGAAGCCATGAGCGTTTTGCATGGCTCTTTCTGTAGAGGCTGCTTGATCAAAGCATTGTGGTGGGTGAGAAGGCTCAAGTTTGCCTACGAAGCTACCTTGTTTTTAAACGTCAGAGAAGCAGAACGAATTGGGGTTATTGATTCCGCGAAAGAATCTCAGGTGGGGTCAAATCTTCCCGAATCGGCGTATCTTTTGTCCGAGTAGGGTTCGTCGCCCCCTTTTCTGCCTGTTTCGTTGTGCTTGAAAGAAACCTAGACGACCGCCTTGCTTTGGAGCGATTGTGGCGCGTCCAGCTGCATGCTGTCACGTGGCCTATTTATTTCGCTGGATTGCTGGCGTCCCACAAGCAAGAGCTGCACTTGTTCTGCCTTGCTGAAAACGTTTTGAACATTTTTCTTTTTGGTTAAATATTCAATACTAGAAAAATTACGTGCGTGCTTTTGGATCCCGCGGAATTTGTGCGTGATGACATTTGAGAACTGTGTGCCACTTAGCCCACTATGACATAATAGTAGTGCTTCAGCAACAGGTTTTTCGCGGGACATATTTAAAATGGCTCATAAAAAGAGACAGTGAAACGGTGGAGAACCCTCTTCAGGAGTTTTGTCGGCATTGAAAGTCCGACATGTCTCGGGGGGAAGGGGTTGGGGTAGGGGAGGGTCCGCTACTGGATCCGCCACTGGTTTGTAGTGCCGTGGGACACGCTGTCTCTTTGCACAACTGTATGTTTGTGAATGTAATAAAAATAAACAAAAACACCCTTGCACCCACCCCCAATATCCTTAGTCAGTGCACCCTTTTGGTGGGTAAAAGGGTGTTATGACATCTAGAACTGCCCTACGCTTCGCAAGAAGTCATGATGATGGGATATTTCTAGAATGAAAACACCCTTCAAGGGTGTTATGACTCGCAATTCTCACCATCAAAGGTGTAAATTATTTTACTGTGTGCGGACTCTGTGATAAGGCTATTTGCGAAACATTGCGCACTTCAAGGATTTTTTCTCAAAACATATTTTCGGGGTGCTATGCGGTTCGTAGGGGTTTGAGCGTCCGTGCCAAGAGTGGCTTGCTGATGAGGAGTCAGATGTCGGGAGGTGAAACGGAAAGTAAAGGAGGATTTATTTACTTATTTGCTGGAGTTGAGGAGCACACAAGGAGCACACTCGGAAGACCGTCGAGATGCCGTAAACGAACACTAGCGCGGAAAGGTAATTCAGATTATAGTGGTAAAACGACTAAAAACTATACTTTCATTTATCTGAAAAAAAGAAAGGGGGGGCGGAAGAAGGTTGAATATTACTGTAGATCTCGAGCACGAAGGCGAAGCCTTACTCTTTCTTCTTTCTTAATATCACAACGGAGCCTCATTTCCACCACATTATTTTCACGCCATATACAAAGTGTTTCACGTAACTTATGCCAAGGATTTAAAAAAAAAAAGTGGTTAGCCGCAGTTGAATGAAAGTAATGGCATACGGTTCACCGTCATGTGGCGCTCCTTAGAGTTTTTTTTTTTTACATTCCGTTTAAATAGTTAAGTGAATAAGATGAATTATGCAAAATTTGTATATTAACTGAAGAGCCAAGTACAATTCGTTGTGTTGTAGAGGGGGTTCAGAAACGACCGATATTTTTTTTTTGTTTGTGTGTGTGTGTGTGTGTGTGTGTGTGTGTGTGTGTGTGTGTGTGTGTGTGTGTGTGTGTGTGTGTAACGTACATGTTGCGTGGCGTTTTTTTTTTTTGCCGCATAAAGAAAGCCCGCGAAATATGAAATAACACCACGTGATTGCGCTCCTGCGCTATCGTATTGCAGCGCTCTCAACCGTTCGTCGAGCCTATCGCCTATCGGGGACGCCGGCGCTTCCTTTGCATGGTAACAATAAAATTCAAACAGCGCTAAACGACAGGACCAGAGTGAGGAGGACACAAACACGGCGCTGATCAACGCCGTGTTTGTGTCCTCCTCACTCTGGTCCTGTCGTTTAGCGCTGTTTGAATTTTATTGTATCAGCGCCGTGTTTGTGTCCTCCTCACTCTGGTCCTGTTGTTTAGCGTTGTTTGAATTTTATTGTTACCATGCAACACCAACTCGCCCAATCCGCTGCGCTTCCTTTGCGTGTGCCACCGCCAAAGATGCTGACGCACTGCGAAGCCGATGCCGTTCCATACATAGCAGTCAACGCTGTGGAAGCTACGCAAGAAGTTCGGTCAAGAAAAGTTATCACTCCGCGTCCATGCTTCGCTGCGCGCCAACAGCGTTCGCTCACGCGAGCATGCACGTGGGGCTCCTCGCGACGGGTTGCAAATAAAAAACCCGAAAACAACAACAAAAATGAAAATGATCTAAAACAACGCATTATACAGCAGCCGTATACCATACTGTGTCTGTTTCTAAGGGTTAAAACTTGTTTCATTCAATACTGAGCCTATATAAAAAAAAAGTTGCGCACAATTGCGGTCAAAAAACACCGAACTATATCCAAGTGCGAACGAAGCCCCTGCAAAAAGTATATCTAGCCTCCACAGCGTTGACTGCTATGTATGGAACGGATCATACTTGCTGGCGCCAAAAATTCTCGCCGTGTGGCGGTCAAGTCGAGAAACGAGAGTGCCGAGAGCCCTTTCAGCTATCAAAAAAAGAAGTGGCCCAATCGTGCACTTTCGCTGTAGTCCCTGCTTGAATCAGTATATCATTGCGGCGCGTTCTTCGACTGCGACTGTTACCATTAGAGATACGGTGAACCAGCTTCCTACAGAGTGAAAAAAATAAAAGTGTTTTGTCGCCGAAGATACCAATCGCTGTTATGCTAGCAGAAACAAAGGCAGCGCGCAGTTTGAGCAGATCAGCATTGGCATACTGACTTGAGATTGTGCTTGCGAGCACTAAGCTCACCCAAGTGGAAAACATGAAATGCTTTGTGCCGTGGACGCCACTCTGTTGATACATTCGCGATCATTGCTTGAATAACATTGCAGTTGTTTTATGTAGAATTTCAGCATAGAACAAAGCGTGCTGATGTTCCTGGCGGACTGTGGTTTGCGCTTGCTAATTTTAGGGCACTGATGTCGCCGAATTGAGTGGTGCAGTTGTGGCAAACACATCTGAAAATTGTAGCTGGGCATGTTAGCCTGATCGCAGGGCTCACAAGATGTATAGCTTGCCGGGCGCAGCATGCCACGGCTCAGGGCAAACATGCCGTGAATATAAAGTTCTTTAACGCAGGCAATATACGAAAGCGCGCACAACTAAGCAAATTTTAGACTTCTGGGGTGCCAGAACCATGATCTGATTATGAGGTACGCCCATAGAGGGAGACTCCGGGTTAACTTCGACAACCTGGGTCTTTTTAAGATGCACCCAATGCACGGTAAAATGATGTTTAGTACTTTTCGCTGTCTGGTGAAGAAAGAAAAGAAAGCTCTAACTTAGTACGGACTAAATACTACCTCGGTAGTGCAGTTAGCAGTTAAAATATAATTACCAACAATGCAATGGGGCCTATTCGATTTTTAAGTGCCGCTTGCATTGTCATATGAATTAGATGGTATTGCAAAAGCGTAAAAATGTAAAATAATAAATATATATGAAAAATAGACAACCGAGTCTATTCGCTATATATAGGCATCAATTAAGAGTATATATAGGTAATGTTTAACAGATACATTAAGGCGCACTGACTCCGGGTAAGAATGTATTACATATCTCCAACAAGCAACAATGCGCAATAACACACATACAGAAAGACAAAGGTGCTACGCGACATCTGGCCAATAGCAACTTCAAGAGTACTTACAGTCCTAGTTTGAGGAAGCGCATGTTGCACCGGTGAGAACCTATCTAATACAGGAAGAATTAGACATCGACCCAATCGTAGCATTTGCTACAAAGGAAACCCATACGGATTCCTCGAAAGAGAAAGCTTCGCAGCTGAAGAAAAATTCGGCCTGATCCGCAGCTGGAACCCAGGACCACCGCCTTTCCGGGGCAGCCGCTTGCGTGTTTCCGCAGAACTATTACATCAAACGCTTGCCTTTGCTTCGGAGTTGTTGAGGAGTTCGACTTCGCCCTACCATCTGCTAGCCGCCTGGTTAGCTCAGATGGTAGAGCGACTGCCGCGAAAAGGCGATGGTCCCGGGTTCGAGTCCCGGACAGGGACGAACTTCTTCTGCACGCCGTGCGTAAGTCGCTCGCTTGACATATCTGCATGGCGTTTGTTTTTCAGAAACAGCAGCAACGTACTGTACCGTACCTTGAACTTAATGCTATCCTGTTTCCCCGCAACCGCTGTCGTATAGTAGCGGCGCTTCCTTGCCTTCTCACGTCACTTCCACCCTCTCTTATATGGGAACTGCCTCTTCTCCTACTCCTCCCTACAGTTCTATCTGCGTTCCCTCTGGTCTCGCATGTTAGTAGAATGGGAAACGCTGCAGTTTCTGCAATGCTTCTGAGGGGAGTCACGGATAATTACAGCTGTCAAGCGGTTAAAGTGGCGACGGTCAGGAAAGCTCCACAGGGCATTGTGCACATTCGACGCGGTGGGGCGAAAACGAGTTCCTCCCGTCGCCTTTCCTCTCTTACTCGCGCCTGGGCGCGACAGCAGCAGCCCACAGCAGAAGCAGTGTGGAAGTCGAAGGAACAGGTAAAGAAAGCTTCGCTTTAAAAGTGCGTTATACGCCGCTTCGTTACGGTCGGGGCCTTACCAGAAGTCAGGACGAGCAAACTGAGTCAAGCGTGACGCCCATGCCTTCGAGCATCCCCTCCTTCCTCTGGGACAGTGAGCTGTGTGCGCCCGGGGGTATTTCTCCGATGGCGTTCCGTGAAGAAAAGGTGCTGAGGTTGCCCTAACCTAGGGTACATTTGATTTACCTGCACCACATGAACCAGATCACAAGGTGCTGCGCCCTGCCATTCGTTTCAGCGGTGCAGTAATGGTGCCCGCTGAACCACGACGTTCGTTTCAAAAGGTGCAGGAAAGGTGCAGGGCTGGTTCATGATTTTGCTGCACCCTCTCGACTATCGGTGCAGCACAACTTCTGAACTTCTCGTGAGCCGTTTGAACTGGTTCACTGCGGTGCAGGCGAATCGAACAGACCACTAAAATTCCCCGACAAGTTTGCCTTTCCAGTCCCCTGTTCCGTTCCTCTTCTTCTCCACCTCGTAGTTTTCACTAAAGAAGCAACCCTCGTCAAGAAAGCTCAGACGACGGCGCGGGCCCGCTTAGCCTCTGTGTGACGCCGCGGTAGCGTAGGCCAGCTACCCGCTACGAGACGCACCGGCGGCGTAGGCTAGAAAGTGACCCTCTGTGTGACGTCAGACTCCGAGGCCACGACTCCCGACTCCTACAACTGGTTGCCGATGGTGAGATCGACCTCGCGGATCTTGGGACGTGGTGACCGACCGGTATTCCGATCAAGTTGGAGGCGACTTGGGACTGACCACCTTTTACAACTGACTGGATACGGCGGAGGACTAGTGACATGTGCTGCTTCTGTTGGTAAGCGTTTGGGTTTTCGCTGTAAGGTTCACCAGGCTTCAATTTCTCTGGCTTAGTAAATTTGAATCGCTGGGGATCGTTTACTTGTATATGTATCTCCTTATGCAATGTCCCCAATGTCTGGTGGAGAAGAAGAGGAACGGAACAGGGGACTGGAAAGGCAAACTTGTCGGGGAATTTGAGTGGGTATAGCAGCAAGTACTGTGTGACAGCAGAGCCAAAGCTTAAAGTAGCGACCATGGTCCTATTGTGTTTGAAGAGATCTAACCTGTTGTGGTTGTGTGAGGAACTCGAGGTAGACGCAGAGGAAGACTTAACGGAAGCAGAAATTCATAAAATCATTCTCCAAAGTGACAATGTGTGAAATTCATCGGATATTTAGGTAATAGAATTCTAAGCAAAAGACAGGAACAGAACAGAAAGAAATTAGGCAAAAACAGGAAAAAACGGAGCAGAAACGAAAAAAACAAAATTTCAGATCCCACGCACTGTGAGAATCGATGTAAGAGAAGCTTTCCGTGCTGGATGCTTTGATCGACATAATTGGCGGCAATGTTGACCGCTAAAGGTTAATTTATTCAACGTTTAGGTTAACACGAGAGTCGCGAGTTGATGTTAAACGTTATCTTGCGTGCACCACTACTGTTCGTCCGCGTAGTACACAGAGCACGGAGGGAGAGAGATGTTTGCTTGAGGCGTTGTTGTGCGCCATATTTTATAACCTCGGAGACGGTTGAGCGTTGTCATTTCCTCACATGGCACATCGCATTGTGGCAGAAGTATTAAACTTGAATTGGAGTATGAGGCTGTACGTGCCAAAACCACACCCGGATTATGAGGCAAAGCGTGGTGACGGACTCCGGATTAATTTTCACACCGTGATGTCCTTTAACGTGTCCCAACATCTAAGTTCACGTGCGTTTTCTATTTCGCCCCCGTCGAAATGCGGCTGCCGGCGATTGGGATCAAATCCACGACCTCTAGTAATGTCATAACCGCAAAGCGGACGCGGCGGGCGCAGAAGTGTTGATTTGACGGCCGGCAGCTTCCGTAGTGGCTCCTGGACCCTGCGGTGCGCTTTAATTAATGCGGCTCTGCTTCTGCACGCCCTGCGTAATTTGTCCGCTTGACATATTTGCATGGCGCTTATTTTTCAGAAATAGCAGCAACGTACTGTACCGTACCTCGAACTTAAGCTTATCCGGTTTCCCCGCAACCGCTGTCGTTATAGTAGTGGGGTTTCCTTGCCTTCCCACGTCACCTCCTCCCCTCTCTTATATGGAAACTGCCTCTTCTCCTCCCTCCTCTTCTTTTGCTCCCTACAGTTCTGTCTGCGTCCCCTCTGGCCTCGCGCGTTAGTAGAAAGGGAAGCGCCGCACTTTCTGCAATGCTTCTGAGGGGAGTCACGGATAATTACAGCTGTCAAGAGGCTAATGTGTTGACGGCCAGGGAGTTCCAGATGGCATTGCGCACATTCGACGGTCGATTTTGGATCCACTGGCCTCCTTGAAGCCCTTGGGTTTAGCGAGAGGCGATAGGAGGATTGGTGGAAGAAAAGTAGGGAAACGACAAAAAACGGAGACGTACAAATGCTAAGTTCGCAATAGGGGATCAGGAAATTTGGTTGTGGGAGTTCATAGAGTTTTCTTTTCTTGTTTAACCTAGGTATGACATTAGGCAGTATAATAGCAAGAGCTTGGTGGCGCAACCCACCGCCCCGTTTCAAAGGGGAAGCTCATAACATCCATTCATCCATCCATCCATCCAGCGGTGGGGTGAAAACGAGTTTCTCCCGTCGCCTTTCCTGTCTGACTCGGGCCTGTCATATATAGACCTTTTCATCGGGCGAGGAGGAAAGGACGAGCGGCTACGCGTGGCGCGTCTTTCCTCCTCTCTGGCTTGTGCGATCCGGCGCGGCGCTGCTTGAAATTATCGCTGTCGCGTGCTGCGGAACGATTTCGAGATGTTTGAGCTCGTACTTTGTGACATTCAAGCAATGTCCGTTCATAAAAGGTCGTCAGAGAAGCCTTTCCTATTGCAAAACCCAGTGTCCAGTGCGCCGGATTATGTGCCGAGTGCCGCGCGCTGGATGCTGGGGCACTGGCCAGGCGCGGCGTACTGGGAGGCACTGGCTACTCGTGCGAAAAACAGCTCTAGCGCGTTAAATCAGCGGTGCCTGGACACCGTATTTATTTTTTGAATACAGAAAGCAACAGAGAGCGTTTTAGTGCAATAAAAACAGAAAAAAGAACGTAAAAAATAAAAGTGCTCCGACCAGGATTCGATCATCCGACATACAGATCCGAAGCCAGGTACTTTACCGCTACGACACGCCAGCTTTCTTTTTTGTTCTTGATTACGTGGAAAACAAAACTGAAGGTATATTACAAAGTGGACACCACTACACACTTAAAACTCGGGCAAACACACACATGCATCCAATAAGTGCATTCAGTCTGG
This sequence comes from Dermacentor variabilis, assembly GCF_050947875.1. Lineage (NCBI taxonomy): Eukaryota > Metazoa > Arthropoda > Arachnida > Ixodida > Ixodidae > Dermacentor > Dermacentor variabilis. Next base: position 50,198,003 of record NC_134568.1, on the reverse strand, counting down.
CGGAGGTTCCTGTACAGCGTACACAATTCTTACATAAGCAGCACTTTCGCGAAAGAAGGATTTTGCCGATCGTGGGCTTTCGGCATGGCGATCACACAGTCTACATCTCCATAGGCTGTATAAGCCAAGTATTATGAAAATGTCATAAGGAGGACCGCCCGTAACCTTAAACGGTAGAAACCTAATTGAATATGGAGTGATGCCAATGTCCTTTTTAAGCGACCGTTGGAGAATGTCCCAAAAAAATACAGCATCCCTACAGTCTATGAAACAGTGATCTATGGTTTCGGCACGTGGATAGAGTCGACAGTTTGTTAACCACGGCACAAAGCAACCCCTCGAATTCAACCAAGTTTTAACAGGGAGTGTTTTCGAATGTAATAGAAAGAAAAATGTTTTTACTCCAGGAGGTACACACATTTTTCGGCCGCCCTTAAGTACATCCTGATAAGGTCGGCTTAAATAAGGTGCACGATACAAAGGATCTGGGAAAATAGAGTCAACCAGCGCCGCAGAAATTGCTTTTCGACTCGCAGTGAACACGTACTCCAGGCTGAATCTAACTTTCAAGAAAAGAAATTTGTCAACAACCTCTTTGAGAAAGCCCCAAGGAGCCTGTGGGACATCTTTGGCATTTGATGACACTACTATAATAGGAACATAATGAACTAAACGGAGTTGCAACATTTCACGCAAAAGTGGATGGTCACTGTCTCGAAAGAAAAACAGGCGAGAAACAATTCGCCTGTCGAAGAGGTGGACTAATCCTAGACCACCACGTTCAAGGGGGATGAACAGATTGTCGCGCCTGATCGACTCACAACTCGAACTCTAAATAAATGTTGCAAATACGCGATGCTGTGCCTGAAGGCGAAGTCGTGAGCAGTGTAGTACTTGCAGCACGTATACATAAGACGGGAAGCTAAGAATACGTTGCACACTTCAGCACGAATGAACATTGACAAATTCCGCCCTCGCCATGAATTAACTTTACGTTGAATTTTGCCAGCTTCTCCCAACCAATGAACGTTGCTATTTCTATACTGTGAGAGATGCACACCTAAATGACGTACATCTTTTTTTCCATTGCATGCCAGCGTAATGTGATGGCATTGCGGCCCATAATCCAAACCAAAAACTTGAACTTTTTTCAATGTTAACGCTTGCATCAGAAGCCGCACAAAATTGTTCTGTAAGTGCAAGAGCAGTCTTTACACTCTTTTTATCGGTACAAAAAAGGCCACATCGTCTGCATAAGCAAGAACCCGAACCTCATTAGTCAGTAATTTAAACCCTTGGAAAACTTGTTCTTTAAGAATGCTCATGCAAAGTGGCTCTAAATACAAGCAGAACAGAAGCGGTGACAAAGGGCATCCTTGTCGTGCTTATGATACAAGCCTAATTGGATCGGAGAGAGAGCCATTCACTATCAGCCTCGTTGAACCATTAGCATAACATATCTTGACACCTCTGAGGAGCAAGGATCCGATATTTATATGCTCTAGTACAGCAAACAGGAATGAGTGATTCACCCTGTCGAACGCCTTAGCCAGATCTAGCTGTACCATTGCCACCTGTCCAATCCTCTCAGCTACATACTCTAGCACCGATCTCGCAACATGAATGTTCGTCTGAATGGGCCGGCCCCTGATGCCGCATGTTTGATGATCACCGAGCAGAGATCTTATTACAACTTGCAAACGGTTAGCTAATACCTTTGCAAAAAATTTATAATCCACATTGCATAAGGACATAGGCCGCTATCCGTCAACTTTTTGCAATTTAGTCTCATCATCGCTTTTGGCTATAAGGACGGTGTGTCCTCCGTGCATTGTGACGGTTAGGTACCCTAGTTCCAAGGCCTCGCGGTACACCTGAAGTAATAATGACGATAAGAGGGAACGAAAACTCTGATAAAATGCGGCAGTAAGTCCATCCGGGCCGGGCGTCTTGCCCATCGCTAAAGAATCGATGCATGCAGTTACCTCATTAATATCAATGTTTTCATTTGTATAATCGTAATCATCCTGATTTAACTAGGGTAGCAACGATGCAATTTTTTGGCAGCATCTGTATCCGGTGGCTTATGGTCTCGAAACAGTTTTTCATAATGTTCTAAAAACGCTTTAGTTATTAGAGTAGGTTCATTAACAATGATTCCACCATACTCTATATCTAGTATTTGTTTAGACAGCGCGTGTCGGCGCTCATCACCTAGGTGCCTACTGAAAGGCTGTTCTTCCAGAAAACGCTGCTCTCGCGCACGCACTAGTGTATACCTCTGTATTTTTCTGTGTTCAAAGTTTGTAACTGTGCCTTGAGCTTATGAATATCGTCAATATATTGACCCGGATATAGACATTCAAGCTCATGCAATTCCCTCAGAAGTCTATACAATGCTTTGTAATTATTCTTTTTTTCAAAGGCCAAAATTGATGATTCTTCAATAGCTATCATTTTAGCTTCCTGTTTGAATAATTCCCACACAGCAAAGAGTGGCAAGTCTATGCGGCATGACACATGAGCTATAAGCTCAGTAAAACGATTTAAGAAACACTCACGCGAAAGTAATAGGTTATTAAACTTCCACAGCTTCCAGCACATACGGCGACTTTGGTACCGACGGCTACCAAACGATGCTGAGACTATAGGCTATGGTCACTGAAGAATATAGGGTGCACAGTGTAACCAGAAATAAGAGATAGCGCGCTAAGTGAGGCGTAAATTCGATCAAGCCTTGCATGCGAGGTATCCTGGAAATGCGTATGTCGACATCCCGCCTTTTCATTTTCCCCAATGTCCTCAAGCTGATAATCACATATCAGGCGTTGCAACGCATCACTACTTGGATCATGTCTCAGCTGCAGTGACGTACAATCTTGCGCGTTACATACACAATTAAAGTCTCCAAAGAGGACCAGTGCACGATCAGTACAGAAATTATGTTCTAGAGATTAGAAGAAACACTCGCGTTCACGTAACTTGTTGGGGGCATAAATGCACACAAATCTAAAGCTCGTACCAGTGATATCAATATCGCAACAGATTAGGCGCTCTTCCCTATCTGTAAACAAATGTAGCAAATCACATGGTAAATGTTTTCTAACAAATAACATACCACCTGCGGAAATGCCATACTGCATGGCTGACACGAACATTATAGTCAGATAGGAATGGAAAGAGCTACTTCTCTTTTCTCGTCGGATTCAATCTTTGTTTCTTGGATAGCAGCAATATCTAATTTTCTGTTGCGTAACAAATGAAGAAGCTGTACTTGCCGTCGCTTACTTCGTAAGCCAAGGACATTTAAAGTACCAAAACGGAAGGGAATAGCGCCCGCCATGATTACCTATGTAGGTGCAGCGTTTAAACATTGCCCCAGTGGTGCACCACTCCCTTATTGATGAGGTGATGCACTGTGGACCTTTTGGAGCACGTTAACACAAGCGACATCTGCAGGAGTAGGTGTTCCCCGGAGCGGTTTTGTCAACTTTGACACTTTGCGACTGTCCTGAATGTAATGTTCAGCGACAGTCCCTGGCATCCGTTCTAGCGCACCTTCACACTAGGCCATTGTCCCTCGACACGATTTTCACATGCCGCCGACAGAAGACATCGCAGATGAGAGCGACGAAGGGACTACTTCGGTTTTTGAAACAGACGGGATTGGACAAGCGGCTGTGACAGTGATATCACGTATACCATGCCAGATTGATGGACTCTGACGGACGATGCGTGTGTGCTATGCTATGTGCTCTCTCTCTCTCTCTTCCCCTTCCCCATCTTTCATCGGCCCCATCCCTCTCCCATGTGTAGGGTAGCAAACCGGTTAAGCTAAACTGGTTAACCTCCCTGCCTTTCCTTCTCCACTTTTTCCTTCCTTCCTTCCTTGACACTTTGGGGACGCGAGCCTCCTTTCCCTAGGGCGATTGATTGTCAGATGGCGCTGGACTCTTCTTAGCGGCCTCGCACATCGATCCAGATTCCACTGACGGTGGGCGATCTTGAACTGGTGGCGATTCTGCCCATGACACAGTTGGTTCGTCGTCAGGCGCCTTAGTCTCATCCTCGCTCGCAGGCTTCTGGCTAACGCTATTGTCAGCCGATGACGGCATAATCTGTTATTGTCGATGAGTCTCAGGGAGTGTTTCACCAGTTGCATCCACAACTTCGCTCACGTCCATTAGATGATCGGTGATGGTATCATCCTGAGCTGGTCTATTTCCACGAAGCTTGTCAGCGCAGGTTCCGATACATGCATCTGCAGGGTGGCCGTAGCGGTGACAGTTACTGCAGCGCGGTGTTCTACATTGTCGCCGGATATGCCCAACTCTGTTGCACCGGAGGCAAAGTGGCGGTCGGCCAGGAACCAAGATAAGGCACTGGTGGCCGTATATGCTCAATAGATGTGTCAGATTACTGGCAGAAACTCCATCTTTCAATGTAAACGCGTCTCGATTAGTCATTTGCCAGCCCTCCATGCCGTCACACCGCCACATTTCTCTCGTGATGGACTGCACTGTGCCATATGGCTCTAGCGCTTCAACAATCCGTCTCTGTTCGAGGTGCGGGGGAATACAATAAAGAAGCTTCATCTTGATATTTTTGCATTCCGGGTCTATGACAAGGCACTTGAGGCCCTTAACCAACAACTCGCCTTTGTCGACAAGTTTCTGTTTCGCGATGCTGTTAACACATGTCACCAACCACAAATGGCTCATCTGGTATTGTCCAGCTCCGAGGATATCAGTTGCATTTAGCACTGAAAGGAGTGCATCGCGAAAGTCCGGGGCCCGATACGGCCGCCCTGCCAAGTCAGCATGCAGGAAAATTGAATTGACAACGGTGTTGCCAGTCGGTAAACGAGGGAGAACGACTTTATAATTACCGGAATCAGTATAGTTGACGGTGGGTGTGATCGTCGCCTGAGGGCCGATGCGCTGTTTCCAGCGGAGCTCATCGCAGACGTGGTCGTTCGAACAAGCCAGCAGATGAACAGGAACGGATAGTTTGCCATGTCAAAATCGAGAAGCACTTTTAGTTTTGCAGAGATACGTCTGGCACAGACATGGTAGATGCGCTATCGCCAAGCAACTAAAACTCACGCCTGTACTAAAGAAAAATTCGCTGTCCGTATTCAGTAGCATGCTCGGAAGTGCCACAACATCGATTTTCACTTGCGAATGGTATTTCAACTTCGAAAAAAGCCCTAAATGAACCGCTGACCCGGGACGCTGTAGGGGCTGTTACTGCCGATTTCGATATCCGTTTGTTCTTCTTCACGCGAGGGTTAAGCAACGTTTTCTTAGTTCAGTGACGCCTTTCAGTCAACACGTATGCCTAGTCATATATCTTCGTCAGAGAAGCACAGGCTATACTGCTGGGAGCCTTCGGCGATAGCACATATACCTGTGTTTATGACGCGTCACATCGGCGGTCATCGCTTCTTGTGCTGGCACTGTAGACATGAAAAAAATGGTTTATTTAAGAAAACCGATGCGAAAGCTGAAATATAGAGTGATTTATCCTTGTTAGACTTCTTGATTACTGAGCCTATAGACGCGCTGATAGCGTGCATACGGACTTGGCGGATACACTATATAAAAAGCTTCGGTGGGAACCGATCTCGGCGCGGGTAGCTGGCGAAAGCTAAAATGTGTGTATTTGAGCATCAGAACTTGTTGTAGATCAATAGGGAAAGTGGAAGCGCACGAATCACCTCAGTTATGTTATCGGTGCGATAATATCAGTCAGCGGTAGGCCTCGAACTCGGGGTCCGTTCGAGCGCGTCTGAACGACTTCTGCATTTCATGTCCACTCCACAACACTGCGACAACGGCGACAACTCCCACTCATATATGTTACGTGCGAACTATTAAAAAACGCGGCGTCCTCTGCGTTTGCGTGGTTTCGTTCAAGAATTTAGCTATCCGCCCAGTTAAAAGGGAAAATGCAAAAACACGAAAGTTATCTTCAGTGTCAAATGTGCATGAATAAACAGGGCAGCTCACGCGCCTTTATTCCAAGCTGCGACACGAAATAGAGTTTTATGGCCCCAATATATAGCGTTATTTAGGACAAGAGATTAGGATCAAGCGATGAAATTGCATAAAGCATTTAATATTCAGCAGCGCTCGTCCTTACGTACTGGAACCAGCGCGGCACAAACACGCAGTTTCCAGTGCGAACCAGAGAACTGCAGCGAGAACCATGCAGCGCCTGTACAGCACAAACCAGTGCGCCCCAGCGTCATGGCAGTGGAACCAGCGTCTCTTCCAGTGTTACCCAGCCCTTATCCAGCGTTCTCACTTGTGTCCTAGTGAGTCCCAGCGAGCGCCAGCGTACCCAGTGCGATCCAGTGCCAAAAAACGCGCTGGTTTCACACTGGAAGACACTGGAAGACGCTGGTTTTTGCAATAGGGTTTCAGTGCATCCGTAACTATACAGTACGCGGAATATCTCTTGGGGGCGCAAACATGTGACGCGCATTATCAGCCGCGGTGTGTGTATGTGTTGGGGACTATTTTGCGTATATCGGTTTTAATTCAACGAAGAGAACCAGTGCGTCTGTATTACCAGCATGAAATAGTAATTCTGCTCACTATCTGATCGCTTGTCCATAGGGACTAAAACATAAAACATAAGAGCGCATGCTCGTGTACGGCCAACCTAAGGCAACCACAAAACATCTAAGCGGCAGGTGCTATCAAATATTTGTGATACACCGGTATCTTCTCACGCATTTCAAGTCTAGTAGGATTGAAATCACTATATGTCCACACTAGCCTTCCTGCATGAGGCCAATGGCGCTGCTCAACACAGCGATCACTGCGGTTGGTGAACCAGCATGATACATATATAAGCATGTGCTTCGGCATTACCTTTTTCTCCTGTAAAGCCATAATATATGAGAGGGATCGCATAAAAAGAATGCGATGGCTATTTTTGAGGACAAAATTTCCGTAATGCGTGTGAAAGCGTCGTAGAGAACGAAACGAACTCAACCGAAAAAAAAAATCGGTTATCGTCCTCTTTCTCGAAAAAGGAGAAAACGGGCTAACGCTGCAATAAGACCTCGCATAGTCACACCCCACAATGTTTATAGATCTATAAACGTTGATGCCGTGTGCTTGGACCATGCGCTATATGGAAGACATCTGTAGAAGATATATAAGATATCTGTAATCCAGCACCTACCACTGCTTAGGACGCTCGCGCAGTTCGTAAACGGTCGCTTTGCTGGGCAAGCTTAATTCACACTGTAAGGTACGCTGTTATTACTAACGAAAAGTATCTTATTCATGGGTGGAAACCTCATCCACCGAACGAAGTAGTCACACAATGTAATCTGCAGCTAACAGTTTGAAGGCTTCTCAAAATACAACAGCACAGCTCCTGTCGTAGAAGAACGGTACCCACGCTGTTGCGATCGTCTCGTATGTTTCATTGCTCCTAAACCGCAACTTAGAACAAGAGGAAAATACTGCAATAAGGTCACATTTGTGAATGGAACATTCAGAAATACACAACTGATCTCCGAGGCCGATTGTAGGCTCAAATATGCGCGCACACATTCGGCTGCGTGTTCCGTCCGCCTCAACGCCAGCACAAAGTCCGGCCATACCGACTTTAACCACTTCAGTACGTCTCACAGAACCGTTTACCACGTACAAGACGCACGTCATACTAAATAGACCACACGAGCGCGAAAACAAACGCCAGCAAGAACTGCCGATCGTATACCTGCCATGCTAGACGGAGCGCCCGCCCACGTCAGCATGCCGACTGCCCATAGATGGCGCCACTGCGTAGCAATATGGTGGCGCCCATAAAATAACGGTCTATACACGCCCTGAACCAGCGTTTTTAGATCTCTCTAAAAACGTTGCCCTGAACCACGGTGTAAAAAGTAGCTTAGGTGACTCAGCGGCGCGGGCTGCGCGCTAAGCGGAGGGAAGGCTTGGAGTTCTCTTTTCTCCATGTGTCAAGAGAGGGCGCTGGAAACTAGCGCCCGCTAGTGTTCCTGTATATGCTCCCGCAGGGAGCAGAGTTGCGCATACCTTTTCCGGCACCGCTCGCACTGCTATTCGCCGAGCGCGATCACGTGGTGCAAAATGACGTCAAATGATCAACCGTGCGCTCCGAAGCCAACAGCCAACTTTACGGACACGGCGCCGACTCGTTTCTATTAGTGTTCCTGTATATGCTCCCTGCGGGAGCATATACAGGAGCACTAGCGCCCGCTGCGTCCACTTCGCGCGCGCCGAAATCACTGACCGGTTGCCGCTGTGTCCGCGCCACGTGTTTTCTGCGCACCGTGTTTTGTCAACGCATTTTTCACTTGCCTGTCAGGTACGTCTCATCCTTCGAACTGTTTCATGAGTCTGCATAATGGGAAAGTGTTTCGTACCGTTTTGCAACAGTGGTTACAAGTCTTGCAAACAAAAGTGCTCGCTTTTCAAGCCGCCAAACGAAGAAGCAAGACTTGAAGCGTGGAAACGAGTTACACCTCGCAAAGACCGCGTACTCCAAAGGACGGATCGAGTTTGTGAAAAACATTTCGCATCTCATTTTATCCTGAAGACATGGTCTGCGGAAATTGACGGTCATATCCTGATGTCTGGAATAAGAACAGCGGGCCTTTCGAAAGACGCTGTGCCGTCAATTTTCGAAGGTGCACCAAGCTGCCTCTCCAGGAAGATTAAAAGCCCTCGAAAGCTAGTGAGACGGCTAGGGCTTCCCGCGGCTGCTTCTGTGAGTAACCCGAGCAGTGACAACAGCAACGTGCCGACGTCAGCGAGCAACATAGATGTTTCTCCAGCAGACACCATGGAAACGTCTTCCGACGATACCACTTGGGGAGCAAAGTCCAGTGAGAATGACTCATCTCATTCATTGTTCAAACGACTTTTCAGTGCAGTATCTTGCATTAGCCTACCACAGCCTTCATGGGCAGCACATCTCATCGACGTAGCAGGCGCGAGGGACGTTGTGTTTATTGACGCTGCGGTGGCGCATAGGACAAGGGATGGATCGTCGGTGCTGTTTAACAGGAAGGCACTCCATATCAAAAGTGACATGACAGTCCAAGTCTACATCTTAGACAAGTTGATAGACTCTACTGCAGCGGGGGTAAGTCCCTTCGCCACGTCAAGCCTTGAAGTTGAATCCATGTTGAAAGTTATAGACAGCACAGTTGTGTGCAGGAGAGGGCCAACTTTAAAGGACTTCCCTGATATATCCCCTGAATGTGCTTTTGTGGACTCTCAAAAGACCTGGAGACACAACAAATGCCTCTTGGTAAGGCCTCAAGGTGCAATCTGTCGTCTGTGTTCTGGCCTTGCTGACACCCTTAGGATCCACGCTGATCGCCGAGCTGCGCGAGCCAAGCAGGAAATACCTTTCAAGCGTTTCAGATTGTCGGTGGCGCCTGCCCAGCAACAGAAGCTTTCTGCTTTGCGACATGCAAGGTCAGCACTTCAGCGGTCACGAGCACGACTGGCAAAGCGCAACAAGCTGCTATTGGGGCAGTTGCAAGCGGCGATGCAGCAGCTAACAGATTTGCAGGAGCAAGAACTCAGTGAGAAGCTGACGGGACTTGATATACCGCCACCACAGCTGCTTTTGATACAAGAGTGTATATCAGCGGCTAGGTGCGCATCAAAAACAAGCAGACGGTATACAGACGACTGGATTCTGTTGTGCCTTTTGCTGCACATACGAAGCCCTGCCACATACTCTTTTTTGCGAAACAATGACATATTGCCGTTGCCGTGCGTCACCACAGTTAGAAAATATATAAGCATGGTTGGTCAGAAGTGTGGATTTGATGAAAACTTCTTCAAAGCCCTCAAGATTAAGGTTGCCGCAAAGACCACGTTCCAGCGGAGGGGAATCCTGATCCCGGACGAAATCCAAGTAAGGAAAGAAATGGCTGTCAACTCGCAGACAATGACATACACCGGGCTTGTTGATCATGGAGAGCAAAATAATCAAAGTAATGAAATGGCAGATCATGGCCTCGTCTTCGCTTTTGCTCCGTTCGGTGAAGCCTACTTACAGCCAGTAGCCGTGTTTGCATCTAAAGGACCGACTAAGGGGACGCTGCTTTCTCAACTCCTGATCCAGTGCATCGTACACCTGGAAAAAGCCGGAGTGTTCGTCGACGGAGTAGTGTGTGATGGTGCATTCACCAACCGCGCGATGTGGAAGCATCTCGGCATCACTGGTGCACTGGGTGAAGTCCGTAATTCCTTTGAGCACCCATTGGACAGCTCTAGAAAAGTGTATGTACTGTCCGACACTCCTCTCTTCAAGTGCGTCAGAAACAGGCTTCTGGATAAAAAAGTTCTGAAAAAAGACGCAAAACTGATAAGGTGGTCCTGTTACGATGCCCTGTTCGTTACGGACGGCAAGAACAAAGCAGAGCCAAAGGTGTGCCCCAAAATAACATACAATCACGTAAACCCCTCCAAGATGCTGAGGATGCGGGTAAAGCTTGCCACTCAGATATTTAGCAACTCCATGGCTAAAGGAATTCTTTTCTACGCAAAGAGAGGCGCGCCTCGTTTAACTAATGTTGAGCCGACGGTCGAGTTCACGCTCTTTTTTAATGATCTGTTTGACGCTTTAAACCGGCGGTTCCCCGCAGAAGGCTTAAAACTGGAATGCAAGGATTTCTGTGTTCTAGAATCTGCATCCGAATGGCTGGACTCGTGGAAGCAACAAGTCGTGAGCGGTTAAATCCACAAGGACCTTTTTTTTTTACTCAGTCAACCGCCGAAGGCCTACGCGTGACACTGAAATCTGTGCGCGAACTGCCAATTTACCTGCTGAAGGACTGCGGCTTCAAGTATGTATTGACAGCGAAGATGAATCAAGACCCACTGGAGCGTTTCTTTGGCATAATCCGGCAAGCTGGTGGTCAGAATGAGCACCCAACGTTCCCCACGTTCCCCACGTTCCTACAGCTGTACCGCATGCTGAGCTTGTATTCTTTGGTAAAACCGCCAAAGTTTGGGAATTGTACGGTGCCTGATAAAAGCCAAGCCGCCGTTGTGACTTTGGCTGATATCAGAGAGATATATAAGGGGTCAGCAACGCAACGTGCAGGAAAGTTGCATGAATTGAAGCAAAGGCTTGACGGGCTCACCGATGAAGTAAGCTGGGAGTGTGACGACGTTTTCGATTTACACGAGCCTGACGCAAACGCAGCTGTAGTAGACTGCATTGTCTACTATGTTACAGGGTTCGTGTCAAGAAAAATTCGCAATGGAACAACCTGCTCCATTTGCAAGGATGCTCTTGAGGGAAAAAAGGGTCTCGCAAATGTGTCCGAAGCCGATCTCGTGAACTGTAAAACCAGGGGTTGGCTGACGCATCCAAATATGCACCTCTTTGACTTCTTCAAATAAACTGAAGAAAAGTTCGCTAAGTATGCAGGTCACAGGGATGCATACGACAAAACTACTGATGCCGTGCGGGACAATTTGCACTTCACGTTTCCTTGCAGTACGCACAAAGAAGAAATGCTGGCGAAGTTGCTGCATTACTATATATATATGCCTACGCATGCGTCAGTACTGCAGGCAATTGAAGAACAAGCATGATGCAAAAAAGAGCCAAGACTTGCGCAAAATGTCAAAGCTTGTGTAAACACGACCTCTACAATGAACTGAGCATGAACTTTCTTGCTTTTATGCATTCCGTGTGCTTTCATCGAACATATTGTGACTTCTTCTGTTATCGCTTTTTTACTTAAGATTCTAAAATTCAATCAATAACTGAGAAGAAAGAACACGTGTTGATGTGATCTTATGCTAAATATGCGGGGAATAGCAAACAGATACGACTGAGGCTTTTTAACAATGGATGCGAAACAAAGTTTATTAAAATATTACATGCGTCATTAAAAAACGTTGTTAGTCTGTATCATCACGCGACTGCGACAGCCCGAGCGATCGCACCAGCAGCTGTTCCAAAGTCCTATAACATCATGTTAATACCACCGTATTGCTCAGGCGTTATGTCATTCAGGCAATATATGTTTATATGCAGCCTCTACCAAAACTGAACCACAAGCCGGCAATCATTCCTCTGCCTGATTTGTTTAATACTGCATGTGAACTGCAATTTGGGGGATCACGTTGATGCCATCGTATTGCTGAGGCCTCGGCTTACGTTATTAAGAAAAAGTAAGTTATATGCAATCTCCAGCGAAACGACAACACGCCGGTACCCATTCCTCCGCCTGGTTTGTTTCATACTGCACGAGGATTGCAATTTGGGTGTGAGACTTTGTCGGCACCGTGCAACTCATTATTAACATTGTTCTAATGCCCAGACCTCACAGTAAGTACAAACCGTGTGAAAGTCGTTGAAAGCGCTGTGTTGAAACGGAAAAGTTCAATGTTTTGAGCAAAGTGCTTCTGTGTTAGAAACGGGGCGCAGTGACAGGGCGTGCGAAACGCAAAGCCAAAAGGGCGTCAGTTTCTCGCGCCATCTATCGGCGCTCGCTAGAAGCAGAGCTTTACCGCGGCGCGCCCTGTAACGGCGTCTTCTCACCTAAGCTACTTCTTACACCGTGCAACCGTGCCCTGAACCACTCCCCGACCTGGTGTGCCGGACAGCAGCAATGGGAAAGTCGAAGGAAAAGGCAAAGGAAGCTTCACTTTAAAAAAAGAAGGCGGGGCCCATGACGTATTCGTCACGCGATCCTCCGGGTCCGGTAAGGGAGAACGCAGGGAAGGAATTTAGTTTGCGGAGACTAGACGGGGCACGTGGAGATAGTGTATATGTCGGCAGTGACGCTCGCCTCCTGAAATCCTGGGTTCCCGGCACTTCAATTATTTCTATCTCTGCTATTAATAAATTAACTTGAAAAATTCTTGGGGTAGAACTCTCCTTAAGAACTTAGCTTGAACAGTGTGAATAAAACAAGAACACGAAGAAACAAATACCACAGACAAGCGCTTGTCTGTGGTATTTGTTTCTTCGTGTTCCTGTTTTATTGGCGCTGTTCAGCCCCAGTTCTAAATATGAACCAACTAGCCCTCATCAAGATCTTACTCCGTAGAGGGCACGTAACAACTTGTAGCGTATAACCAAAATTTGCTATGCGGCCTGGTAAGAGGCCCTTTTAGAAAGTCCCGGGACCTGCTGTTGCACCCCTGAAAGCTTTCTTTTTTTATGCGATTCGAAATATTCTTTTAAGCCGTCAGCTGCGAAGAGCTCATTTGTTGACTCTCGTTCGCGTACTCATCAGCGCGCTCCTTGTATAGACGGTTCGTTTTTTTTTTTTTTTTTCGCCGGCTTGGTAGCTGGTAGCAGTGCACGAATGGCTGCCGACCAAGCGTTCAGCCAAGGAGAAAGAAGGTGCTGGCGGCTCAGGTCGTCCCGCGTGTCCCTGCGCAGCTGCAGAGCGGAAGCAAGCCTTCTGGCTTGCGACGTTATTGGGGAGAGTGAGATCTTTCTCTCTGGACTGTGGTGCCGGAGTACAAAGGCACGCGCGGCAGCCTCTGCAGTGCTTTTGCGCCGGCGTTCACGCGCAATTACCACAGTACAGGGGGCACTATGGCGACGCCCAGGGCGTTCTTGTTGACAACGTCAACTAGGACAGCATGGAATTTCACGGTTGTACTCACCATAGTCCGCCAACCTGAAATGAGAAGCAGGGCTCGTTCATCGTCCGCGAACTGAATGGAAGCTTCACGGAAGGATTAGTAGCTCGCAGTGGACGAGGCCTCTCTCTCCCTTCTCGGGAACATACAGCCGGCTCTCATTACTTACTGGCTGACACTAGCTCTTGACTTCGCTGCACTGTGCGGGGTCGGTGAGACGAAGTTCCTTGCCCTTCTTGGCGCATTCTGTATACCTATACTTCACCACTCGAACGAAAAGCAATGGCACACGTGCGCCGTGAAGATTTGGCGCATGTGGGCTGTCTCTTCCCGAGGCAATGCTTACAGAGCACTGCAGGTACTCGCTTCTTTGCTAAGCTAAGCCGCTCGCTCACGACGGCAGTAGGAGGCGGATGGATTGCTGACCGGAGGTTCAAGGCCATCAAGAAGTGAACTGCTGCCCGGATGACTGAGTTCTTGTGGCTGCACATTTAACTGTCTACCGAATGATCCCTGCCTCTATATATATATAGAAAGAAAGAAAGAAAGAAAGGCCCGCACCCTCGGCGGTGGCTTAGCGGCTATGGTGTTGCGCTGCTAAGCACGAGGTCGCGGGATCAAACCCCTACCGCGGCGGCCGCATTTCCATGGGGGTGAAATGCAAAAACGCCCGTGTCCGGTGCATTGGGAGCACGTTAAAGATCCCCTGCTCAAAATTAAATCGTAGCCGCCCCACTACGGCGTGACTCATAATCAAATCGTGGTTTTGGCACGTAAAACCCCAGCATTAAATTTAATATATTTGGAGGACGCTTAAGCTTCGCTTTTAAGAGTGGAACGCGATAGCATTCAAATATCCCTGACTGCTTCTCATTCTTCCCGGCCACGAGACAGAAAGAGAGCGGTTTGGATCAGAGAGCAAATTGGTATAGCCGATATTCTAATGGACTTTAAGAGAAAAAAAAATGGAGCTGGGCAGGTCATGTAATGCGCAGGTTAGATAACCATTGGACCATTAGGGTTACAGAATGGGTACAAGGAGTAGGGAAGCGCAGTCGAGGACGGCAGGAGACTAGGTGGGGCGATGAAATTAGGAAATCCGCGGGCGCTAGTTGGCATAGGTTGGCGCAGGGCAGGGGTAATTGGAGACCGCAGGGAGAGGCCTTCGTCCTGCAGAGGACATAAAATGGGATGATGATGATGCTGATTATTATGATTATGATGATGATGATGATGATGATGATGAAGAAGAAGAAGAAGAAACACGAGAAGGAGAGACGAAAAGTTCAGAGTGTGCTCGCACCCTACAGATGCACAAGCGTCCATCGGTCAATCTGTCACAGGCATTCATATAAGTTGGTGGCCTGTATTATGTCTGCCCTTCTCAAAATGGCTGCGTCGTGACCATAAAAGCCTATGCTTGAAGGCCCCAGGAAGACCTGTTTGCCATAAGTATTTCTTGTTTAAGTTCTTCATGGTTGCGCTCTCTCTCTCTCTCTCTTTTTTTCTTTTTTTTTAAATCGAATTCGCGAAGGTTTCTAGCGGAATTTTATTGATGCTTTAGCGGAATTCTTGAGGAAACAAAAATGCTCTCAAAGGAACTAGCACAGTTTGTGCACCATGGAGGAAGGAAACTCAGGAGGGGCCCTGACGTCACTCTTTGTGAAGCTAAGTGAAGGCGAAAGTTGGCGTTGCTCATGGCGTTGCTCCGCCTATCGGGCCAGCTCTCCTCTCTTGTTAACATTTCTCGCGAAACCACGCCGCGCTTCGCGCAACCGGGCTGCACGAACGCGCGCGCTCCGCAGCAGTACAACAATCGCGATGTCCCAGTGCATTACCGTGGCCTAACTCATGTTGAAAGACGTTCATAATGAACTTCGAAAATTGGGCCGTTAGGTCGAATAGGCTGCTTTTACCGGCTTTTATAAAAATAAACATGCCTTATAAGGCCTACCAACTGAACTGTTCTCACCAACAGCAGGTACCGGCCGCTGCCCAAGGTTCTTGCGTGTTTTTAAAAAAAGGTGACCTTTATCGCTGCCTTCTACTTGCTTTTCTCTGCTTGGGCTTCCTGGTGCTCTCAGACGGTCTTGCGAGCTAGACGTCTGGCGATACGAAAAAAAAGTATGCATTCTCACTGCACTGCAAGAGCGCACTGGAGACACGTATAACACACGGACCTATTTGCGATCCATTTGGAGTATATGAGCACAAACATATTCTCGCTGTGGCTTGAGGAATCGTCGTGCTTTATTGAACAAACTTCGGATGGCCGCGCACACTACGACAGCGCGCCGGCGAGGAGGCAGAATGTCATTTCTGACTCCGCATTTAGATCCATTGACTGCGACGTGAGGTCCCTTCTTCCCACGGTAAGTGAAGCTTCACAGAACCTAAGTTTTGCGATAGCCGGCGCACGGTGCAGAACAGTACTCGCGTAGAACCGGCTTACGTGCGACCATGGAACAGACGTTTGATGTGTTCGCGGGCGTACGTTAATTCTGTGGAGCCTTGCTCACTCTTGCAGCGCATCCGCTAACCTTCAGTTCCCTGCGCTTCTCGCGCGCACAGATAAGATACGCCTGCGGTAGGGAGGATTCGTTCCTTAAGTCAAAGCAGCCGCTTCTTTCCCATCTTCCAGGATGAAGCGTAGTGTTTGCGGGCGTACGTTAATACTGTGGAGCCTTGCTCACTCTTGCAGCGCATCCGCTAACCTTCACTTCCCTGCGCTTCTCGCGCGCACAGTTAAGATACGCCTGCGGTAGGGAGGATTCGTTCCTTAAGTCAAAGCAGCCGCTTCTTTCCCACCTTCCAGGATGAAGCGTAGGCAGGCCGGCGCAGGGTGCCGAGGGCAGCAAAATGCACATATTCTGCGTAAAACGCTCTATCAGTACGTGTATTGAGGTACACCTGTACAGGTGTGCATGAACCTCTAACGCGCTCTGCTTAAAAGACTTCGTGCTCTAGCAAGTACTGCGAGGAACAAGCAACAGTTTAAAAAGAAATATGGGGTTTTACGTGCCAAAAACACTTCCTGATTATGAGGCACGCCGTAGTGGAGGACTCCGGAAATTTCGACCACCTGGGGTTCTTTAACGTGCACCTAAATCTAAGCACACGGGTGTTTTCGCATTTCGCCCCCATCGAAATGCGGCCGCCGTGGCCGGGATTCGATCCCGCGACCTCGTGCTCAGCAGCCCAACACCATAGCCACTGAGCAACCACGGCGGGTCGCGGTACATTGCGTACAGCGTTGCATGCGCGTTCATTTCACGAACTTTAGTTCCTCCTGTCCCACCGCGTACGTTACCGCAACATCTGGGAAAGCGCGGTCCAGATAACACAGCACAACAAAACACGGAGACTGACGCAAACCTGCCCGCACGGCGCCTTTGCCACGGTAGGAAACCTACGGAGCAACACGTGTCAGCGTAAAGAACCATAACAAGGCTGCCATTGTGGCCCGAAAGGCGCGGCCGCTACAACAAAGAAATAAAGAAAGAGCAAAAAAAGAAAGGACAACCTACCACGTCATTTCCTCCGCACTTTTCTCCTAGCGCGTGGAGGGGGGTAGCGCTTCTCCTAAGTTTCCTTCTTTCATGTTGTGCACTAAATCTGAAGTGTTATATTTAGAGCGATGTGGGGGGGGGGGGGGCCCTTTTCAATGTCATATGGATACTACAGAGCAAATTGCTAACATTGCATCTGAATCCCGCGCCACACGCATATGTTCAACGTTTGCAACACCGTGGGTTAGGCACACTGTGAGTCGGGAGAACTCGGAATATATGTGGCTGTTTCGGCAATGCAACGCCGATTGACGACTTGAAAACGCGGCGCCAACGAAGCATTGTGAGCTCTTATGTTTTCTTGCTAAACATGAAGCATTGCAAAGCTCAGAAGAGATCAATGGCGCGGTTCAGAGCCGCCACGCTGTGAAGCAATGAAGGGCTTTCTTCCTTTGTAAGACTGACTTTTGCCCCTGCCCACGGAACTGTAGGCGTTCATCTTCAAGAGAGGGCAGCACTGCAGCGGCGCGCTGCTTCGCGCATGCTGTAAACTGTGCGTGGGAAGTTCTTTCATGGTGGAGTTCACGACGGGAAGGAGTCACTGGAAGAATCCATATCGAGGAATTGTAGGCGCGGATGGTTCTGCCACTTGTGCGATTAAAGCCACGGAGTTTACTGCGATGCAGCCTTCGCAGCACTCGTCCTAGCTAGGGTTGCTCTGGTTTTAATGCGCGGTAGGATGAGGAGGACGAAATAAAGAGAGAAGGCCAGGATGTTAACCAGAAATGCGTCTGATTGGCTACCCTACTCTGGGGGACGGGAAAGAGGGAATACAAAGATGGGATAGAGTTAGAAAGGGGGAGGAAAGCCGCGGTGAGCTTGCGCATGTACGTTGAGGGCCTGAGCAAGTCAAAGGTGTTCCCATAAGCCAGTCGCCGTCAAGAAATACGAAATAGCCTTCACAGCTTTGGTGGGCCTACGAGCGATCGAGATGGTCTTCAAGCAGCACCTGCACGGACAACGACCGATTGTCCAGTCGTCGCAATGCAATAGATAGTGTTTGTCTTTCCGACTGAAATCGATAACAATGGCACAATAAATGTTCGATGTTCTCTTGGCCGCCTCAGACGTCGCACGTCATTCCAATCAAAGTAGCGTAGAGTAAGCTTATTGTCAATAAAAAATTATGATAAGTTGTATGCAGTGGACTAAAAGAACGGGAAAACTATAGATACAAAAAGGACAGACTTGTGCACTATGTGGCATTGTATTATGCAAGGACAGCGTGGCGCGCAAGTCAGGACCAACACGAAGACGACGCTTCATTTCAGGCTGTGTCTATTTTTCGCTGTACTCATATACTGTGCATAGGTTGCCGTGCGCGACAACCGTTGAGTGTACAGAATGTTGTGGAATGGCGCACGACGATCGTGCGCCAGCACTGCCCTTTGATAACGCGCATAAAGCCTGTTTTTCCCTTTAAGATGGAATAATGGCGTAGCGTTCGTGCACGTGGTGTGGGCGTCTTCGAATGACCGTCTGCGACCCGTACGATCGCTGACAACGACACCGCGCGCGTCGTGAGTTAGCGCGGCTGGTGAAAGTAGCCAGGCCCGTTCTGAGGCGCGTGAGCGGCGTCGCGCAGCGAGGCGGAGACAGCACCTCCGGCCGCCGCACTATCTCGTTAGCGTTTTCACGGGCTTCGCAGGCGAGGAGGGCGAGATCGGCCGTCGCGCGGTCACGCTGCTCCGGAATGTTTACCCTTTTGGAGCGCCTCCTCGCCCCGGCGCGGACAAAGGCGCCCTCACCGAAGCGGCGGAGCACTAACACGTGTTGTTGTTTATTTTGCTGAAGCCGCCGGGAGTGCGAAGAGCGGCAAGGCGCCCCTTCGGAATTTCGGCGCAAGTGGCGCGTCGATCGCGCTGCGCGCCTGACTTCCGAATCCCCCTGACGGCGCCCGCGCTCCGTCATTGGCTGCAGCCACAGAGCGTCGCGCTGCACGTGTTCTCTGATTTGTCCCGGCCACAAGTAGCGCGAGCGGAGCGGTCCGACGATGTCGCGTTGTTGTGGCGGTGGCGACGAGCGCTGCCGTTGAAGGCGGGTCTGCTACGCGTGTTCGCGCGGCGACGCGGCCGTGTCTGTGTGCGTGTTCGGTGCGGTGGCGTGTGTGCGGGCACGATGCCGCATGGCAGCGGCGGAGACGACTTGGCCTCCTCGGACGAAATCAAAGTGTTTAAAGATGAAGGCGAAGAGGAGAAGCGCTCCTCGGAGAACTTGACGGACCTCAAGTCCAGCCTGGTAACTGAAGGCGAGGAGGTAAGTGCCGCCGTCGCCGCTGCCAGGACCTCGGCTTGCCTCGCCGCGTCGTGCCACGCTGACTTTGGAGTATCTCGGCTGCAGCAAGACGCGTCGACCGCGAGGGGCCTGACGCCGACCTCGGGTTTGTGCCGGTTTTTGCAGGAGAAGATAGTGGGCCTACCCGGGCAAGCGACCTCCGGCTACGCTTCGCCGAAGCCCACGCGGTCGGACGCCTTCGGTTCGCTATTCGGTGAGTGATAATACATGAGCTTCGACTAGCTAATCGGCAAGATCAAAGTGTCTTATTTACTAGTGCTACCGCTCACAAGAGCGACAGCTTCCACGTCTTCATTCGCTGTCATCGCCCTCTCATTTCATGGGCGCCCTGCGCACATTACTTGAGAATGCGACGACATACGCATGACATTCGTAACATTACGTGTTGACTGTGAGTATGCATTGTGTTCGGTGTTGTTAAGCGTGTGTGCACCTGGTTTTTTTCCGCGTTAAGTACTGAAATTTCGCGAAGTGGTGTGCATATAGGTTTGTAGTGCGACTCTCGTGCACCGCACCGCATTACACGGAAGGGTGCGCATGCGTAGAACAAAGACAAGTCTTTATTTGTACTTCTTCGCAAACTAGCGCTTTCTGGCGATTCATTTTCTATCGGGTTTACTTACGGTAAATAAATGATTCGGCCAGCAGAGCACCATCTTTATATGATTCCAGTCATTTTGCGTGTTCATATTTCCGCACACCAACACTGGTTTCCCGCAGTAATTCACTGCAGCGCACCCGCCCTGTTATCCCGCCGCGGTAACTAGTGGCGTTGCGCTGCAAAGCTCGAGGTCGCGGTTTCGCTTAGGCCACAGCGGCCGCATTTGGATGGGGTCGAAATGTTTTATACGGATGTCACACGGCGGACTTCCGATCGCTATCGAGCCCAATCGGGATCAATAATTTATCTGTCGCGATGTGCTCCTTTACGCAAGCTGTGGAAGGGAGCCAATCGCGGTCTAGAATTTCGATCGCGATCGAAAGTGGTTGTGTGACGCCGGTATAAAAATAATAATAAAAATAAACCTGCTCCTGTGTTTACATCGTGCCAGTCAAAATGAATCTAGCCATTACTACAGCGTTCCTCATCATCAGATCGTGGTTTTGGAACGTAAAACTCCAGAATTAAATCACTGCAGCGCAAACACTTTCATTATGTTCTACTGTATTGCTACTTTTCTGCTACGCCTTGACTGAAACGTCGGGCGGCGCCTGTGTACAAAGTCCGACCGTGTTGTAAGGGGGAAGATCAAAGTACAATGAGCCCGCCCAGTGAAACGAATCTCTACAGGGGCATTTCGTGCGTTGTCTAGCTGGATTAAAGTTCATTTTGCTACGCCACTTTGCGTAAATGCGCGAAATTTCCCGTAGTTGCGCGTACCTTTTTTTATTTTGTTGAGAAAGTGTGTGTGTTTGTGTGGAAGGGGGGGGGGGCTTTGTACGGGGGTTTCATTGTGGAGTTCCATCTCTAGTGCTACTGTTTCCCATGTCGCTGGTGCGTCGCGGTTGGACCCTCTTCTCTTTTTTGCTGATTGTAAAACGCGATAAAAGAGACTGTAAGCGCGGCGTTTGGTCTTCGTTCGAGCGCTGACAAAAGGCAGGGTGGGCTACCCAGATAAGATAGGACGGGCGCTTGATACGACGGCTGGTGAAGGCTCGGACGAGGCTTGGGGGACTCGAAGCAAGAGAGGGGGTGCGGCCCTGTCTTGGAACGGGCGCCCGGAGGGACAGCCGCGAAGGCAAGGGGAGTGGTGGCGCAGGGAGGGGGGAGTGAGCCCTCTGTCGGAATGCGGTTTCCGTCTCCTGCGGCTGGTGCTAGTGACGTGCGTCCAAGAAGCAGGCGTACGCTTTCGAAGCTATCTTTGGTTGGTCTTTTCTATTTCCGTAGCCGACTGAAACAGCAGGGACCACACCAGTCTCTCTAGGCGTCGTCGTTTTTGCACGTCAGTATTGGAGTACACATACTTCTTTCGTGCAGTGGCCGCCACCAGTGTTTAAGGCCTCTTTTGCAGCACGCCGACAAAGTTTTTTTTGGACTGTGTTGTAGCTTTCGACGAACCTGAAGGAAGGTATCTGATGAGTCAGACGAGAACGGGCGAAGCAATTTCTTGGAGGCTCCTTCTCTTCGATGGCTGACAATCCCATCAGCATTCGCAGTGGTTACGTTAAATCTGATTTCCCCATCCCGGTTACCGTTTTTGCCACAGGGAGCGGGATCGCAGGCCGAGGCGCTATGATGCAGCTCGTACTCAACGGCTTAATTGAATGCTTCTTTTCCTTGTCAAAAATTCATTTGGATATATCTTTCTTGCGAAGAGCTTCAACTAGTGAAAATTCGCATTGCGTCGAGCACCCCTGCCGATACCTTGCGATGGTGTATCCTGCACTGAAGGTTGCGCCTTTCAAAGCGTTGACGCAACGTGTCTGTAGTCATAAAGCGCCAGGGCACGCGCACGAAGGAACGCGTCGTATCATAGACGCCATTGTGGCAAGTAGTGTTTTTGCCTACCGTATTCTGCACATGAATGGCGGCGCCTGGCCAGATTGCGGTGTGCTTGAACATGCTGCTGTTCTGGGAACGGCGGTTGAAAAAGACATCAGTGCTGGCTGTAGAATGGCAACCGTTCACGGTGAGCGCAAGAGGCGCGTCCACGGTAACGTGGGAGGATAATTTGTTTGCGAGGAAATTGCCTTCTCGGCTTCTGTGCTTCGTTTTTCGCTACCTTGGTTCCCGCTCATTTTTCATTGAAGTGTGCAAGAACAGTGGCGGTAGCCGACTCTTACAATAATCGGAAATACGAGGAGTTCTGGGTGCGCCGTCGCGGTTCTGTCGGAATTTGTTTAGCAGTTGTGAACTGCGTTTAACATGGTTTTCATGCATTTCGTTTCGTTTACTCGATCGATAAACCGTGAGAACTGGCAACACGTTTATTCGCGCTGGCGGACAGAAATGCCGGGAGTCACCACTTGACTCTTTAAATGAGGTAACATTAAGTACCGGTTTTTAATTAATTTATCTTCAGCACGTATTTTGAAATCGGAGAACGCAAAGCAAGTTTTGCGTATTGTAGTCATCCTTGGTGTAAAGCTCTAACGCGCTAAGATTGCTTACTGTGAAAAATGACAAAAAAAATGTGGTCTTACGACTCGACAGCCGCGCACTTCGTGCCAGTCGACTCATCGTTGCTCCACTCGGAAGCCTTGTAAATGGTAGCCACTAGTCTTTACCTCCTATGTTATAGGATGTAGAAGGTTATGCACTACTGCTCGCTTCGGGTCGGGAATTATCAGCGATAGCTTAGCCAAGCCTCAGACATCACCTCGTTCTCGGCCCTTTTGAACTTGGTAGTTGTAAGTGATTGACTTTCTTTGAATGGATGAACGAAAAATGCTACTGGCCGCACTGTAGCAGGCTATAAGTATTGTGGTTACCAGCAGAGGAGTATACGGAGGCGAATTATAGGCAGGTGAAGATACACAAGAGGTAGAACAAAGGGATATCTACAAATGCACCCGCGTCTAAGCAAGCGTCCATGTGATGTACCAGTGAAGTGCGTAGCACAACATTGTTTTATTTATTTTTGTACTTGCTTCGCCTTTACTGACATTAAAGCAGGGAGTGTACATCCTGTGGAATACAATTGATACCCAAATCAAGCACACGAGAGAGAGACAGACAGACAAAAGAAAGGGGAAAGGCAGGGAGATAACCAGATGGGACGATCCGGTTTGCTGCCCTACGCTGGGGAGAGATGGTAGGGGGGGAAGTGATAGCAAAGTAGAGATAAAGAAAGAAAGGAGCATAGACATACAATCACAGTCGGTCACTATCACCGCATACCATCACCGCACAGTACAGTAGCACAGCCGCTTGTCCAATTCTGTTGCCCTTAAAAACTGCAGCACTGCCCTCGTCGCCCTCCGCTGCGATGGCTTGTGATGTCGGCACACGAAGCGCGGACATCACAGAGCGCAGTTACACGAGTTTGAGTCACTTTGGTTATCTGGACACGCGAATTGCTTTACGAATATTAGGAAGTTTCCGAACTGCCCCAAAGTTCGTGGACACTATTGGCCCTGCCTCCAACAGGGCCAGAGCAGAATTTCCATTGTGGGTTCTTTGTTGTGGTGCTCTAAGCGGCCGGCGCCCACTGTTTCCAACCCTCCCCGTTTAGTTTCATTTTGTCAAGGCAGGCAAATTATTATGAGGAAACATTTTGGCGCCAGAAATAATTGAAATTTTGACTGGGGAGCGGTAGCACACCCTACTCGTTGGCAGCGCATCACAGTGGGAGAAGAATACAGCAAGTAAACACCTGGCGACTACGCCTCGAGCCATGTTTCACGCTCGGTGCTGCCTTTTCTAAACCGGCGTGCCAGTCCGTGTTTCGCGAAACAAACCGTTTCGTCCGTGGACTGAATGCATGTAACTGTCGATTTATTCCCCGAGATAGGTTAGCTGATGACCGAAGCGCATCAGCATTGATAACTAATGCGGCGTCGCCCTTGCGCTACTACGTATAGTTGAAGCGATGAAATCGCTTGTGTACTATTTCTCAACGCTGACGTTCTGAGTATGGCAAAGTGGGCAAGTTGGTGATCACAATTTTCAGCATTTCGCTACTTTCGGAATGCATTTCTTTTTTCTTTCGTCGCCTAATTTTGAACTGTTGTAATTATGGACTGTGATATGCCACGTGGAGCCGTGGATATGCCACGGCTCTTCTTTGTTACCGGTATTTTTATTTACCGCTCAAATCACGAAATTTAATACCGTGTTTTGCCACAAGCGCTTCGAAGACGACTATTACCGAACGCGGTAATTCGTCAAAGCACACAACTTCCATTTCGGCCGCCTCCTTAGCTGCGCGGCACTGTTCTCGCCTTCCCACTAAGCCTTTCATCGACTGCTGATTGGAGCGATAAAAATGCCCAATTACGTGTCATCTGCTAAAACACTCTTGCGAGTCCTTCGCTGTTGCTACTGGCGCCGCATCCGACCCGCGTGGCTGTCACGCGCGTCCCCCGGCAACCGACACTGTGCCTTCTTTGGAGGTGAACAGTCCTGGAAGAGGAGCCCGCACCACCTGGAGCATAGAATCCTTCTGTGGAGTGTAGGAATGGAAAGGACAGTGTTAGTGGATTGATTTTGCGCTAGTGTCTAAACAAGTACCTCTAAATTGCCCCGAATGAAACCTGTCTTGACGGCTGTTCGCTTAGAAAACCGAGAGTATGTATGGCGCCCCGCAGTCTTGGCGAATTACCTAGATCTTGTCTGCCCACTGCCGTTTTACTTCAAGCGTTACGTCTTTAGTGTTGACTTGCCGGCAAGCGTAGCTGATGACCGGCACTGCGTCTGACACCGGCCAGTGGCGCTTGGCGACATGTCGATGCGGGGGGAATCCTGCCCAGTCTTCTGTGGGTTTCCGCTGTTAATGTCAGCGCGCTTCCAATTCATTTATTTATGTATTTATCTGGATAAGGTTTAGGCTGGTTCTTTTCGTTGTCAGTTCGCATTGGGTCGGATGTGCATGTCGTGCAGCTTTTTTTTTTTTTTTTTCATTCCACATTTGGGAGTGACACACTCGGAAATATACATGCGTGCTAGAATGCTGGTGCACCGGCTCATTCTTCTTGCTTATGGACATGTACCGGGGGCAAGGTGCATAGAACCTTGCCGCGTGTTCCCGCGAAATGTCACCGGTCTCGACGCAGCCCCATAACTGCCCTTGTGGTTCCTTCTTTTTTCCTTTTACAAGGCTCCACCAGGTGGGCGCAAAAGTCCAGTTTGCACATTACAGGCCAATTCTGGCCAATCTTTATAGCGTAACAAAAGTGCCGTCATCAGTCTTGATGCTTTCAGCTTGCTTTCAGTTTGTGTAATTTGACTTCTTCGCCTTCGGCATGGTTGCATGAAAGCAGGATCATGTTAGCGGCGCTTGTTTGTATGTAATGCCAAATAGTGTACTTTCAAGAGTAAAAATGAAATAATTGGCAACCGTAGCGTTTATCTAGTTTTTATATTGTTCGGCTGTAGCTAGGAAGTTCTTTAGGTGCCAATTTGCAAGTAGTAGATGGGGTTAAATGCAAAAACACCTGTGTACTTAGGTTTAGGTGCACGTTAAACACACACACACACACACCCGTAAAACCCCATAATTCCTTTTTTTTTTTATTTGCAAAAGGGGATGGAACCGAGCGGGGCTCTAGCCATTTATCTTTGGCAAAAAAGGAAGTAATAATAATCGACAATGGCGAATCCACACGTCTGTGTTTAAAGGGGGACGGAGGAGGAGAACAGTATTCTTCGGCAGAAGAGAAAAACGCAACCGCGCTGTTATATATTCTTTGTTTTTTTTGGGGGGGGGGAGCAGGAACTACTGGGCGAGATAAGGAAGACCACAGAGTTTTGCTTACAGCTTGATGAATTTATATAAGCGACAGCGTTTACAAACCGATACTGAACACTGTGGCTCCGATCGTTCGTATTCCTTACTCAATCGTGCTTCCTTCGTTGTGAAAATGCTGTTTCTTCCATATTTAAAATAATGTAGCGGAGTCTTCCTCCACCTTCGCTCAAGAGATGCTTGAATGGAACTCGATGTCATGGCCTTGTGCTCGGCGAATACTCTCTCTAATCCACAGACCAGGCGACGCCTGTCAATTACTGATCATGCTCGAGAATCGATGAGGCCGGCAATCCCGACTGGGCTACTTTCTGCGTTAGAAAACCCCTTTTTCAATAAGTACGACATCTGATGTCGTCAGATTCACCTCCGCAGTGGAATTAGAAGTATTCGAAGTGTTCTGTCTTTGGACGCCCGCTCCGAAGAATGCCGAGATGTTTTGTTAGGGTGGGCTCTCCAGCAGCGAAAATTCCTGTCTCTTTTGCCTTCTTTGTGTTCACGCGTCACTGACCCATTTGCAAAAAAAAAAAAAAAAATTGTATGTACATGCGTGAGAAAGCTATTTTCCGACGACAATATTCTGGACCATTGACGTTTATAACTGAAAACATTTTTGCCACCAGTCAACTAGTGTGCCTGAATGTGCCCTTCCTCCCGCGCGTCGGGCGATGTTTCGCTTTTACTGTTAGGCGGTGTAGTAAAGCCCACTGAATTAATGCAGTGCATTCCCTCTCGGTGGCCAGGTGTGAAGGAACTATGACGACATTAACTGTTTGCGAAGCTTTTCTGGTTGCGCTTGGAAAGGACACCTCGAGGGAAGACTGTATAACGACATATTGCAGCTTGAAGGCGCAAATAAAAAAAAAAAAAAGAAAAGACGCACGTCACAGGCGTTGCGATATGTCGTTAGGCAAACACCAACTAACCCAACAACAGGTCCTCCTGCAGGGAGGAATGTAGTCTGTAAAAGAGAGTCGACCGCTGCTGCTGCATCCGTCGCACACATCGAGCAAGACTTTCGTGAAGCGATTTGATGCTGTTCGTCAGCCAATTTCCCACAGCACTCGCACCCGACTCCCAGAACTTCAGGTCCCTCGGCTCTCTCTTTTCCCGAGGAGCCTTACCGTGTATGGTTGTTTTCTGTTGTAGGGCTCGCAAGTCTGTGCAAGGCTGCGCAAGCCCTTGCGAACTCCATAGGGCGAGAGTTCGAAGATGCTGCTGCGATTCCTTCAATATATACTAGTAAAGGCAACGAGATTGACTAATTGGTTCGGCTAGAGAAGATACTTTCTTCCAGCGGAACGATTAATCATGCCATCTGTGCCCTGGCCACAAAAATGACCAGAACGTTAGCGACGCGTTTAGGCTTGCCGCGCGTGTGTAAAGCGTCTGCAGTGCTTCTATTGGTAGTCTTCATGTAGATATACTTTTTCTTTCCTGGAAGTGTACCACTAGTTAATTATCTAGCGGTTCGTCAGTTCTTTCTAATGGTATGCATGTTAGTCGTTCCGCTGGAAGCCTGCAACCTCTCTTCATTCGGTATACTAGACTTGATAGCATAAAGGAAGGAGGTGGCAGTATTGACTCAACTTGCATCCACAATTCGCCCAGAATTTTAGACCTCCGTCTCACCGCGCCGAATCAGTGGCATAAAATCGACCACTGAGAAACGCACGAAATGTCCGCGCAAGCTTCTTAGAAAATTCCTAAGCCCTGCAGATGCTGCAGGCCCATGACACCAGCATCTCAGAACTCTGGAAGTCGATGCATGTATAGGAGCGAATAATAATGACTAGAGAACTGATATTCACGCTGTGCATACGTCGCGCCGTTGCGTGAACTCTCATATGTAGTTCTTATTTTGTTGTGCAATATATTACGATATACTCTTCCAACGTTTCCGAAGCTTTCCATTTTTCGTTGCGGTGCATTCTAAAAAGCTGCAGACATTTGGCATGCCTGGGCATGGTTTTGTCTTGGTGAGTTTTCTTCCTTACGGTTTCACACCATGTCGGCATGACGTTGCCCCGTTCAGTGACGGCGCGCGCTTCTCTCCTCGCGCGAGTAGTTCTGTCGCCACTTGTGGCCCCGCTTCTGAGCGGTGGTGGAGAGGGAGAAGTGTCGGCGACATGGCTGGCCAGCATCCTAAATGATGGGGCGCCGCGGCGGTTATCACTCATCCGAATCATCGCGCCGCCCAGCCCTGCCGTTACTTGCGTGGCCGGCGGGATGGGAGCGCGCGCTTCGGGGCAGGCCCGTCGGCCGCTGTGCAAAGTTCAGCAGGCGCCCTCTCCCTCCCGTCTGCGAGGGAGCTCGTTGAGGGTCGTCTTTCGAGATCGGACAAGGTAGTGATTAAGCCGGTCATCCCGTGACTGACGATGAGAATTCGCTCGAGCCCCTAATTGTGGATGCTAATGGCCAGTGTCCCCCCAAGTGGCCAATTTTACGGCAGTGTGTGTGTGTGCCAACAGTATAAGGCAGGCGCCGTGCCCATGGTCGTTCTGCTGGGCTGCTTTATTTGTCGTTCGTGCCATCAACTCGTAAATTTTGACGTCCGGCGTAGGGGGACATTCCTCGGGATCCTGAGCCTGTCGGCGCGCTAGGCCGATTCCTGCGCGCACGTTTGACGCGCGCTTGCGGTCATTGCGCAGTGCGGCCTCTGGAGCATACCGGACGCACGTCGGGCGCGTGCCCACGTTTGCTCGGCCATCGGTTTATTAGCGCTTGCCTTAAGCTCTTGTTCGTCATCGCTTCGGTGTTGCGATATTCCGCACCACCGGTCGGATTTCGGTCTGGCTCGACCTGCGTCGTCTCTCGTTTCGCCGGCGTCCGTTGTTTTGTGTCAGTCTTCACGTTTTTCGCGAAAGTTCGGCCGCGCTGGCGTCGCGCAGGTTGGGCCCGAGTGTGTGGCTCTCGGTGTGCGCGGGTGTGTAGAGCGATATGGGCGGAGTCCCTGTGGGACGCTTTCTCGGGTGCCCCTCTCCCTCCCTCCCCGCGGCCGCCTGTTAAGGGGGATGCGCCCCTGATGAGATTCCCGCCGTGTCAGCTGACTGGACGAAGGCGCCCGGTGCGTGGCCAGGTTCGTTGCCCCCTGTCAGGCGCGCTTCGCCTCCGCGGCAGCCCGAAACATGGGCCATGTTTCGCCTCAAAACGAGCCTGTCACTTCGGTGCGGCGTCGTGACCGAAGCCGTCGTGTCGAGCGAGCGAGCGGGCGCTGCCGGCAGGAAAACGTGGCGAGGCCCCGGCGGCGCCTGCGCGTTTTCGCGCTAATCGGCCCCTCTCACCGGCGTGCGGGGGGAAAGCGCTGCCTCTCCTGCCACCTGTCGCATCGCGGAGTCCGTCGACGCAGAGGTTGAGAGCGCGCATCGCACTTTTGGCTCGCAGAGCAGGTCCACTCTGAAAGGCGCATGCGCCCGAAATTGCTGGTCGTGGTCGCGAGCGCCGTTGGTATCCGGGACTCCTTGTTGCTCGGCGGATTGTCGCTAATTTCGCGCTGTTTGCGATTCTTGTGAACGGGCTGTAACGACTTAGTCTTTCAGTATACGCCGGGCTCTGGCGGAGCTGGTTTAACGCGGTTCTTAGTTTGGAAGTCGTGCACAATGTCGATAGAATCGCTCGACTTGAAACACGACGAACATAAATGGGCTTCTCCTGTTGCGATTATACCTTCTGCCAGTACGGGGAGTGGTTACAGCTCAGAGAACGAGATGAAAATGGTTGTTACGCGTATCCATTGTCCCGCTGCAGTTGTAACGTACGTCCGTACTGTACGATCACCACCAGGTTTCGTGCCCCTCGTAACGCCGTAATATATGCAGGCTGTATATGTGCGAGATGAGGAGGGGGGAAGGCAGCTTTTGCAAAAAAAAAAAAAAAAAAAGGAAACTACAGTGCATGACCCGACGAGAAGATGCAGGGAATCTCCTGTTGTGGCGTCGCGCCGTTTCACTTAATTACTGTAGCGTGCGCGACAGTAATCCGAGAGCCCGCAAGTGTGCACAACGCGTGGCGTTCAATCTGCGCTCGTGAAGGGCGACCGCTGTTCTCCCTCCGCGCCTGTTCGGCGTCGCGCGCGGGTTCGCGACCGTTTTTGCCGCATTCGGAATGCGCTCTCATTAAGCCGTCCGGGCCTACAATGACCACCCTGATTAGCTACAGCTGCGCCGCGTTCGCTCCACCCCCCCCCATCCGGTCAGCAGCGTGCGCTGTGTCGTCCCCCATTGCTTGGCTGTTAGGGGCGCAAGAGAGGAGGCCGTTGTCTCGCACTCACGAGATTCGGCGATATGGACTGTAGGCGACTTTTGGGCAGCGATATTTGAGGTACTCCCGTCTAGACATTTGCTTCGAGCCGTTGCAGAGATTTTCAGTGGTAGAGGTTCCTGGGCGAGCTCGGAGCAGTCCAGAGTTCACAAGCCCTACGTATGATCCTTTGAAACCACGACCGTGTATACGCAACCGTCCGGATTCGTCATCCGCGCTTTCGCGTCTCGGTTCGCTTTGGAAACTAGCAGCGTCTCTGTGCAGTTGCGTAGAAAGCATCGCTATGCGTTCATTCTCTGGAGGAGAAAGAGAAACAACGGCGCACACGTGGAGTTTTCACAACCGATGGTTTCCCGAAAGATAGGAATGTTGGCATTTTTGCAGCAATTTGAGCTGGTCTGGTTTAACGCGCTAAAGCTACGCCTGCGCTATTGTATCATGAGAAGCCAACCAAAAAAAAAGACACCAAGGACAACATAGGGGAAATTGAATTGAATATATATTTATTTCCGACATATTGGGGGACGCAGGGAAGAAAAGCTGCAAGTGCAGCTTGAACATACACCCTGCCCCCTATGACAGTACAAATTAATTGTACTTACTAATTGAATTAAAGAAATCATAAATTAATGGCAATGAAAGTGGATGAAAAAAAGAAAACTTGCCGCAGGCGGGGAACGATCCCATGTCTTCGCATTACGCGTGCGTTGCTCTAACCTCTAGCTAAATTGGTTAGAGCATCCACGCGTAATGCGAAGACGTGGGATCGTTCCCCGCCTGCGGCAAGTTTTCTTTTTTTCATCCACTTTCATTGCCATTAATTTATGATTTCTTTAATTCATTTAGTACAAGTAATTTCCCATATGTTGTCGTTGTTTGTTGGCTTCTCATGATACGATTAATAATAATCGGGCCCCTCGGCTAACCCTTTTTCTGCCTGGGCTATTGGTCACTTTGACCGTGCACTAAACAAGTCACTGCGCGCGGTCGTTTCTGCAGTTCAACCCATCGAAATGCTTTCGTCGCGGCCGAGAATCGAACCCGCCACCTCGTGATTGGCAGCAAGCTGTCGCTTTGCCGTGCAACCGGTGAGCGGTCGATGCGCGGATTTTTTTGCTTAAAAACAAAACAATCCTCGTTTCGCTTCCTGATATTTTTCACCACTACCTGGTGCGCTTCTTGAGCGACACACGCGGCTCAGGACGGGCAAGACGAGCGGGAGAGAGATCAACGAAGACGGAAAGGTAGTGAGGTTAACCAAAGACAAGCTGCCCACTTTTCTCGTAGCCGCGATTTCTCTGCACCACCCCTCCCTCCTCCTCGGGACTCGCGCCGGCGGCAATCGCCTCTCCTCGGCACCTGCGAAAAGAAAAGCCGTGAATGGCGAAGAGTTGAGGGGTGCCTGGCAGGCCGCGTTGCGGGGCGGACTTTTCTTTTTTTTTTCTTTTCCCTTCGCATTGCGGCCTATCGGGGCGCGCTGTCGAGCGCCCATTTCACTGACCTCTCGAAGCGTTCGTATCGCGCTACGTCCGACAACGCCGGAGTCTTGTCTCCGTGTTTGCTCACTCGTGCAGCTGATACGGAAACGCTGGGACGTTGCGAGAACGCCAGGTGCAATGCATTGAGCTGGCGGCCTCTGTCGCAACGCGGAACACGCTTTCGCTTCGCGAAACATTTTCTCGACACCTTCTGAACGCAGTCTCCGCGAAGCCACGGTCGCTTCTACTTGGCGTGAGCAGCGCAGTCAAACACGGGAGCACGCAGCTGCAATTAGTGGAGGCGTATCTGCTGTGTTTTCATATAGCCCCCGGCACCGGGCCATTCACTTATGAGTTTCTCCAGGCTTCTAAAGTAATTGAAAGCGGTCTGCTATATAATAGCGTTATTTCTCGTTATCTCTCTCTCTCTTTCCTTTGTCTTTTTTTCGCGTGTTTGTGTGTGATCACGTGCTGACTCAAATAGAACAGTTTTTTTTTTTTTTTCTGGATTCTTATTAAGCGAAGATACATCTACAGGAAAATTGGCATTAAAGCTGTGCTTGGCGGCAATGCACCCCGATGAAGGCGGAACGTAAACTCGCCAGTGTGCTAAGATTTCGTTGTGCGGTAAGGAAACCAGGGTGGCCCAGGTCAGTTCGGAGCTCCCCAACGGCGGAGTGGCTCCCAGCCATATGCTGCTTCGTGCTTCGGGACGGTAAAAAATAAATAATTGTTCTTACCGCTTACATATATGTATTTTCTGGTACAACGCTTTGAACCACACATCTCGCATCCTCTTTAGCAGAAGCGCGTGCCACCTGCAGCACGAATAGCGAAACACGTTCCTGTACGGGTTTCCTCGTGTTCCACTGGTTTTCTTTCAAGCGGTTTATGGGAACCTGCCCTTTTCACTTGCATTTGTAAGCTGGTGATTGCGCGTATTTGGTTCTCATCGCGCAGACAGTACTGACGCTTTGATCAGTTTGGGACCAGAACTGTCACATTTGCAGAACGCTGGACAACTGGGCTAGATGTCAGATATTCATGGTATTGAAGTGCAAATAGAAGCTGTCGTGTATCGGTCCCAGCGCTTCAGTGCCCTGAACCGTTTGTTCTGTATAAATGTTAACCTCTGTCGATCTTTCACGCAATCGATATATGCGGGGCGGAAGTGTTTGTTGCCTAGCTAGCATTGCTCTCTCTCGCCTTATACGTAGTAGAAAGTGCGTTTGCGGAAAGTAGCATTAGGTAAACACAGGGCGTTGGTCGCACTCGGAAACAGGGCGGAGGGTGACTGGCTCGTCACCGTATTGGTGCACGTTTGGCTCTCTCGCCTGGCGTCAGGCGATGCCGGCCGAAACAGCGGTATGTTGGCCCCTCTGCTGAAGACATTGCATGAGACTGCTGCCCAGCGCAAACTTGAAGACGAGGTCTTCTAAGAAGACCTTGTACTCGTAATCGTATGCCTCCGTTTGAGCGTTGAATGAAGGTAGCTTATTGGAAACACTCAGCCATAACGTAATCGCCTCTCTGGTGCCGTTACTGACCCACCCTAGGTGCGCGGGCGACTGTTGCGAGGCGCGTGCACACTTCAAGTTGGTGACGGGCAGGGCGTTTCTTTGTGCTGCTCACTCTGTCTTGATGCTTGAAACAAAACTTGGGGGCGTCAACTAAAGTGATTATAGAGGCAAGATGGCATGCATCGAAATTGTGTAAAAGGGAATCCGCTGCTTGCGAACTGCCCCGCAAGGAGTCAGCTGAAGACTTGTGAAATTATTCATTTCGACAACCTCAGCAGCGGCATCTACCGGGCATGGCCCACTTTGAGTGCCTGGTAATCGCTGAACGCTGATAAGCATGTGAACCAGGTGGCGGCTCCAGCCCACTAACTTCACTGCGAGCGCGACCCTGTGTATCTCCGATTGGCCGCCGCAAGCCTTTCGTGCTCATTCAGTGAGTCCGCTCTACTGGCGTCTGTGTCGGCGTTTGTAAGCGCGTACCCTGAATGCCCACAGTTAGCCTTTTTAAGGCAGTGTTCGTCACGGAGTCACGTTTCTCCGTGCGGAAGAAACTGACGTATATATGTATATATACCCTCGAAGCTCTTGTGTAACCGTGAGGCTCGACAAGCGCGACGAGAGAAAGTGCTGTATAAGACGGAAGTCAGCGCGTGTTACACAATCGAGCGTGGTATTATAAATATGGCGGCTGTGCCAGTTCTCGCTTTGTTTTTATTTTCTTCCGCCATGGTAGAAAGACCAGTTTCGCGCATTCATTCTCGTATGCCGGCTAGTTTTCGAAAGCGTCAAGGAAACGCTCGGCGTTCCGGCACTGCGAGCTTTCTAGCAAGTTTGCGTGTTCTGCGTCGTCTCTCACTCGCCGCCGCGGAACAGCGTTAACAGGGTTTCGCGAGCAGTACGCGGTACTGTACTAACTGCGCATAAGGACTCCCCAAGCCCTCCGAGATGAACCGAAGGCGGCGCACACATTCGGGGCCCGTTGTGTTAAGTTGCCTTTAGGAAGACTTGAAGGAAACGAGATGTCGTCCCACGGCCTTCTGCACGGGGAGCAAGTCTCCCCGCATGCCTCTTGGCAGGTCATGCGGGGGAATGCGCAGTGGCGCCGCTCTGCTGGATGTGAAGACCTGGCGCACAACAGTTCACCGCTGCCTTCCTGGCGGAAACGGCAACAAACATGGAGTTGTTGCCCCGTCGCTGGGGCGCCGCCGCGCTCCTTCGCGGCGAGGCTGTTTGTTTGGCTTGGCTCGCGGTCCGCCCGCGAGTCTTCTGCCAGCAGGAGCCGCCGTCGCTCTCCTGCATGTGAGGCGAAGCGAGATGCAACGGTGCTCCTGACCGCAAGGCGCGTGACGCTTTCTTTTACACGCTGTTTTTCTTGGGGCGGCGGTAAGCTGTCCAGATTGACATCGTGGACCTCCAGCGCGAATCGTCTTCTAGCTGCCGTCTCACTCGCTGTTGTGTAGAGGAGCACACGCAGTGTACGCAACAGCGAGAGGGAGATCAACAGGGCACGGGTGGCATTTTCTTTGTCCGGTGATTTCGAAAGCCGCGACGACTCTCCCAGCGTCACGGAGGCGAGCGAAATATCCTCGTTGCCTCCCTTGATCCGAGTAAGAGGTCCAGGCTGATTAGATAGATATTGATAAATGGAGAACTTATGGGTGAACGACGCCAGGGTGCTACATGATATCCCGCTGGTTATACGTTCGCTAGTACTGTAGTCACATGGATAACTTTAGAGGGAAGTAAAAATGTAGCACTCCAGAACTTGTCCACGCTGTCGTAGGCCGCTGAAAGATCTGTTACGGTGTGAATGCACGAGTTGGAATGCGCACATGCTCGTTGGAAGTTAGGTCGATGCGATCGCGCCACACTTCAGGCAGCAGTTTCGGCTGGTGCCAGTCTGAGAATATAGGCCACCAAAGAACCAGCTACTCTATACAGGCGTCTAATGTGAGGCAATAATGGCTTAGAAGTATATAAAAAAAGTGGTGCAAGGGAAAATCGCAGAGAATAAATAATCAAATAATTCTCTTGTAACCTACTATTCCAGGTTAAAAGCGGGCAGCGCACCACACATATATAGACACGAAATACCTGCAGGACACTTCCCACCTTAACGCAGGTTACAAGCACATCCGGCCAGGCAATACGCTCAAGCCAGTTTCCTTAGTCAGTCCTAAATAAACATTGATGCCCTGTTCCTCAAACAGCGTGACTTCAATGTGTTTTCGGCAGCAGCTGTGGTTTTTCACTATGAAAGGTGGTGTATACCTTTGCTGTTACAGCGCCTCCGCCTAAAGTGTATACGCGTACTGCGGTGTTGCGAAATGTTATATTCCCACGAAGAAACGAATACCGTATATTACAGTCAGACTCAGAATCCTGACCATACTACGAACAGTGAGTTATATGTGGTATTTCGACGCTAGCGCTCGGTCAAGCAGGCCCGTGTGCTCATTTGTAGCTTGACTTTGCTTCACAGCTAGCACGCCGCATAGCTTACAGAAGCCCTCCCCACTGCAAATACGCAGTAGTGTATGCAAGAGCCAGACAATATAAGCGGTGGAGGGAAGATTCTGCAGGCAACGCGTCAGTAGCGGTGGGAGCACATTCTGCCTTAATTATTAATTGTACGATTAACTCATTTGGGGAAAACATTGACAATTATTTCAGGCACGTATTGTAATTGCCTAATTGTAGGAGTGCTCTACACTGTAAACGGAAATGACTCCCAGGTGGGAGTATAATGCTCTATAGCGACCCTCCAGTTGGGAGTTTATTATCCTGCGTATGACGGGGGGGGGGGGGGGGGGGGTTCTTTCTATATTTTTTTTTTACTTTGCACTGAACGGAGTTTTTTCGAGGTGCAACGGGAATGTAAAAAGAAGCATCGCGTTAGTTAGCGTGCAGATTTTTATATGCAGAAGCTACTGTTCATATTTCGATATATACTTCATTCAACGAAACAAGTCAATGAAAGCATATATATCATGACATGCATAAACATTTGAGAAACGCCCAATGCAGAACTTTGAAAGACAGGCATCTTACATGCGACACACAACAAGCAACGCTGCCAGTATTATAGCCATGATACTGTGTGCCTCGAAACCGCCGAGCGAGCAGCTGTGCTGTTTTCAGAATTACGACTCGCATGCTCTCTCATACGAGACCTGCTTCTCTGCAATTAACAGAAGACCTTAATCAACACAAAACTCTTAATTCAGAATAGCGAGAAAAAAAAATGTAATGGCGTAATTTTTCAAAATGAGCATGCCATTCTGTGAGTGCTGAAGCCACTTCGCGCACTGCCGGCGTTCGGGGCCAAAAAGTAGTGCGTTCGCTACAGTAAGCAAGAAAAATGTGTGTGTGCTTCAGGGCAAAATTAACTTTGTGCGAAATACTGGTAGCGTAACAAGAATTTATTACGCGGGAGCATGACCCGCAGCAGCTTACGTAACACAGAAAAG
Organism: Dermacentor variabilis; assembly: GCF_050947875.1. Taxonomy (NCBI): domain Eukaryota; kingdom Metazoa; phylum Arthropoda; class Arachnida; order Ixodida; family Ixodidae; genus Dermacentor; species Dermacentor variabilis. The sequence continues at coordinate 50,161,385 of NC_134568.1, read as the reverse complement.
TGCGTAGTCGTACATTTTCTAGACCGCACTACCTGCTCAGCGTCCAAGCAGTCTCTCTCAGTTGTAAAAAGGAGCTACATCCTTGATCTGTCGAGCGAGTCCTCACACTCTGAGCCAGCAGGCTTCTAAATCACTGTCTGTGATAGAGCATAATGTTCATGCAATATCGGAAACAACAACGTGACCTAAACCGGAATGCGCGGCAACAATTCGATTCACATCGCTCAGTAAGAACCTTTATTTACAGTACGCACACTTATGTCCTACCGTTTTTCTTGGGCGAGGATATCCGTTCAAAGATACATAAGAACAATTGCTTGCACTCTGGTCTTTCTCACTGGCAACACAGCACCGCAACGAACTTGGAGTATGCCATTCATGGTGCGACTAGCACGGACGAACAGTGGCAGCCGTTGCCATTGCTACGCGGTCCTTTCAAACATTACACCGGACGTTGTCAGCATGTACACACAAGGGCATTGCAAGTACTGAAGAACACAAGCCACAGTCACGCAGCACGGAAACATAGTCAGAAACCTGTGCATACATCACGAGTCAATGAGCAGCTTCGAGGTATACCTTATATAGCCTCTTTCCGCACTTCAAATCGTTGCTTGCTCTTGCATTCATCGTTTTCAGCAAAGTGATCACAGCTAACGTACTTGAAGCTGAGATATAGTCAGCTTCAGGTACGCCTATAACACTTTCTGGAAGAAAATACGCGAAACAAATTGACGAAAAGCTGTCACGGAATACCACTTCACAGATGTAAACAAACCGGCAGCCATGAGCACTACCGACTCCGCCGAACGCGGCCGGTCGCTGGCGCGGCGGACATCCTCATGGGAAGCGTCACGTGACCAGCCTGTTTCGGCGGGGGGAGTTTTTTTTAAATTTATTGTCGGAGTTTTCACAGGAGAACGAGATTTTAAAGCGGATAAAATCGCGTCATGTCGCCTAAATCCTCCCGCAGCTGGCCGAGGGGGTGTAACGAGGGAATGCCGCTGTATTGCTCTCATACATCGGAGTAAATATTCGATAATGGGGAGGTCTTAGGGCACATCACCTGTTAAAAACTCTCAGGTGGGTTTATTTTCGTTTGCTGTAGTCATGTACACTTCTTTGGGATACTGACACTCTCGCACCAGTTTTGACGCATCTCCTCAAACTCGAGGCGAAATGCATTGGCGCATTCCGTTTCATTTCCGAAAGGCCTCCCTCGCGCAATACCGGACAAGATTAAATGGAACACCAGCTCATTTTGTGATAGTTTGAAGATTCGGGATTCCTACACAACACTGACTGGCGTGAATTCTGCGTTAGCAAGAATTGCCTAAAGTAATTATGTTAATTAGTTATTATTAAAGTGTGTAATGCCCAATGTACCATATATGCTACACTGAGTTTCATAGATCAAAAGTCTTATTTAACTGGTAGCGTTTTTTTTTTCATACGCTGGAGCGATTTTTCAGTTGGGAATAGGTCAGCAGACCCATTACTAATTACTTGCTATATTAATTCAAACATAACTCAATTAGCATTTCACGTTTTTATTTTACATATGTACTTTCGAAGGCCGGAAATAAAGGTGGACAAGTTGACCTAATTTCCCTTGATGTGCAAGTGTGTTTGGGTATTACAGGGTTAATTAGTTGTTGTCATCGTTTAAGCATGTCGGCCAGCGCTATAGTAATGCGTTCCCTAGAAGAATAAAAAGAAAAAAAAAGCAGCATGATCTTTTCTCCGCTCTGTGGTGGTGGCCCTTCGCCTCGATCACTCAGGCGTGTCGGCGTGTGCGTTCGTCCGTGGCCAAGCGGTGTCGTGAGAGCTAAACACGCTGCCGCTCAAATTAAAAACTCCCGACCTCCCCTCACCGGGAAGCCGGCACGCGTCGCCGAATGTTTGTGCACGCTTTGTAACGTCTGTGTAAGTCGGCAACAGTGTGCAGTCGCCGCCTGTGCGCCTCATTTTTTCGGAGTGCGGCAAGTTCGCCGCCGATTTTTAACGCGAAGGTTTGCAGTGGGGGGACAGAGCGAGTTATAAATGCGGCTGTACGGGCTGCACAGGTCGCATCGGCAGTGCAGCCTGCTTAGACTTCTGCATCGCCTTTGGACGCGCCGCCCATTCGCTCGTCGGCTTGTATTTTTTGTTAGGAGCGTGCGAATATTCGGAACTTTCGAATAACGAATCGAATAGTCACTTTTGGTACGTGCAAATATTTTTCAAATACTTTTCGAATATTTCCAAGCGTCAACTGCGCGCAATTAAGCGTAAAATTAGAGCAAAAGTACTTTCACCCCAGCGCGCGCAGTATACTTGCATAATGGACTTGCGTAATGGAGCAGGCTATGTCGCTTAGGTAGCCATACCTTACAGGCTGTGCAGCGATCATTCGCGCTCTCTGAAGAGTACTGTGCATGTGAAGAAACTACTGTTTGCTCCTAATCCTCCATGAGTGCTTTTAATAAGCAACGCTTCATAGCATACTATACAATGAGAGAAACTTCCCAACTTTAAGAATACTAAGATGTGAACGTCGTTTTATATTTAATTGTGGTAACGGCAGTTCATTATTCGAAAACTATTCGGTCCTCGATTCGATTTAATTAGCTTCTGGCACTAATCGATTCGTATTTGATTCGGTCTCGAAAATCGCTATTCGCACATCTCTATTTATTGAAACCATTTCAAGGGAAAACAGAATCGTTCATCCGAAGAAGCCAAGTGGAGCGAATACCTTCCGTGTGCAGCCGCAGTTGACTGTGGTTCCACACGGATACTTGTGACTTCAACTGCAGGCAGCGTTTTCGAAAAAGCTATGCAGTCAGGTATGCAACACTACCATGAATTGGGGAGTACCGTGACTCGCTGTTTACGGCGGACAGCCCAAAGCATTTCTTGCAGCTGTTGTGATAACGAAGCGCAATCCGGCGAAGTCTCTCTGGGCACTAACATTTGCGGTGAACGTACACTTTTGTGTAAAGCGCCGTTCTTGGCGCTTCGCTTGACACGCGCAGGCAAACCTTGACGTCAAGCCTATTCACTGCTACTAAATTTTGCGTTCGTTTCTTCCCCTTTGGTTGTCAGGTTCAGCTGATCTCCTGTTGCAAGAGGCCCACGGCTGCCTGTTTGCTGATTTATTGTTTCACTGACGATGTTCACCTTCCCAACGCTTGACAAGGTGCTACGAGCGTTAACATGCATGGTGCTTCACGTAGTTCTGATCCACTGTGCTCAAGGGAGGTCTTATAGGAAAATAGGTAATAACGCCAGTGCATTTCGCCGGAAGTTAGGAAACGGTCATCTCGAAACTGGTGCTGGTCACTGCATTCCTAGTTAGTAGATATGGTTGTTTGATGTCGACAGTTCCGTTTGTTTCGGGAAGTGGCTGACCTTCGGTGCGGTGGAGAGATACGAGGCGATGCAGGAAGACCGCTTAAGTTTTCTTTTCGGCAGTCGTGGCTGGCTAATACGCGCCGACCAGGGAATCGGTGTGAACTCGTGCATAATGTAAGAAAGTTGACCGAAAGATGCCGCTTTGCGTTGTTTGATCGTCAACGGTTGAACTGGGTAAAACCGCTAGTTAAAAAAGAGAAAGAACGTACATTATATGTATAATGACCGAGATATCTTGGTTTGTACCTACGGAACGCTTGTTCCGTGTAGCCGGCGACTCGTGTAAAGTGACGGCACCCAAGCTGCTGTAAACAAGTGCGCCCAATGTGCGGTGACCAACGCGAGAATGCGAGCCCTACCTAGGAGCCGCGCACGGATCGCTTTCACTCTGCCAACGCCTTCCCCGGCGCACTGCGAACCTGCTGGTTCTCGCCCTGGTGCGTACCGGCCGCACGTGCCCCTGGCGAGGAGGCGTCCTGAGCGCGTCGTCGCATGGGGCGCGGAATTTCCCTGCGGGGCGCGCGCGCATGGTGCCAGCACGCACGCCGTGGCGCGGGCAGGCCGGCGACTCGGCGCGCGCTGGGAGGGAACAAAAGAGGCAAATGCGCCTTGCGAGAGGAGAGGCCGCTCAAGGATATGTGGTGCTGCGCCGTGCCGGTTGGGCCGGAGAAGACAGTTGTGGCAGTGTGCGTTGGGAGAAGACGGGAGGCAACGGCCGCGGGAAGGGGGGGAGGCGACGGCGGTGCAGCACGCCGCGGGACTACTCAAGATGGCCCCAGTGCGCTGCTCTTTATCGCGCCCGAGTTCAGAGGTGGCCTGCGTGACTGCAGCCTGCGCAGCGATGCCCTCTCTCTCCCGCGCGCCCTGCTGCCCCTCCTTTCTGTTTCGATCTTTGGCGCAGCCGGGGCATTTGTTTTTATAAAGGTAATGGGATTTTGGTCGGCCCTAACGCGTAACCTTCTTTCTCGGATGCGCGCCTTCGCGGCTCGCTCTCGGCGTGTGTGCTTTTATTATGACTGCTTGACTCGGCGCAGGAAGCTTCCCCGCGCCGGCCCTTCGCTTCTCGTTGGGTAACGGGGGATCGTGGCTCGCTCGCTCCTGGCGGCGGCAAAACACGCGAGGCTGCCCCGCCGGAACGAGCGCGCCTGGCGCGTCTCCTCGCGCTCGAGTTGCGCGCATTTCGCTCAGCTCCCTTTCCCTCCCTTTCCTACAAGTGCCTCGGGAACCGCCGCCGAGCCTTGTTTCCTCGCCGTCAAGTGCCACTTTAGCCTTCGCACTGGCTGTGGCGGCTTGCCGTGCGGCGTCGCTGCTAACTTTTTCTCAGTACGCGAAGGCCATCGACGGCGGGATCCAGCTTGGCCAACCCGGTGCAGGGTTTCTTCTCCACCTCGCGGTCAGTTTCGCGATAGCCGGGGCCCACTGCTTTGTCCATCTTGATGAGGCTCGGCCGTCGTCTCGTTGCCGAATACGTTCGGTGTGTTCGCCGCTTCGCGGCACGCGCCCATCGGGGCCCCGTCCGGGAGGGTTTTCTCCGCTGCTGCGGCCGCGTGTGCTGGTCGACCCCGGCCGTATTGGATTAGCATCGGCCGCACCTGTGGCCGTCTGCGTGATGGATGAAGCGCTGCCAGCGGAGGTGTGTGGAGGGCGGGGGTATCCAACGCGCGGCCCACTACTGCAGCGTTCCGATGTTTTCTTTTGGTGGCTCCCCTTCGGTTGCGTGTGCAGGGCGAAGCCGTCTCGCTCGCTTTCACTCCCGAGCCCCGGAATAGCGCGGAGCGAACCAACTTCGTTCGGCGAGGTTCGTCAGGCGGGCTCTTACTCTGTCGCTGGTTGATTCGCTTCGTGGAGCTCGAGCCAAGCACATCCCACTGTTCGAACAGGTTGTTTGAAGCGAGGGAAGTGTCCGCGGTTCTTTGTTTGTTTGTTTCTCAAATCTTGCGATGCGTTCAATATGTTCCGCCAATTTCGACCAGCAATTCGACGAGACAGTCGCAGGTTTTCACGCGCCATTCGTGCGCTCGCTATAGAGAGAACACTCTGATAAAATTGTTATCCGAGATTTCACAAACTAAAGTCATAGAGATGGGTTGTTAGGCGTGACCATTAGCGCGGGACTCTGCGCTTTGGGAGAAAAGCTTGATGTTGCCGGTTTTTGGCACTTCGAGCAGCAGCTTTGGCAAAAAATTGCGAAATCCGTCTTCCGGAAAACTTCAGTGGTGATTCAACGGTAAATGTCAGAGAAATGCATTAACATTACGTCGCACCTCTTTGAGGTCCTGGATGCATGATTTAAACCGCATTCACCATATTGCAAAGTGTTATTCAGGAGCTCACTCGTCACAAGTCCCGTCTCTTGGAAGAGCGAAGTGCAACTGACAGTTGTCATATATATATATATATATATATATATATATATATATATATATATATATATATATATACGAGAGCGAATCAAAGTCTTTGCCGCTATATTTCAAAGGGACACTAAAGGTTACTATGAAGCAAAGTTAAAGTGATAAAGCAATGCTCTAGGACATCTAAGGTGTCAATATAATTGCGAACAGAGCTTTCGTAACCGAGAAATTGAGGTAAATGCATGACGCGATTTGAGACTCCCCAGCGACATTCCGGTTCTAGCCCGATGACGAAAGCACTCCTCATCATAATTTATGTCACTAGTACTCAACTACTCGTATTAAAAAGATCATTTCATTAGGTTATAAGACGGAAGAAAATGCTACTGGTCTACTTCTGTTCGATTCTAAGAAAAAGTAAGATTTTGACGTTAGCCTTCAGTAGTGTGGGTGGTCGAAAAGTTTCGTTTTCGCTCGACTCTGCACGCTAAACTCTGCGCAGCGCGCGCTTTGGAGTTTCAGTCGTTTCGTTATCGTGTCGTGCTGCGCTGGTTCCGCTGGCTCGCGAAACTTGCATTTGGAACAAGCAGCGGGAATACCACGTCCATATGAAGTCGTGGGATGCGCGAACGGTCCGCGGAACTTGGCCAAGGGCAGTTGCAGCGGCGAATCCGACGTTACTTATCACTGTGTGCCAACGAGTGAACCTCTCCGTTCGAAGTAGTTAAGTGCCTTACCTCTGCCACAGCGCGTTGGCAAAGAGGCGAAAAATCGCATAGTGTGTTCGCTGCACTTTCGTCCAGAGGATTACGAGTTCAACGCCGACTTACTGAAGTCGTGTGGAGTGCCCTTCAAAGCAATGCTTTCCAGTAGCGCTGTTCCGTCGGTCTTGCCTGTATTCTCCGAAGCGCAAAAACAACAGCAGGTCGAAGACGGGGCGGGGCGGTGAGTGCGGCATTGCGTTTTCACGAAGGAAAAGCTACAAATGTGCGAACATGTACAGCCATGACATACAGTTGCCGTCGTAGTAGTACGCAACGACGCCGGCAGCGCGAGCCCTCAGCAGCAAGTCACGTTCATCAGTGCTTAAATCGCTGAAGTCGAGCCCAGCATCCCGAGCCAATGTGTCGTTGGGAGGGTCGTACATTGCAACGAGCGTCAAAGTTGGCGCCATAAAATAAAGAACCAGCTTATCGTCGCGCGCTTTCCATTCCGCTAGCCACCATAGTCCCGCTTTCGCCCTGCTGTCGGCTCTGTCTTGGCTCTGTTTCTGGCCGCGCGTTTGCGCGCAGAAAAGCCGTAGCGCCGTCTGCGGGTGCCGTTTTACTCACCGACGGCGCAACGTCACTATGAGACCATGACGCCACCACTCCTCGATCGGAGGGCGGGCGACTTGAACTGCGCTAGAGGTACGCGGACGCTTCAGAACAAATTTTCTCTCAAAATAAGTCTCTTCTTCGCATGAAACAAGCTTTTCGAGGTTTCTGCGTTGGTATTTTAACCACGTTGACTTAATATTAACCTTTAGTGTCCCTTTAAAACCAAATTGCGGCTGTAAATGTGGAGTCAACAAGTCCATTCCTAGCGGATAACCTTTCTTGGACCGGCCTCTCCTTATTTGCCGGTAGCTCCGCGGCACGGCGCTGCTGTCAGTTGTTGATGGTGGCAACTGCCATCGCCCCGTTTCAAAGGGGACGCTCCTACCTTCCATCCATCCATCCATCCAGCGAAGATGGCGGTTTGCTTCACACGTGGATTCACACGTCCACGGCGTACGAGCAACGAAGTGTGATTCATTTTCTGTGGAGCAAGAGACGAACATCCATCGAAATCCACATTTAACTGCAGCGCACGCATGGGCTATTGTGTTTTCGGTCCACTGAAGAAGTTCCTGGCAGGACAGCGATTCACATGCAACGATGAAGCCAAGACAGCAGCCCGACAATGGTTCCACAGTCAGCCGGAAGAATTCTACCACAGGGGCATCTCAAAGTTAGTGCTGCGATGACACAAATGTCTGGAACGATGTGGGGACTGTGTCGAAAGATAGTGTAAGGTACGTAGAATAGTACGTATATTTGTAATTACCTTTATGTACCTTATTTTGGCTAATAAAAAAATAGGGGCAAAGACTTCCGGATTCGCCCTCGTGAAAACAGTGTGTGTGTGTGTGTGTGTGTGTGTGTGTGCGTGTGCGTGTGTGTGTGTGTGTGTGCGTGTGCGTGTGTGTGTGCGCGTGTGTGTGCGCGCGCGCTCGCGCTTTTCTAAGCTGTCCCATCTTTAGGAGTGTCAAAGCGGAAGAAAGTTCGTTCAGTGTGAGAAGCCGGTCACCTTGTAGAGAGGGGATGTGAGCGCTTAGAAGAGAGAGTGCGGGTGGGTGGGTGTCTGTTCCAGAACCACTGTCAGTTGCACTTCGCTCCTCGAAAAGGCAGGATGTGTGTCCAGTAAGGCGCTGAACAGCACTTCGCAATGTGTTGAACGCGGTGTAAACCACAGATCTGGTACCTCGAGGAAGTGCGACGTAATATTAGCTAAACCATTTATCTCCCACTTACCGCCAAATCGCCTCCGAAGTTTTTTCCGCTTTGGCAGTCCTAATGCTAACGCATTAAAACTTGAGCCCCGTTGGCACCTGACGGTTACACAACGGCAGCGTTTGGCACTCTCAATCCAAGTCCTTGCTCAGCGGCGTGTCCCAGCTGCGCCTATATGTGGTAAACGATTTCGCATCGTATACTTCTGCTTTCACAAAGTTGTTGGGTTGTGACAATTAAGCGGCTGAGAACTTTCGGCTTAGTTCTGAACGATAACTCAATTAAGGTGATAAAACGCAGGGTTGTTTCTTCAAAGCTATCGAAGATCGCCGTGGCATCGATGAAGTTTGCTTTTGAATAATCTTGCCCAAGTATCAGGCATTGGCGCCTTTACTAGGAAGAGGGGTTTTCTTTTTTTCTTAAGTTCAAAAAGTTTATTCATTCATTCAAACAGTTTCACTCATGGTGGTTATGTGGGAAGGAAAATTAGGTGCAGATATTGTCAGCTTCCTGTATCCGTATCGAAACAATCTTGGTTTTGATGATTACTGTCCCTTTTGTAAAAAGTGACCGTTTACGTAAGGAAATGAGTGACAGATAGAAAAGGAGTGCAATGTGTCATACATTTCAAACATTAACACTATCCTGTAACAACACTTAGATCTCGTCTGCGCAAATGAAGTGCAATATGTTGCGAAGTCATCTTTGGTCTACGTTTTCACAACAAATCTATCTTGGATAACCGATTTCCGCTTGTTGTGCACTGAAAAGATAAAATGTTATTTTGCCCCCCTAACAGCGAAATTAAGGAAGAATATATAACCCGAGAAGGAATTGCTATGCTTTTTACGGAGCTAAATTTGTGTCATCTACCGCGACATGCTGTTCACTGCGATTTTTTTCGTCTCGTCAATTGACTCGCCTCGGTTGCTCAGTGGCAATGTCGTTGGAGCACGAGGTCGCGGGTTCGATTCTGCACATACCCTACAATATGTTTGTGTGTGTTCTTTCCCTCGTCAATGCGTCTCTCGCTTCGGTGCACAAACGCCTCCCGCAAGTGTCTTCCACTTCCTCGCTGCAACTCGTCAATCGCTTGCTCAAATTGTTGTTTGCTGCATCTGTCGGGCACTGGTGGAGGTTTCACACTGCGTCGACACTTTGAAACGTCGTGCCTAACAGAATCGATCTGAAAGTTTAATGAGAAACTAAAGAGCAACGTGCACTGTAAAATGGTTTACATCCTGAATAGTGATTAAGGGTGTAAATACGTCTATAACTCAAACCAGTGTCTGAGTCCAGATCTGTTTACTCATCACGGCCGGACTGGAACGCGAGCGCGTACTCCAATCTGGCCGGCGTGTGCTTTGTTCTTTTTGCCCCCCCCCCCCCTCGCCCCCCGGGGCTGGCGCGAAAGCGTTTCAGCTGTCCCTTTTTGACTCGATTTCAGTGTTATGTGCGCAGCTATTTCCGGTAGTGTCGCTGCGTTTCGCAACGTGTGACTTTGTCGCACACTGGCACCGGTCTCCTCGCGTGATTCGAGGGACCGTAAGCTCTGTGTGCTCGCACGATTGCGCTGCACGGCGCACCGCCGTCTCCAGTTTACGGCGACCAGTGCAGGGCGTAGCTGCGATGCAGCATCATTGCCACTCGCTGATTCGGGTGTGCGCGGCACCCAGGGCGGACACTCGTAAACAAGGCAGTACGGGACAACTGCCCTGCGTAATGCAATGGCGGCGGTAAACGCATGCCCTCTAAATAGCACGTATGTGTGTGTGACGGTGCCTTATCTCTCTCGCGAGGAGTGCATTGCGCGGCGTCGTTGGCCGTGCCCACGCGATGTGTCTGCCTGCTGGACTCCGTGTGTTCCAACAGCGCGCGTGTGCCTTTTTTCTTTTATATTTTCCAGGAAAATCTTCGTTCGAACCCATTCCGGGGCCCTTTGGATATGTCGTTCCTCCCTACCACAACGGAGCCCTCGGCGCCGCCGTGTCAATGGTGAGTCAGCGCACGTTTTTATAGCGCACGCTTTTTTATCTGTGTCCGATGTGTGGCAGTTTGCGACCGTGTTTGGGACGGCTCGCAGGAGGTCTTGCCGGCGCGACCTGTTGCCGAGCGGGGGAAAGGCGCGCGCCGAAAGGGAAAGGCGACCGCGTTTGGCGCCTCGGGCAGCTTCGCCGCTGCCGGGCGTATCCGCCGGTGACGTCACTGCCGCGGCGAGTCTGCCCGAGGCGCGAGCGTTGCCAAGCGCGCCGGCCTTCTGTCGCCGCGAGCGCGCCCGTGCGGCTTTTGGACGTGGTGTCCATCGCGCTTTTGGTTTGCTTTTTTTCTTCTCGGAAAAGGCAGGTACACCCGTCGACTTAAATTCCAACACGCGCGTTGCGTGTTTGCCACTGTTGTGTCGATGCTGTGTCATCCCAAGCGGGTCATGAATGGCTCAACTGCCTTGGGTTTACCTCGGCTCGCATAGCTTCACAAGGCCGAGTTATGCATTGCGGTGCGAACATTAGCAGCCAGAACGCAGACCCATTTAGCTCTCATTTTGTTTTCGCTGTTCATACGTGTGAGTGAATGAGAGGCGTGATACGTTTCCCTCGTCAAAACGTCGTGTGGACAACGCATGCGTGTGCGGTCCGCAAACCAGTACATGAAGCGCGTGGCTCGCCTATTTCGATTCTTATTCGGGTCCTGTAGATGGATTGGGGGGGGGGGGGGGGGCGTAAAGTAATAAACTCAAAATGCAGCGTAAGCACCACGACGCCGCCATCGTTTCGGAGGGCGCTTGCCTCGCTCTTTGTTGCTAAACACGCTGTGTCGTGGGTTCGCTATCGCTGCTGTATGCTTGCATCGTGGTTTGCAACGTAAATTTCACTCTAGACCTCGATATTTTCGTTGCAGGGCACGATACTCATGCTTTCGATAAATACAAATTTTCGGAATACCCACTGCAACTTGTGCGGATGTTATTTTATGTTTAGTGATATGAAAAAGAAGGGGCAAGAAAGTGCGCACGCATTCTCCTGCACACGTAGGCATATAGTCTGTTTGGAAAAGACGAGCTTGTTGCAGTTAATGCACCACTCAACGGCCATTACAGCATAACAATCAAAACAACTCATGGACCACCTCCGTTAGCGAACGTGCTACATTGTTCGTAATATTTCTATCGTGTCTTGCGACGACACACCCTGTTATGTAGCGCCTTTCACATTGAGTGCCGTCGCAACTTAACCCTGTCACCGCATTAATGTCACCTCTGTGTGCGTGCTGAGCGTTGCGTTAGACGCGTTGTTTCGATCACCTGACGTAAATGTGACCATTGTGTGAAGACCGTGGCATGGGTGACCAAGTTCAAGATCTCCGATGCAGGCTTGACCTCAATGTGTGCACTGAACGTCATCCTGAAGAAGCGTGAATTATTGCGATCACTGTAGAAAATATGTAACACGCAATACTGTCGGCTCTGACTGTCTGCACGACAGAAGCGCCATAGTTAAACAGCAGCAGGGGCCTTCTGCTTTCTTGTCTCCAGTGGCCCTGCGTATTCTCTAGCGCTATAAAGGCGGAGCTTAACCTGATCATAAGAAACGAGCTATGTGTAAGGATTCATCAGACTGCATGACAGTTTGAATATAGCTCGGCACGCTCCCTTTTCGTGCATTCTATGCGGATTTCAATGGGCGCCACGAAGTATACTCCTGAATAGCGTGCTGTGACCGTTTTAGAAATCGCGGCAAAACCTTATACTCCAAGTCCTTCTAGCTTAACCGTTGGTTATACATGTTTGGTCGCATTACCACAACTACTTGGGGAAAAAAAAGACAAAAAATAACATCTTGCCCGCCAACCAGTACACCGACTGCTGTCGCGGAATGAGGATTGCGTTTGTGTTAATTAAACAAAGCAGGGTGTCAAAGACATAACGTTTTATCCACTGTTCCGTTTTGTTGACGCCGTGTCTTTAACGCTAGGCGAGGACCGTACCGAAAGGCTAAGGCGGGAAACTCGCGCCTGCTTACACCCTTTCGAGCTTCTCCCTGCAACAGGACTTACCGCACGCTTGCTTTGCCTGCGGGCTTTTTTTTTTTAAGTGGTCGCGCCTATAAGTCGATTTAGGCCGGATCGCGGTGACCTTTCGATAAAAGCCCAAATACATCACGAAAGCTTGTTGTTCAGATAATTGACACGTAGCATATAGAACGAAAACGGTGCTAAAGGCGCTATTTCAGTCCATTACGCCTCGCGTGCTCTGCTGTCGCTAATCTCGAATCTAGCCGCACCAGGCGAGCATGCGACGTGCTCGTCGACACAGGAGTGAGTGTAGCAGCGTTTCGGCCCCGCCGCGATCGGGCACCTCCGGTGGCGCGAGGCCTTCCCCGTAGTTCCCTGCCGATTCGCGGTGGGGCCGCCGGTGTTTTCGAGCAGGCTTTCGTCGTCGCGAGAGCGGCGCCTCGCCGGACGGGGCCGGGGGGCGGGGGGAGGAAAGAGGGGAGCGAGTTCTACTAGAATTCTCGCGCGTTGCCTCTTCGCTGACGATGCTGCCACGTAGGGCGTGGTTTGTTTGGGCTCGCTCCTGGTCAAATACGTTTCTCGGGAGATGGTTGCGGTGGTAGCGGGGGGAGTACAGCGAAGCCTGCTTCCTGCGGCCGTCCATCTTCTGCGGGCCTGTTTTCTGCTTGCTGCCGCGGCGCCTCTTCGTGGCCATCTCTGCTGTCCACTGCTGGCTTGTCGCCCGCTGCGCGCTCCTTTCTCTCGCCGTGTTGTTTCTGCTACTACTTGTGCCAGTCCTGAGTCAGCTGCTGCGGCAGGTCACCTCTGAGGCGCCAGATACAATGTAGATTACCCCCCGCGCGAGCGTCTACTGGAATTGTCGCTCGCATTGTCAGTAGCCCAGCCCCGCCGCATCGCTGTTGCCTCGCTTTGAGACGCAAATGGACGGCACGGAGAAGACGCGTGTGTAGCTTTTACCCATCATATTAGAGTGCAGGTGCGATTGCGGGGCGTTGGTTGAATACAAAGCTTCTCGACTGGGCGGAAATGTGCTCTCATTTCGTGACTCTCTAGCCAAGCTTCCGAAAGTTTGGGTGAATGGTTGTGCTTTGGTGTACAAGCTGTATATTTCTGTCAGACAGTAAATGTAACTCGTCCGAAAGCGGAGCTAAGAATGAGCTTTACAGGCTCGGTGGCATCGTCGATGGATGTACTGTACACTACCTACAGTATATTTGTTTGGTCTACACCCAACAATTCTGTTCGCGCAGGGCCATTGCAGGCCGTATACAATATTGTCCCAGGAAACGTTTCGTACTGCGCGCGTTGTGAAAGAGGTTCGTTGGTCGTTGCGGCGATACGAGCTTTTCAAGAAGCGCGCAGCCATCGTGCGGAATTAGAACTTTTGCTTTCTGTTGAAAGCGGCGAATACTCATTCCAACTGCTCACACATTCGGCTGCATCGTTCGATAGTGAGTGGTCTGATTCTTTCTTTTTCTTTTTGTTTCCCCGAAATCGTGGAGCCTGGAGAAATGTTACGTACATATTATACTATGTCTATCAAAGGAAAAAATTCAGGTAATTAATAAACGAAGCTCAGCATGACAGTTTCTTCTGCAGCGCATCATTGGCCGCGGCTGACGTCAGCGTGTATCTGACAATAACTAGTGGCAAATAATGAGCGTTCAAGGATTATTTTCTAATTAGCAACTTTGGAGCCATGTTCGAATGACATCATTAAAGCCAGCCAGGAAGCAGATCATATCTATTGTCTGACAATCGTGTGGTTCTAGCCCTACTTCAGAGAAGTAAGTCCTCAAAATGTGCGCAAAGATACGTCACTGTTCCGCAGTTAAATTTCGCAGCTTCATTTTTCTGTAGTGCGCAGCAATGTTAACCGGAAACACCCCAATCTATTTCACTGAACGTTTTAAGAAGGCATTTCTTGGTACTGCTGTTCGCAAACCGACATCTGTGAAACTTGTTTGCTCACCAGCTGGCTGGCTTCACTATTGCAACTGCATAACGTGCTCTCATGTTAATTAGTAAGTTGAGCAGTCAAATTTAGTTCATTGTCGTCCAATCTTTTGGTGACTATCACGTGTTTGCTGTCGTCCGCCACAGCAAGTGATGAGTTCCACTACGAGCGAAGGAAAAAAAAAATATCGTCTTTACTGCCTACTGTGCGTTTTTTTAACCACCCCTTAACCTCTTTCCTGACACCTGGTATAGACACATACCTTATAACATGCACACATGCAACTGAAGCGGGTTCTCAGCTTGTTCAGGAAACTACCATCTTTGAGAAGTGAGCCATGCTGTTTCATGCATGCATAACTCGTCGTGGTGGCTATGGCCGTTCTGCTGCCGAGCTCGCGGCTTTGCTTCCCGATCGGTGGTGGCCGCATTTCCATGGCTTCGAAGTGCAACGACACACTTATGTTTTACATATACTTATGTGCACGCTAAAAAAACCCAGGTGGTCGAAATTGCTACGGAACCCTCCGCCGAGGCGTCTCTCATAGCCGCAGTGTTGCTTTGTGAAGTTAAGTCAGTCAGTTAATGCTGTCATGCACCAGATAACCGAATCTCTCCGCTGGCAGCTTCTTCCGTCGGCGGACAGACCGTGTGTCTCAGTTAACGTTAGCGATAATAACACGGCGCAAGATACAATTATAAAACCTACGGTGTTTGTTTGTCAGAGGTTTATTTATTTATTTATTTCACACCGTCTTCGTTTTTAATATTTTTTAACTTATTTATTTATTTAAAGAACTTGGCTAACGTTAGCTGGGACACCCTATATATATCAATGGCAATGACACCGTATACCGTAGAAACTTTCATTTTGTGACGCCCGACTTGTCGAAAACCCGAGTTCGATCGAAAGCTAGTCATGGCTGCATTGTTATGCGATTGTTCAGGCCGATCTCTAAAAGTGGATCAAGACTTTGTAACGGAGGTTAGCCCACCGATGCGGAACTCGTCCTGTATTTGAGCTTTATGGTTGTTAAACATTGTCGCAGATTTTTTTTTGTCCTTTTTTTTTTTAGCTTTTTTCCTGTGCGGATTTCGGCAGACAATGTTCTCAACACCTGTGACTGTCTCGCGCATGCGCGCTGGCTCCGTGCAGGGAACGCTCTCTTTCGTCAGCGGCGTTCTAGTGTTTCTTTTCCAGCCATTGTTCACAGCCACTAGTTTGATATCGCCATCGCTGGCGAAAAAGTGAACGCTAGCAGCGCTCTCTCTCTCTCTCTCTCTCTCTCTCTCTCTCTCTCTCCAAGGACTCTGTCGCGTCGATAGGCGCTCCCCGCCAGGCTGTAGCTACCGTATTCCTTTCTGTGTGTGTGCGCGCGCCCAACGGTGAACGTGTGGTCAGGCTCTGATTAAGGGGGGACTGCTTTGCATCGGCGAGAAGACGGAATGCGGGATCGATGGTATGCGCGCCAGAACAACGCGCATGGGAGAAGGCACGTTAGCCGTGGACGACAAGGCGCAAGTCCGTGCGCGTTGGAGAAGTAAGCGTAAAAATTATTCGTAAGCGTTCCAGCGCAACGGGGCTTTTCAGTTGCTGTGGGGATAAAATTCACGCATGCATAACTGCGGCAACGTGCAGTTACGAGCGCAAAATTGCGTTTGCAGTGCCTTGGACCTTCGCTTTCGTTCTCAGAGATCGCTAATGTAGTAGGTATACAGGCTGTTTTATTTTCTGCACCAAATAACACAGGGTGCTGCACTGATAACTTGTGATAAGCGCATTTGCACTTCTGCTGTCATACTGTAAGGCGATTTGGAAGCAATATTGCATTTGCAAAATTGCAACGCGACAGTCCTATGTTGCCCAACAACAACTTCACAAAAAATAGTCTTAGGTACTATATACGGCGTGCAGTGTTTCGGCTGTCGCCAGCCCTGAATCCAAACGAAAATTAAATAGCGTGTCAGTGACGCTGATCTCCCCACCCTATCAGAAAACGCCACCTGCTTCCCTGCTGCGCGGGCGCCAATGCTATGACAATCACGAGTTCTCTTCATTCTGATCCATAAAGCCTTTCTTTATTTGCTGCTATTGGCAAACGTGATCATCCGAGCTGTGGTAGGTAGCGCCACAGGATTTGAAACGGACTAGAGAGCACGCTCCGCGACGATCCCTGGCGTCACCATGCAAAAAACGAGAAGGCCGCGATGAAGTCCGTGCCAGCGAAAGCTTGCGCTACTGTTGGTCTGCACTCGCAATGGAGAGGATAGAGATCGACGTCACTGGTGCACTATTTCATATTTTCTTTCGGTACTGCCATACTGGGGCGCCCGCAGTGCCAAAGCACTGCAGGCTCTAGCACCTAAGACGATCTTGCTTAGAGAAGTTTTGTTGAGTTAGTAATATGACCTCGGGTCCAGAATTCCAGAATTGCAATGTTTCCTCTATAATTGATAATTAGGGCTTATTTAGGATATGTTTATTAATTATCTGCCATATTTTGCACGGTACGAAGTTCCTAGTGGTCACAGAGACACATAACCTGATAGAATATCGGCAGATATCCTCACAAAATTCATCGTTTTGTAAGATTGCGTGCAGCTGAAACAGGACACTGTGTTTGTGACATATGTCGCACAACAAGAGGAGGAGGTGGAGGAAGATAAAAAGAAGGAAGGAAGGGTCGTTAGGTCAACCAGACGCACGTCCGGTCTGCTACCCTACACAGGGTAAGGGGTTTAAGGGAAGAACATGAGAGGGAGGGAAGAAGGTACTGTCAGTGTGAATACGTGCGGTTGTTCATAACTTCACGCCTGCAGTCGGCCACTGAGGCCAGTCGATTTCATGAAACGTAGCAGTGCCCGCGTCGCTTTGTAAGCCTGCGGCGTGTGGGGCCATGGTCCGAGAATCTTAGTCGCTGAAAATGGTCTGCTATCTAATCCGTTTAACACCCTCCGAAGACCGTCGCGTTCGATCTCCTAGAGATTACAAAGACGCAACACGTGCTCCATCGTCCCTTCGCATTTGAACGAGTCACAAATCGGTGTGTCGGTCGTTCCAATTAGGAATGAGTAGGCTTTCGTGAAAGCCGCCCATAATCGGAGGTCGCACAGTAAAGTTGCATCACGGTGGGAGAAGTTCGATGGAATCTGCAGCTTCGATGTAGGATCCAGCCGGTGGAGGCGGTAGTTGGAGAAAATCGGGGTGTTCCGCAAAGTTTCAGTCTTGGTTTGAGCAAGTAAACGACCCCTCTCATCGTCTGACCTTGATAAGTGTATATGAAGTGTCAGAGTTTCTTTATGGACTGGCCATTCGGCATCCTCAGCAAGGTCATTTCCGACGATGCTACAGTGCCCCGGAAGCCATTGGAAGACCGTTCATGAGGGCTTGATTGAGAACCTCTCTGGTCTCAAACACCAGTTGTTCATGGGTCTTGCGTCGTAAGGCTGACTGCAGACTCTGAAGGGCTGTCTTGGAGTCACAAAAAACGACCCACGGTCTAGGCTTGGCTTGTGCGATGTAATTAACAGCGGCACGTAGAGCGGCAAGTTCTGGTGCCGTAGAGGTCGTTATATGGGACACTGAACGTAATTGTGACTTGTAAGGCCGGGATGATAACAGCGCCTGGGGAGCTCGTGGCTGAGACAGATCCATCGGTGTAAATGTACGTTCTTTGTTCATATGCCTCGTTCAGTAATGGCACTGTGAACTGACGTAAAGCCACTGTTGAATGACGGGTCTTCTTCGTAATTCACGGAATCGCGAGGCGTACTTGTGGCTGTCGCAGAGTGCTGGCGACAGTGCGGTGTTGAAGCCCCTGTAACGGAAGGAGCACGGACCGCTTTTCGGCCATCGCGCGAGCAAGATCACGGTCGACGTTGCGCATCCTTCGTGCGGTGCGCGTTTCTCACGAAAAGAGCAGCAGTGCGCGCCATGCTGCGCCGCTGAGCGAAAGAGACGAAGACAGCGCCGCCGTAGTAGTGTTCCCACCCCCTGGTGTACCGCGCGCTCCTTTAAAACGCATCGCCCAGTTCTCGCGAAAAGCAATTACGCTACTCGAGGCAGCAGCGGATTGCGCGCGGTGCGGACATGCTTCTGCTGGCCTCCTCCTCCTCTTTACTGTCGACCGAGATCGTATGTCGATTTATTTTTTTCGTTCATGTCGACCGCTGAGCTTGTCATGGACACGCCTTCTCAGTGTATCTCGCGTCCGTCCTTTGCGAGGACCTAACGACGCTGAAAGGGGCGCGCGTGCTGTAAAAATATTTGCGGCGTTTCCTGGCAGGTGATCACGCCAACGGAGTTGTAACCAGTGTATCGGAACGAAATGTTATGCGTTCCGGTTTTAGTTTCGTTCCACTGAAAAATGAAAAAAGTTCCGTAACGGTTCATAACGGTTATAATTCGCATGCAAAAATTTTGGAAGCAACGTAACTATAAAAACATAGTATTTATTTTTCTCAATAAGAGAATTACGAATTCCGAAATCATGCTCAGTGCCTTGACTCGAGTCACTGAGCAGAAGCAGCAAGTCATCGAGCGTACTCGCCGAAATGCGAGACCCCTATTCCGATAAAACGAACTTGAACGAACTTTAATATTTCGGTAACAAAGCGTTGTACCCGTAGAAGACAATACGATAAGATCTTCAACGTGCAAACACTGGGATTCACTACGATGCCGAACTGCTTGTGCGCCGAGCGGCAGGCTTAGATTAGTGGAGCGCTCGACCGGCTGTCGCTCGCACCATGCATCCCTGCCCGAGATACGCGCTAATGCTGACGTTGCCTGACATCGGTTGTTTCGTATTGCCGACTTTTCCCTTGAACCGAACGCCCATAAAGATACTTCGCTTTAGTCCGAAACAAAATAATGAATAACGTTTCGGTTACGTTTTCGTTCCCGTTAGTTTTTGTTTCTTATGTTTTTGTTTTCGTTCCGTTCCGACAGACTGGTTGTAACCAATGTGATGGGTTACAGCAAATTGCGCAGATACCGGCTCGTATAGTTGTGTACCCGCGACAACTACCGATTTCCAGCATTAAACCGGGGTTCTCTGCTATGACATCATCACTCGCGATCGAGCAGCTTCCCTCGGATTACTTAACCTACGTATGCGATCACTATTGGCTTTAGTTTTTGACACTGCCACGGCTTTTCGCGCGAGCTAGCCCGTTAATTTTCTCGAATAAGGCGCACTGAGCGCGCTCACCGGCTGCTGCGTGGGCGCTCCTGGATCCGGGATCGAAACCCGAATTCTCGGAGCTGCAGCCCGCGCACGTGTCGAGACACACCCCTGGTGTTGTGGGTGGGTGGAGGAGTCGGTCACGGGGCAATCAAGCCCGGCAGAACGCTCACATAAACACGTCCGTATGCGGCGAGCAATTAGCTGAAGCTGGGAACACAGGTGTTCGTGATTATGAAACACGACTGGCGGAACTTTCGCGCGGGCGGAGCTGCGAAACCCGAGCGCTGGTTGAGAGAGAAGGTCCATTTTATTTTTAACTGCCCCCCCCCCCCCCCTTCTCTCTCTTTACGTTTGTAAGTGGATTAAAAAGCTGCGCTCGCGCTTTTAGCTTCTGTGGCGGCCCTGTATATTAACGCGCGTCAAATTTTTTTTTTCCTTCTTTTTTCGCGGTCTCGACGTACGCGTGGTTTTGGTGCAGCAGCTCTGGTGCTCTGTCACGAGCGCGGCAAAACGAGCCTGCGAACCGGCGAGTCGTTCCTCTCTCCGAGGGGGTGGCGATGTTTGCTTGGAAGCGGGTCGAGCGGCGGGTCCGCCTGGCGACGCTGCCACCCCGTACCTCCTCTTCCCACTCCGAGAGCCACGACGGGCCGCGTCGTCTTCTCGACGGCGGCGCCTGCTCCTTCGTCGTCGCGCGTCGTCTTTGTTTCTCTTTGGTGCGGAACCTGTTTCTGTCTCTCTCTCTCTCCCATCCGTCTCCTCTTCCTGGGCTCCCGCGGAGCGCTCCGCAGCTCGGCGACATGCCGGCGATGAGGAAGGAAGGCCGAGCGACGTGCTTGCTGCTCGGGCCGCTGCACGGCACCGAAGAACGCATGGCGGACGTGCCGCGCCGGTGGTGTATACGCGCTATCGCCGTCTCTCCATTTTCTTGTTTCGCGCGCCACAGTGAGAGTGGTGGTAATGTGGGCTGTGTGGTAGGCCTGAAGCAGTGCCCCAGTGGTTGGTTGAGAGTCTCGGCATGTTTGGCCAGCTGTCCTCCAGTCAGTTTATTCTCGCGTTTCGGCGGTCGTGCGCCGTGGCGTAAAGTAGGATGGCATGGTAGGCACGGACGCCGGCACCCCCCCCCCCCCCTTTATCTTTTTTCTCGGACGGGTTTCATAATGGCGCCACGCCGCGTAGAAGGATCGCGCATCGGCCGTTACAAATTTCGTGTATCGCCCCCACCCCCTCACACTCCCATTAGCTCTTCGTGCATCTCGCCATGGAGATCTATGCATTCAGCAGCGCCCGCGCGACACCGGTTACCATTATAGCCAGCGCTGGGCGCTTATAAGGTTCTTTGGCTCCAAGTCATCTTAGAAGTTGATTTGTTTGTTTTTTATTACTCCTGACGTATGTCGTTCTTGCACGCACGTCCCTTTATTGTGAAACGAGTTTCGCAGGGAGTAGTCCCCTGACTACGAGTATCTTGTGCGAGTTCTTGTGATGAAAAAGAAAGAAGAACGTGCTGCCAACGTACTTAAAGGACAAAAACCATGGCCCGTTTCAAGCGACGCATCGCTAGCGCGCGGTGTGCTCGGCGCGGGAGGGTGTGCTCGCACTTTGCGTGTGGCAAAGCGCCGCGCTTTCGGTGGCTCAGTTTACATTTTGTATGGTTAAGCGCGAGCGCACGCTCTTTTCTCACCAGGATACTGTCAGTGCTAGCGAGTTGTAGTTATTGTGTTGGAATATACTTATTAACGATGGCATGCACGTTTCTGTGAACAGTGAGAAAAACATCACTGCCCAAGCACTCTGTAGAAATGGTTGACTAGCGAAGCTGAAACGTGCAGCTCTGTTGTTTTTTCACTGGGTTAATCCCGATGGTTCATTAAACGACGGCTTGGTAGGCTGCCGGATCCTCGGTACGCAGTTGCTGCTTGCGCTCGGCTGCGCGAGCCTGTTCTTGTGCCCGGGCTGCAGCATCGGCACGGCGTAGACGAGCTAGTTCCAGGTTCTGCTCACGGCGTTGCTGATCGAAAGCTGCCGGCTCCTCAGAAGTACGTATGGTATGTGACCTAGCTAGCCATTTCGGAGCCGGAGAGAAACTACTGCGCGCGCGCTCGGCTGCGACGGATAGCAACGCCGTCACTACTGGCGCAGCCATTCGCGCGCCTCTCTCCCTCTCTCTTTTCTTTTTTCGCGTATGCGCATTTGGTTTCGCCGGAGGATTTTTCGGAGTACAGGTGTCACCACGTTTGATCACGTGGTGACGTGTCCATGCTTGCCTCAACTGCCTCCGTTGCCACCGTGTTTACAGTGGGCTTGTATGACGCCGGTGCAGCTTAGCAAATGTTTCGGGAGATATCGTAGGCGGTGGCTGGGTGGACGAAACAGATTTTGCTACAGCTTCAGGGAACATGCAAAAGCGCTTTCGGAGCTGATTAAGCTATGTACAAATGGCGCGAGCAGCGTATATCGTGCTTGTTCTGAAAGTGGAGCCAAATATGTATTCCAAGCTATCCAAACTTTCCGCTCATGAATTGAATCGGGATTAGTGTGTTTTGCGCTTCATTCTTAATTTGGGAAATATTTTGAAGCAGCGGCTTGTCACATTTCTGACTTCCTCGGTGCGGCCATTATCTGATTATTTTCTGCTTAATCGCTCGCGCGTGTGCTCGCTTCCGATAAATTTGACCTTGCTGCGCGCAAGGCTTGGAACATAGCTGTTTTGTACCTTGTAATACCTCGTAGCAAAGATGTATTATCGCTATACACGTCGCCGATAGAGTGGGCGTAAGTTTCCGTGCCAGTTGGGGTAGATGTATGCGTTGATACTTTGCGCGAAACTTTACCATGACAAGAAGCGGCCCTACTCCTTTTGTCATTGTTTAACGAGCGGTACTCGCGGTTGCCGACGTTCCGGGGCCGAAGTACTCCTTTTGAAGGTTAGCGATACAACGCTGGTGGATGAGAAAATTTCTGTATCCTCGAGGAAAGCCGCACATCTCGAAGTTCTGGTAACACGTACGGACAATTGCAGCAGCGGTCCGCGAATTTGGCGACACAGATTCACTCCATTCCTCAATATGCCAGCCACTATTTTTGCAGCCAACTACTGCGTACGTCTTCAATCCGCATGATTCAATCCGCAATGATTGGAGCACAGCGCGTTAGTGAAAACTCAGTTGCATTTACGACAGCTGATCGCACAGAAGCAAGGTGGAAGCGGTAGTGGTTTCGTATGCGTGCGAGGTCGTTGAGGCGAGGTGCGGCGCGCCGCCGAAAGCGCCATCTCCATGTCTCTAGAACACACCACTCCGCGAAAAGGGTCAACACAGCTTCACTGTTAAAATAGAAGAAAAAAAGGTCCCAAAGGCGTAGTGGCGCAAAGTTGTCCACTGCCATAGCTCCGATCACTTTCAGAATTTCGCCATGCGCTGGGAGTGCTTTCCTCTGAGTAGTGGAAGGCATTACTAAAGAAGTAAAGCTCAACTAGTAAATCGCGCTTCTGCAATGGCAAAACGACCACCTTATTGCAAGAGAGGAGGCTTTGTGAGCTGCAAAGTATGCAAATACGATAGGGTGTGTGGCGACGCCGTCCTAAGTCCCCGCACCAGATCACCGTAACGGCATGAGTTTTAAGAGCGTCTACTTGAATCCGGCTAATTGTTTATCGGTAAAGTAGGATTACACTCCATTCTGGAGGAACCACATGATCATCCTAGCAAGTTTCGGCAACTTTCCAAGCGTCAAAACTGTCCAGATTAGGTAGGAAAAAAAAAAAAAAAACCTAATTCATGACGCCACATTGACGTAACGGCGCTCAGATTTAGGCTCGAAATTCAAGCGAGCGAATTTCGGCCTGAATTTGGTTCTCTAATAATGAGCCTTTTTTTCTCCAAATGTGCGAAAATAGTTTTCGAGTAATATTCTATCAGTCTAAATTTATGTAGCGTTACTCTTCAGTTTCCCTTTAATCGTGCCTTAATTTATTTTCCTATGAAGTCGAAAAATAAAGTACAGGTCGTCTCCGGCCTGCCGGGTGGGCACGGCACTTTTGATGATGTCATGATACCTACACTTGACAGTGCCAGTGCCGGTCACTCATTTGTCCTCCGCTCGGTGCCACGGCCGAGCGCGATGCGATTTGCTTGCGTATGCGGTCTTGCCCTGCTGTTGGCACCCGAAAAGGCACCCCGCTTTCATGCACCTGCTGCGGTCGCGGAACAGCCGCTCAGGTGGAGTGTCGCGTTCACATTCGTCTCGGACTTGCTGACATACCCAGTGCGTAGGCTTTCCTCTTTTTTTTTTTTTTTTTTTCTTATGCGTACGTACTGGCTGGACGCACAATTGAGTCGACCTTAATTTGGAGGTAACAGCGCAGAGAAAGGGGGATCGTACCCGCGTTGACATTTGTTGCTGCAGTTCTTCAATCCGGTCTCCGTTTTTTTGTTTTTGTTAGCCTAGCAGCGCTTCCGTATCGGTATGCCAATCGGCTCTAGCAGGCAAAGGCAGAGTGGGGTGTTTCCAGCTGCTCTCGCTAGTGTGCGCGCCTCATGTGCTATGTCGCGTATAGCCCCTATGGAACAAACTCCAGGCGTCCGCCATGCCTGCTGGAAAAAAAGAAAAAAAATGAGAACTGCAACCCTACGACTGCCTCCGGCCCGTTTACTGTTTCGTTCCGAGGAAAGGCACCTCTCCCGCCGCCTCGGTGTTGCTTTCCTCCTCCTGTGTGCCTTGCGCTGTGCCTGGTGCGAAGGTCCATGTTGCCCCGTCCTTGTGCGCTTGTTGCCTTTTCCAGCCGCGTGTCGCTCTCTTGACTGTTCGGAGGCTGAGAAAAAGAAGCCATGGGTGTTTTGTTTGTTTCGTGGACCATACAGCGCGTCTCGGCCCTCGAGGCTGCCGCGTGCTGCTGACTTTGCGAGGGTGCTCCTGCGGCGACTTCGAAACCAGAGAGTGGGTGTCTCAGTACGCGGCGGTTGTCTTCTTAGTGCCGGCGCCTGCCTCGGAGGCGTGGATTGAGCCTTTCTGTCATTTCCATCCACGAGTGGTGAATCGATAGGGGAGTACAGAATAAACTTGCAGAAAACATGGATGATTGTCAGTGTAAGCGAATAGCCGAACGCTTCAAGACAGCTATTCGCTTCCTTAAAGGAATGTTGCGCCTGACTGCGTGTATTTATTGCAGTGAGGGTGTTGGGTAGTGTGTTTCGTTGAGTAATTCTATGGGGAACAAAGCCGTTAACCCGTACGTCTGTAGCATCTGTATCGGCAGCGATGCTCCCATCACCTACCACGAAAACGGGCGAAAGAGCCATAGAAAGGTATTCGCTTTAAAAGACAACGACAGTGTTTGCCACTGCTCGAAAACTAACGCTGACGAAAGGAAGGAGGGAAAAAAGGTGTGTGTGTTGTCGGTGGGTGGTAAGGGCCCGTGCGCTCAGGTTATTTTGCAGTGCCGGTCCGCAGCAGCAGCAGTGGCGGCAGTGACGCGTTTGACGACAACGTCGTTCTGAAAAGAGTGCGCGCGCTCGTTCACGAGGGAAGTCAGAGCGCTCTCGCGAGTGAAACCGGGGCCGCAACAACGGCGCGCGCGGCAGAATTTTCACTCTCGCGAAATGCATGGGAGGGGCTGGGAAGAGGTGGCTTTATTTGGCTTTGCCCCCAAGCGCGCGGGCGCGCGCGTACACACACACACACACACACACACACACACACACACACACACACACACACACACACACACACACACACACACACACACACACACACCGGCCCAGTCTGGCAAAATGGACGGAACAACGCGGCCCCGCGAAGAAAGCCTGGGGACCCTCCCACTTTCCCGCTTTTTGCGGCGAAGTAGCTGCGCGCGAAGGGAGGGAGGGGGGGTGTCATGGCTCGTCGACGGCGGAGGATTACCGGCGACGAGCCTTTCCTGGGGTCTCCGCCGGAGCTCTTTCTCGTTGCTTCTACGGAGCAGCCCAGAGGCGGAGGAGAGGGGGGGGGGGAGGCGCGGAGTTTGTAATTTGAGGATTGGGAGGAGCGCCGCTGTCTATTTATTTGGGTCCCCGTCATGCACTGGGCTATGAGAATTGGGGAGGGTGGGGGGGGGAGGGGGTCCCCGTACGGAGCGCCAAGTTGGCGTGACGCTTCAAGGACGTTCTAGGAGAGCTGCTGGTGCTGCGGCTGGACAGTCGGCCGCAGTGCTTCTAAGGAGGGGGAACAAGGGGGTGGCACCGCGGGCCATCTCGGTCGTCGGCTTTCGTTTTGTCTCTGTTTCTTGCTTTTCCAACACTGGCTCCTGTCCTGCGAACACTTTTAGCGCGACTCGTCTCGCGCTGCGTCTTCGCAGCCACATCACACGAAAGATGCATCGGAGGCTGAAGCCGATGGATGGCATCGCGTGCACGGGGCAGGCCGAGGGCTAGTGTGCGGGCAGCTTTTTCTCTGTGGTCAGCGTTGGCAGTGACGCAAAAAGTGACCGTCGATACCAAGTCGGCGGCCAGGTTCGGCTGCGTTTTGCTTCACTCACGTCCGAGCGAGCCGTCATGACCCTCCGTCCCTCCTTGGCTTATTCTACGGCCCCCGCATTTTCGTAAACGGACAGGCCAGGAAAGTGTGTTTCTGGAGGTTATTTTTCTTTTTGTTAAATCCCTCCGACTCTTTGAGGCCGTCCGCAACCCTCCATCATGCAAATGAAGACAGAACAAACGCGATAGCGAGCATTGTACATGTCTAGTGCAATCGAAGTAACACCCACACCGCCCTTTGGCTGCACAGTACCGTAAGTGGTCAGAATTAATCTGGAGCCTTCAACTACGGCTTCTGTCATCGTCCCCTGTGTTACTTTGAGACGTTAACCCCAAATCACCTAGTAGGCAGAACGTGCTCTAGCGCCCCATGAAGTGCTTCGCTTAGGAAAACCAAAATATCTCGATAAACTGCCTTCAGATTTCTGGTAGTGTACCTGCGGACGGGCCTTAGTCGACGTTAAGATGCATGACCTTCGTAATGTAAGCATGCTGAGGAAGCGGAATGCTAAACCAGATAGACAGCGTTGCCAGTATGAAATGTCAGGTTCGTAGGTTAAGTCTATGTACACTGGTTGGCTGGTTTTAAAGAACGAAAGAGTGAGCTGTTGGTCTAGATAACGTAAATCGGAAATTACATCTAAGTAATTTCCGATGTATTTTCGGCATGGCGTCCGCGCGTCCACTTTGCGCCGTGCCATGACCACGCTCTCATGTCACGGCTAAAATGGGCCAAAAGTGAAAAATGTGCGAGTTGGTATGGAAGCATGGCTAATTTCAGAGCACAAACTACAAGCTAATGCACACGAAAAGGCAGGACACGGCTCTGGGTGTTCCATGCGGATGGATTTCGTGGGCACAGGAAGCGTTACGCGGCATTTCTCTTTAATACACTCTAAAAAAAAAGTTTGCACCCTTTGGGGTGTAAATCTGCCACGCAACAATAACCGTCATCTGCCTTGATGTGTTTCCTCTCTTTAACGCTGCGAGCCCATTACTTTCCAGTAACGAACGGAATGCGCGTTATCAGCATGACATAGCACTCCCGACAGGAAAGTAGCGGGCGCGGCGTTTTCACGAAAGGAAACGCATCAAGGCAGATGACGATTATCGTTGTGGCAGAGATACACTCCAAAGGGTGCAAACTTTTTTTAGAGTGTAGGCGCGTTGATGATCACTACATGACGTTGCGAGTGAAGCTCTTTGAGGTTAGAACCTGTGTTTGATAGCCAGTATTGTCTGTGGGCGCAGATTATATTTATTTTAAAATATTTTTTCGTAACTGTATGAAGGACGCCTCGCCTCGTGTTCTTTGGGGTGCTTCTCCTTTTCAGGTGCTTTCCTGTCATCTTTGTTTTCCCCTTTCTCATTCCCCGGTGTAGAGTAGCCAACCGGCATTATTCTGGTTAACCTCCCTGCCTTCTGCTTTTCTCTTTCCCTCCTTTTCTATTTTCTTGCCGTGGACAGCTCAGACCGACAGACAAGATAAGCTGACGGCAGTCTCGCATGGAACCATGTGTCGGAGATGCTGGACGGCCGGCTGGCAAAATCCCTATGGTACCGATCGCCGAATTACCGTGTTTAGCTTCATGGTTGGGTAATGCCGAATAACTGACGCTAACTTTAGTCTTTATGTATGACTTTCGACGCTACGAGTCACACACGTTTGCGCACGCGTTGAGACGTGCATTCTGCGCTGCAGCGTTGAGCCCGAGTTAAACAGTAAGGGGGCATGCAGAAAGCTTAGGCTGTTTCTTTGTGTGTGTGTGTGTGTGTGTGTGTGTGTGTGTGTGTGTGTGTGTGTGTGTGTGTGTGTGTGTGTGTGTGTGTGTGTGTGTGTATATATATATATATATATATATATATATATATATATATATATATACTTAAAGGTCTTATCCGCTATTCTCGAGCACCGAGTGCTGCCACCATGTAAGCTGCGTAAGTGGAGTGGTGCCGAAGGGAGGGTGGCGCCATTGAAGAAGGTCCAGGTGAAGGCGGCCCACTCGGAATGCGTCGTCGCTGGCCGGCTCTGCTTTTAGGGCGCGTCGTCTTCGTTTATGACCCTTTGCTCGTTTTCCCTGGGCCATGAGATTGATGCGGCCATTTGGGAGGAACGATGCGAGAGTCGATAGCTGCCGCGCACATGCGAACGCTGCGGAAAAGAAAAAAGAGCGAGAGAGAGAGGGGGAAGAAAAAGAAGCAAAAACGGGCCCTCCGCTATCTCGGCTAGATGAGGTGCGGCCGTTCGCTCACCTCGGCCGCCGATCGCCCCCCTTTTCTTCTTCCTGCCTACGTATGCCGTCCTCGTGCGCGCGTTGACAAGCGCCCCCGGCTGACCGCTCTTCGGGGCCTCCCGTTTTCACTCTGACCTTCGGCGGTCCCCGCGGCGTCGCTCGCTCCATCCAGTCCGCAGTGCGCGCGCGTCCGATGGGGCGAAGGGAGAGGCACAGCGGCGGCTCCGTCACGGGCCATTTCAATTAGGCTGCAACTAGTCCGGACTTTATGCCGGTGGCTGCAGCTCAGATTCGGTAATAACTGCGCTGTTGTCGTCGAATGTCTCGTTCGAGATCGCTCGCGCTCCGAAGAGCAAATGCGTCAATGGGCGTGTACACGATATTCGAGTGACGGCGACGAGGTTGGCCGTCGTGGAGGCCGATTTGTCGCGTTGCCGGTTTCGGGCCGCCCAGAAATGTTCGCTCATTGCCCGGTGGTCCGCGCGCGCTATCGGTCGCCTCCTTGAGGTCACAGCAGATGTCACTGCCGGGCCTAAACGTAAAACTATTAGGAACGAGACCTGAAGCGTACTTTGTAGATCTGAGACAATAACAAAGGAGCTTGATGCAGTTTGGGCAAGGCTATTTGATGTTTATAATTTCTTATGGGCGTACGAATGTTTTCAATCGGGCAGCCATGGTGGGAGGGGTAAATATCCATTTGCGTCCCATAGCAGTGACGCGAGCTTTACGGGAGCCCGTAGTGAATTCCTCTCTCTCTATTCCCTAATGACTGCGAGAATGCCCCATCGACGTATACATAACTATGTGTCGTTGAATGTATACCCATGTGCCAAGTAATCGATATTGTCACATTTGGCTCACTTTCTTTGACCATCCGCTGCATTGTTTTTCGTTCTTTTCTTTTTGGGGGGCGGGGCGGCTCCATTTTGGCATAGTAAATAAATGGCTTATATATATGTATATAACCCCGCATCGTCCAAGGGAGTCCAGTAAAGCTCTGTAGTGAGCCACATTGACTACACTTGTTGAAGTTGGCTTGATGGCCACTGCGCAGGCCGGTGTCCGAGCAAGGGCTCCCGGATGTGTCGTGTGCCTGCGCAAAGTCCACAACAGGCGGTACACATCGGTGTCTTGCGCCAGGGTACTACTGTTGACGACGTGGTCATTGGCGGAGCCCTTCCGCTTGCAGGTGACTATAGGGGTGAGGGACACCACAGCGCATATCCTCCTCAGGGAAACTTCCTCCGCCCTTGTGAGGTTGCAGGGGAGGGAGCGGGCACGCGAGGGGATAAGAGCACGTGTGTGCTAAGAAAACGGCAAGTGTGGCACAAGGCGTGTCTGTGGATGCGTGTTTTTGGCATTGCCATGAGCTTTGCTGCACCTTCACCTGAGTCAAAAGAATTGATCAGAATGCGGCAAAAAATCCAACCCGACTTCGTCCAACGCCCTGGCCGCAGCGACGGGCTGAGCAGGGATGAAAGTGAAATCAGTGCAACCTGTCGATGTTGCATTCCTTTTTGCGCAGCGTCTCACCGGCCCGCGATATCGTGTGATAGTTCTGTAATGTTAGCGAGTACTCGGTAGCCAGTACTGTTTTCTTTCTGCTCAACCGTGAGCGAGAATGGACTTTCGAGGCCAAAGGAAAGGCGGTCCGCCGATCGCGCAGCGCGCGATGTCGGCGATTAATCTAGTGGATGCGGAAGGGCTCTGCTGCGTGCGGGTGAACCTGACGCGTCTTAACAGCTCGTGTTCTGCGTTGGGAGATGCCACGCTGATGGCGTTTAATTTCCATCGCGTCTTCATCCCAACTTTGTTATCCTGCTCATTCGTTTGCTTAAAACGAACGAACATGGAAAGATGAACCGAGGGTCTCTTAAGCTTCTCGCAGTGAAACCTTCCTGCGGGGGTACCATACGCGTTATCGATAAGCGCGAAGGACACCTTAGTCTTTTTGACACGAAGCCAGCTACATTGATTCTCATCAGGCTGCACTGCGTGGCCAACAAGCGTGAGATTGGAGCGTTTGTAGATGGTGACTACCGTGCTCAGCGTATGTATACAAGAGAAAAGATTCGGATCCAGACAGTATGTTTGTCCATCGATAAGTCGACGTGTGTCACAGGCTCATATAGCATTTAAGTAGAGAAGCGATTTGTAAATCAAATGTGCACCAGTCTAGCACACTTGATTTTCGAGGTCTCTGGCGTTCCACTGGAAGACGTGGCAATGCGCGAGCGAGCTACGGTGCTTACGCGAGGCCTTGGCGCCAAAAGAGGCTCGCTCAGATTTCAGACTCGCACAACAGTTGTCTATGCTCTTCTGTGCGCTGCCCAATGTTCCGGCGGCTTCACATTTTCCTGTCGCGCCGACGTGGTAGCGTCGTCATTGAAGTGCGCCGTCTTTGGTCTTTTTCGTACAGGCTCTGTCGTCCGGAATCCGGGGCCATGTTTTTTTTTATTTTCTGGTGTCGGTTGTTCGCGGAGTGGCTGAGTGAGACGTCTCACCCAGTTTGTCGACCGCGTAATCCGGCGGGGTTCTCTCGTCGGGATGATGATAATGGATTCGCGGCGCCGGGGCTTAAAACGCAAACCTGTTTGCAGTGTGCTAACGCGGCGCCGAGCGCACGCTCATCGCTCCCCGAAACCGGCACCGCCTCGTTCATCCGCAGCGCGGTTGACCGAGCGTCCTCCTCCGCAGTGTAATATGGGCCCGCGAAGGGGGTCTTTCCGGCGCTGGCCCCTCCACCGACAACGGCTCGGGCCGCGCTTGAGAGCCTAGGCAAGGAGGAGGAGCTGGTTCTCGGAACTGCTCATCCCGTGTGCGCGGACGGTTTCTCCGCGCGCCGCCGTCTGCTGCGTCCTTTTGTGCGTTTTCTCATTCCCCTCCGAGCAAGCACGGCGCAGAGACAAAGAACGGCCGTGTTTTCTTTGGCCTGCTCGTACGTGGGTGGTGTGTTTCCTGCCAGAGGCCCCGAGCGCCAGATGAGCGGTCGGGCGCACGGCGCGAGCCCGGGGGCCCGGACTCTAATTCGAGTGGTGGCCGCAGACTGCGGGGCGCGAACCCCTCTCTCTCCTTCTCCGGTCGTCCGCGCGCACCCTGTTCGCGGT
Organism: Dermacentor variabilis; assembly: GCF_050947875.1. Classification (NCBI taxonomy): domain Eukaryota; kingdom Metazoa; phylum Arthropoda; class Arachnida; order Ixodida; family Ixodidae; genus Dermacentor; species Dermacentor variabilis. The sequence continues at coordinate 50,130,092 of NC_134568.1, read as the reverse complement.
CCGGGATGAAGACGGATTAAGCGTCTTCCTCCAGGAGGGAAGGCAACTTCTTCCTCCGCTCTCCATCTCGAAGGAGGGGGAGGCGCCCGCTGCACGGTGGCCCGTAAAAAGCCGTAAAGGCGACGACGATGTAGCCACGCCGGCGCGGCAAAGTTCAAAGGAGCAGTTACGCGTGCGCGCGCGCTCGGCCGACCTGGCTGGGACAGTGGGAGGGGGGGGGGGGGATGCTCTCCCGCCGCCACCGGCCACTTGGCCACTGGCGCGAGATTCGGAAAGGGAGGGCGGGGGGGATTTGTTCGCCGTTGCTGCTGCTAACGGGGAGGCCCCGTTGAGAGAAACAATTAGGAACTCATCCGTGGCCGTCCCGCCCTCGTATGTCGCTCGGCTTGTTTCGCTGCGGCGCAGTGTCTGGCAACTGTCATGATTTGCGGCCTTCGCTGTCGACAAGCGTCGCCCTGTTGTCGTCGCCTTGGGCACGTGGCCGCGCGCCGACGCTGGCTCTTTGCTCTTTAAAAACGTAAGAAAAGGGCTGCAGCGTGGGCGCGGGTCAGGACTCTCTCAGACCATGAGCCGAGATCGTACGCCCATGCGCGACGCATTCGTCCTCGTCGGCCGCGCTCTTATGACGCCACACCGTGGCTCCGCGCCTTGTTTGCTCGTCTGCTGCTCTTCATTCCTATCCGGCGCGCTGTCTCCTTATTCCCTAATGAGCCTGCACGTCTGCCGACTGATTTCAACCTCGTTTCTTCAACCTGTTTTTAAGAGCGCTTTTGATAGATAATAAAAAGGCATTCTAGAGGCTGGTAGTCCTCCTGAGGCTCCAGCTTTGGGCACCGAAGATATGGCGAGTATCGTATAATCGACAGGAAATGACACCGTGCCGTACTTTTGCTTCTTTTTCCGCCCCCGAGGGAGCGAAATGAACACCGAGAGCGGAACAACTTTGCTTCACGTTTCTTCGCGGCCGACACTCCGCCGCTTGTCTACAATAAAACGAGAAAGAAACAAACGCGGCAAGAAGAGGGGCCGTCGCGATCGTTCCCTCCCGGCGTCTCGTAATAAGCATGGCGGCGCTTCGGTGGCGAGAAGAGGACGGAGCGTGGGGGGATCCGCAACGAGGCGACTTTTCCCTTTCTGCTGTGGTTGCGGCCGGCCGGTCCGAGCGCGCTAATGGAATCTGAACGACGGCGCCGCGCGCGCCAAGGCAGCCGTCGTCCTGCGAACCGTCTATGTCACTGGAGCGTTGTTAAGGGAATCGGAGGCCGAACCGGGCGCCGCGGCGAAACGAGGAAGGAGGGGGGACTACGACGACGACGTTCGCCGCCAGAAACAAGGAACAAAAGAGATTCGCGAATCGTGGGAAAACGGAGCGGGGCGCCAGCGGCGGTGAAAGCGGCGGTTGCCCGCGATGCGAAGTCGTGCTGCCCGCCGCTGGGCAGACTGCTCTCAGCCCCTCGTCTCCTGCCCTCTCCTCAAAAGAGCCGGAGGTGATCTGCGGCTGCTTTTCCGCGGAACCGGAGCACTCGTTGCACGCCTCGTCGCCCCCGCTTCTTCGTCGACTTGAAAAGAAAGTGGAGTTGTATGGTTGCCGGACTCTACCTCGCGCTTTTCCTTCTCGCTCCCCATTTCTGCGATGACGTCCTTAATTGCCTTACCTTCGGCGTATCCATATCCCTGTACAGCGAGGCAGTTATGTAAACATCGAGAAGTTGGCTTCCCTCCGAGGACGTGGCTTTTTTTTTTTTATCTCCCCCCTCCCTTTTTTTTTTTTACAGTGAAGTAAGAAAAGGGCTCGAGAACACGTGCCTCAATTATCCCCGCAACATGCATATCATTCAGCAGGCCTTTTAAAAGATATTTAACCTGCCGGTCGCGGTTCGGTGCTTAGAACTGTCGCCCGATTACCACGACGGTCGTCGTTTCAGATCGCAGAAGCGGAGGGTCCATGCTTCACCGCCTGAGCAGGTGTAATGCGGTCGATGTACGGAGGCACCTATATGGCTCGTTCCTGCTGGGGGATGTTGGGACCAAGTTGGTGCGGAATGGTGGATGCGCGGCGCAGCCTCGGGGACAAGCGCGGTAGCTATGTGCGTGCGTGCTTGTCGCATTTTCCGCCGGTCAAGTGCGCGGGCGTGCGCACTCGTGCCGCCGGCGGTGCATCCATGGAGAGTGGAGGTGTCGGGGCATTCCGCTGGGGCGCAGCGCTGTGCTTGGCCGGGGACCGCGAGGCTTCTCGTGGCTCTCTTCTCCGTTGCCCCGCTGCATGCGGTGACGGGTGCCCCTCCTTGCGCGGGCCTGGAAACAGGTTTTGCGCCACCGCTCCCCTCGCTTTCTCGTTGCTGTGCTGCTCCTTCCACTTTGCTCCGCATGTTTGCTTGGCATTCAGGGGAGCGTTGTTGCTGCGGGAAAGCCGAAATAAGCTGCAGAAAAAAAAAAAAAAGAGGTGGAGGAATTATTGCTGCCGAGCGCCGTGGTGCGAGGATGTGATGGCCAGAAATGCTCGCCTCCTCGTCCGAGCAATTTGTCAGCGCTTTGCGCCCCGAGCTCCCCCACCTTTGTGTTTGTGTCCGTGATTAACGCCGCGGGCTCGCTTGCTCGCCCTGCCGCGACACTGTGCTGCTGTCACCAAGGCCACGTTCGGTCGTCGCTTCACTCTGGTAGAAAGCCTGCATTGCTCGCGGCCGTAGTGCGCCCAGATGTTTTTAGTTGGTCGCAAAACATTGGGGCCTCCACTTTCTACTAGACGGAAGTGAATAGGAAAAAACAAGCGACTAAACATTGTACTAGTGGAGAAAGGCATGGACGAGCTAAGGGAGGACAAGACACACGTGCACGGCGAAAAGAGAGAGTAGTATTGGACCGGGGGGGGGGGGGGGGGGCGTATTGCACAAGTGTTCACCAGTGCCTCGTTCGTGACCTCACCTTCCGCATTATTGTTCCGAGTGGCAAAACGCGTGCCGTATCCGCCCTTCTGGTGCTGCTGCGGTCACACTGATAACTTAAGTGGTCTCGCTTTGGTATATCTACACTACGAAAGGCTTACTGCATGCAGGCATGTCGACGCTTGTTGATTGACCGACGGAGCCTGGAAATCAACCTGAAAGTTCTTGGCGTGACCGTATTTCATTTCGTGTACTTCCGGCTCTAGGGGCTAACAAGAACTTCTGTTAACGAAAAAAGAACAAAAACAATTCCAAGCTACACTTTGCTGTCGCGTCGTTTCTCAAACCATCAACAGCACTTCGAAATATTTAACTGAGTATTTTCGCTATCGATCCACACGTTTACTATCTCAGCACCATTTCTACGTTGTAGTGTACTTTTCATTTTCGGCGTCCTGTGTTGATGCATGTTCGCATGCGCCCCGACACGACCGGCAACGTCCCGAGTTTGTCAGGTATGAGAAAAAAATAAAACTCCAATTCGCATCGCACGTGCAAGATGCTCGTCTGAAATTTTCTTCCGCGCCAGGTGACGATCGACTCGGTAAACGCAGTACGTCAGCGTGCGTTCCTGTGCATCTGCCAGAGGCGGCTGTCTTGTCGCGTACCTACCGTTTGGCGTCTGATTCTAGTGACGTTTGACGTCGACACTAGCGAGAGGCGGTCAGTCCGCGGCTAATAGCACAGAGGGTGTGCGTGCGGCGAGCACGGCCTGCTCATCACCAGCGCGGTCCCGAGTCGTGCGACCTCCTGTCATGCCCGCGGTTCCCGGACCGGGGGCTGCGACGGCGACCGAGACGGAAGCGACGTTCGCCCGGTCTCGGCGGCGGGGAGGAGGGTTGTACCGGCAGGACGCGGGGCGGCAGGCAAGTTCAAGGACTCCGGCGAGGGAGAGCCACTTTCGTGCGCACGATGTGGGCGCTCTCCCCTCCTCGCGCGCTGCGAAGCGGCAGCGCCTGCGTGTGCCCGGCTGATGAATGGTTGTTTCGCAGTTGGCGCTGTCTGGCCGTTCGGCCGGGCCGCGCAGCTCCTATCGGCCAGATAGGGTGAGCCTCTCTCCCCCACCCTGTCTTGGCCCTTCTTTTCTATATGACCCCCCCTCCCCGTCCTCGACGCCAAATAGCGGCTGTTATTTATATCCGCCTTATTTATTCTCGATCTCGCCTCCTGATCGGGCCCGTCTCGTTTCGGGGCACCCCTCCCCGTTCTTCGTCCTATCCAGTTTATTATAATCTTTCTGTATCGCCTTCACTGTTGCCGTCCGTTGTGTTTCCCCTCTTCGCGGCGGCGGGCGGGCACAGCGCTGCACGAACGCGCTCCACCTGCCGGAACGTCGGTGCTGCTCGATCCGTGCCTTGAGCTCAGCCCGCGAGTGCCACGCGGGAACAGCTGAGCGTGGCCGGCTCTGATGGGATCCCAGCGCGGGCTGGAGAGACGTCGGCTGATACATTGTTGCTCTGTTCACAGCCTTCATGTTGCAGGAAATGTGTTATCAACGAATGTGCACGAACACTTGTGTGAGTCGAAAAAGTTCTCTGTGCCGTGTTTCTTTTCGCATTATGTTGCTTTGCTGGCTAACGCAGCGCTCTTTGGGCAGCTAATGAAAAGGAAACCCATACGGGTTACTCGAAAAGCAAGCTTCGCAGTTGAAGAAAAATTTCTCCTTGTCTGGGCAATTCGAACCCTGGACCGACGCCTTTTCTTCACCTTACGGGCTTCCACAAAACCGATTCGCCATTTTCACTGCGTCAGTGCTTCGAGTTGTCGAATAATTCGCCTTTGCTCTGTGATCCCTTAGCCTGGTGTTTTGCTACGTTGGTAGAGCGACCGCCCAGGAAAGGCTTTGGTCCCGTGTTTGAATCCCGGATCAGGACGAATTTTTCTTCTACTGCGAAGCTTTCTTTCTGGGGTTTCCTTTGTAACTTGTAACCTGTAACTGGTGAATGACAATTTTCTCTTTCATCAACATTCCTCCACGTTGCGGGCTTCCGCAGAACTGATTTGCCATCATATGGCAGCTGTAGTTACTCATTCAGATGCAGAGTGAAAAAGAATCCGGCTGCTTAGGTGCTTCAATGCCTACTCTGTTGGTCCTTTCGAGGCGCTACCAGCTACATGGATGTATGTGTACCGATTTTCACGCGCTGCAGCTTGTATTCGAGGAGTATGATCCGTTGGTCTACCGTTCCGGAAATCGGGAGGCTTGTTCTCTTCGTCCACAAAAAAGGAGGGAAAGTGTGTGTGTGGGGGGGGGGAAGGTGTTTCAAATAATCCTCAGCGTTTTATTGACGTACTTACCCAACATGCTGGCAGCTGGTGGAACGTTCCAGCCGCTAGCTACAAACTCGAAGCGGTCATTTTTGTCGGAGAAGCGACCGCTCGACTTGAAGTCGGTCGCACAACCTCCGCGTCTTACCATTACCAGTGAGTCTTGGAAAGTCCGGATGAATTGACGCTATTTTTGTTCACTGCAGGCGTCAAGCGGTCCGATTTGACCTAGCAAGCTCTCTCCGAATAAGTGACATCCGCCGAGCGTGTCCTCGAGTCGTGGCACTTGTATAGCACGCGGCAACAGGTATCTCTACTTGGCGCCGTATCGATTATCTTCGCTATCTCCCGAGTCGCCGTAAAGTGCATTGTGAAGGAAATGCGTAATCAACAGAAGGAAGGAAAAAAGTGGAGAAGGAAAGGCAGGGAGGTTAACCAGTTTAGCTTAACCGGTTTGCTACCCGACACATGGGAGCGGGATGGGAGGATGAAAGATGGGAAGGAGAGAGAGAGAGAGCACATAACACCGCACACACATCGTCAGTTATAGTAATCAACAGAGAACGAAGCAGTAGGTGGTGGGCTGCGCACGTGCAAAGAGGAAGTGCATATCGTGGTTCTCCTCCCAAGCAGGATTCGCTAATGGACCGCCGTTTCCGCGTGCACCGCCTGAGCTTCGGCGCTCCGCGGCGGAAAAGTCCACCTCACCCATCGCGTCCTTTCTCGGTCTGCTTCCCATCTTGCAGTTTTGTGGAGTACCACTTCTCAGGGAATTTACGCAGATCATGGGAACATCGATCGTTGGTTCGTTCTGGCCACTGTTACGAACTCACTGTCGCGTTCTTTGTACGCAACTACTGCTCATTGCGCTTGTCTACTCCGCAGGCAGCACGTTTTGCCATTCAGCATGGCGCTAGCACTTTAACCGCTACGTTGGCGGCCACCTTCGAGCGTTACGCTTACCGTCCAAATTACCGCCGTGCAGGCATCTGGCGCTATAGCACGAGCACAGATGGCCTGGACGGTACTGCTAACGGTGTTCGGGGCATGGCCACAAGCGCACCATGATGGCCGGTTTCTTTCGCTTGTGACGTGTGTCGCTCTATGCTGCTGACCGGCACGTACTGTGGAAGAGTTTTGGTCGGCACAGCCTGGGAGTGCAGCCGGACTGCAGGGACGCCGCGAGATGGTCGAGAGAGTCGCCTCGCAGGGCGTATTGGGATTTTTGCACGAGCTGCTCGAGCGAAATGCGCGATGCGAGCTTCGGCGCGCGTTCTTGGCTGCGTGCGACATTAGGCGCGAGCTGCTTCCACCGCGACGGCAGCGCCGTTAAAGAGAGGCCCGCGAGTGCGACACGCGTGAGAAGCAGCAGCAGCCTGCCAGTATCGCCAGGCGCGAGTGACAGCTTTTCTTTTTCGGGGAGCGAATGATTTAGCAGCCACCTGTGCCGAGACGTAAAGCAGTGGACGGAGCGAGGCCCGCCGTAATTGCCGCCGCGCGCTCGTCGATCCGGCGGTAGGCCGCTGGTCGGCTCGAAGTGGCCGCCGCCTGCTTGCTTCGCACGCACTGTAGCCACGTAATCGCGTTGGTCATTACGAAGAAAGTGGCCACGAAAGCGTACGCGGTAAACCTCACCAGGGGTTGGAGGACCGTTCCGAGATTGACGTTTTCGAGAGTATACCAATGCGTGCACTGCTGCTTCACGGGAGACAATCCGTGTGACATGGTATTTCTGGTGCCCGATTGCTGCCTATAGTATAGCTATAATTGCTTTGACGCCTCTGCTGTTTCATGTCGGGCTTTCCTGCATAGCTGAGTCTCGGTCTGCGCGTTCTGCCGTGTTAGTCTGTTAACGACCAGACACGGCGTTTCGTTTCTTTGTCAACTATTCGTCGTGAGCTTCTCTAAACGAAGCGTTCCTTTTGCCATTCTGTTAGATATAAGAGTGCAATTAGCCCCGCTCTTTGATTTCGACTCGTTCATGCGCACAAAGGCGCCCCGCAACAGTCCGCGCGGTGTGCGCGCTTTTAGCGTTCACAAGCCGTGCTTTGTTGCGCAGATTCGCGGGATGCGGCACCCCGTGCGAAGAAAATTTGCTGCCGGTTACGCGTGTATTTCTGGTTGTGCCTCCCGCGCCAACCTGCGGGTCGCGAGGCCCGCACCGCGACCATCTGCGGGATCCGTTCCCTCCCTCCTCATTCCCTGTCAGTGGTGGTGACGCCCCCATACTCGGGAAGGAGAAGGCACCGCTCTGTGCGCGCGGATTTCGTTTGCACTGCTCGGGCGCTGTGTTGCGCTGCGGCCACTGAGATGGGCGCAAACACCGGCCTCCTCCATCGCCCCTTCCGGACCAGCGATCGTCACGAGGCTCGTGCGGGTTCCTCGCTGAGGTCGCTCCGCTTTCGGCGTTTCCCTATTCTCCGTTCGCGAGGAAGGCGCTGCATGAATGGTCGCCTCCGCCTGAGGAATACTGGGACGCCCTCGTTACGATTTGTCTGCCCCATGCTTGCGTGTGTGTGAGCACCTGCGCTCGACCCGGCCTGGGCGTAGATGGCTTTCTTTTCTTTCTTCGCTCTCGTTGGCTTTCTACACGTTGCATTAGGACGAAAAACTGAAGCCCTTACAAAAGCGTTTCTGCAGTTGTACTATACGACTTCGGAAAGCGTACAGTGTTCCCTAGAGCAGGAGCTCTACCAAACGTCACCGCAACCCTGATGATTTGTGTCCGAAATAGAACGTTGGTTGTTGTTTCAGAGGCCGGACTAGCGGTTTTGGTAGGAAACAGCAGCCAGCCTGTGGCGGCATACGCTTTGGTCCATCGTCGAACCGCAAAGTCGCCGGCGCGTCTCGGGAGAGCGCGCTGCTGTGCGGCACGCGTCTTGCGTGCGTCCACCCCCCCTCCCCCCCGGGCCAGAACTTTGTTGCCATCGCAAAGGTCGCGGCTTTCCATTTCGAGGATCCCCCTCCCCCCGCGACCGCTCAGCGGCGAATCTGCCTCGCTGGCGCGCGCTATCTTATCCGTTCTGGAACTTGTCACTCCAACTCTGGCGGCGCGGAGATTGATCGCGCTCTGCGCGGGGCGACACCCATGCGCCGTGACTGCAGCATTCACGCCCGCTCTGGCGTCAAGTGGCCCCCACTTCCCCCGTTCGCCATTTTGCCCTCGCTCGGGCCCTTGCGGAAGAGATACCTCCTCCTCCGTCCCGTCTGGATTGAATCCGACGCGGCTGCTGCGCATCGGCGGCGGGACCCGAGCGGCCACGCGCGCGCTCTTCTTCGGGGGACCGCGGCGCCTCCTCCGCTGTGCGGGCCAACCTGCGGCTGTCGAATCTGCTCTGCGGACCGAGCTGGCGGAACCGGTTTTGGTGTTTCCACGGCCACTATCACTTCGCTCTGGCTGATCGCTACGCGATGTCATCGCCGGCGCAGCTTTTTGCCGCGCTCTTTATCGGCTTTGTTGGTTTTAGGAAAATGAAGTGCGCGGGGCCCTCCTCGCGGATCTTTTAATCTTTTTCTTTTTCGCCTCTCACGAACACCCGCTGTCGGAACTCTGCGAAGACAGCGGCAGGTGCGGCTGTGCACCGCTTCGTGTGTTCGGTGCTGGGTTTCGCACTGGGTTGTTGCTGCTGTTACTTCGCACAGGCATCGGAGGCTAGCATTTCTGGATCGTTGGTTCTCCCGCGTTTGCCGCGGGCTACTCGCTATGGCACGTGAAAGCCGTCGAGTTACAGAGGGCTCATCGCGAACACACACACACACACACACACACACACACACACACACACACACACACACACACACACACACACACACACACACACACACACACACACACACACACACACACACACACACACACCACACACACACACACACACACACACACCACACACACACACACACACATTACTTTAACGCCACGTTGTATTTCCAGTGCCCCTCGCGACCGATCATACGCAGTCTATTTCGTGGTTCCTCATCTGTCTGTGCTAGGTACGGATGAATAACTTACGCGTAATTGAAGAGCTTGGAAGCACCATGCTTTTGGCTATCCCACGTCATTTAATCAGGAAGAAATTTGATGCTGACTTTCCGTAATTCCTCTTCTAGTCAGCTTAGGAACTCAGGCAAGTGATGATTAAGACACTCGTGTCTTTCTTTTCCTTCCTCCCTCTATTCTTCAACGATTTTGCGGCAAGTTGATTAGCTGTTCTGTGTTTCCAACATTTTTATGGTGGTGCCCGGCAAGAGTTGTTGGGCGGGTGGATTTCGTTTCGCAGGAAACCGAGCTGGAACGGTTTGAAGCGCAGGAAAGGGACATAAAATCGCTGCGCGAGCTCGTGCCGCCGGCGTTGTGGTGTCGTCAAGCGCGCAACAATACTGCGAGTAATTTGGTTGCGAATGTTGCCATTAACAGCGAGTACTTGGGCCAATGGTATGCAGCTTGTACTGAGAGCGAACGAAGGTGGGATTGTTGGAAGAAAGTTACTCTGCCAGCTTTCCTACGGAGTTTTGTCGATAAGCGCTCTCTGTGAGCGATTAACCGTGCTTTCGAATCTTGCATTTCCATTTTTTAACACACGCTCGCTGCTACTCGCCCCCCTTCGCCTTCAGATTTCGTCGTGCGTCGGCTTCGCGGGAACGAAAAAGTATTCGGACGACTCAATCCCTGGCGAAGAAAAAGGCGCGCTAGTGCCGCAGGCGGCGAGGTGACGCCCACAGCTTGCTTGTTGCGCCCCCCTTCGCCCTTATTCGGAAGCCGTATGTGTGTGTGTGTGTGTTTCAGTGATGCCGGCGGAACGACTACTCGCGTCCATTGTGCCGCACCGTCGCCCGCATTTCTCGGAGGCGCCCCCCCTTCGGTTTGTCGAAGAAAGGGGAGGAGTGGCCTCGTGTATTGTCGACGTGCTGCAGCGATGAAAGGGACCTGCTTCCCCCTCTCGCCGCCATTTATTTCCGCTCTCTGAACTCCCCCCCCCCCCCCCCTCCCCCCAACGTTTGGTGACGTTCAATATCGGACTGCGCGTAGGACAGATCGTCTATGGAATGCAGTTCCACTTCAAAGGCCAGTCGTGCGGGATGTCCTTCCTTTCGCCTCCGCCTGTCTTTTGCGTTTAATGTTCCTTTTTTTTTTGTTTTCTTCCTAACGCAATTTCACTGTCTTTGCGAAAGTTCGACCCTGGAGGCACCTCTCCTGTCGTTTCCAAGTCTTTTATTCTCTCTCTTTCTTTATTTTGCCCCCGCCTCTCCCTGTTCCTTCCTTTACTTTTTTTCCCCATATTTCCCCGTTTTGCGTCTCCAAGCGAGCGGCCATTGCTTGTACCGCGGCGCTCTGTGGCCTCTGTTCTTACACCCAACAAGACGACTCTGGCGGCGAACTCGCGCTCTGAATTCATCTCGCCAGCTTCGGAATTTCCACTCTTAAGGTTATTGCTTTCAAAGTCTCAGCTCTGGCTCTCTGTTCTTGTTTCATTCCTCTAGCGCCTAGCGGTTCTCCTCTAGCAAGGGGAGATAAATTGGGGAAGTTCGGGGAGTTCATTGTTCAGAGGTCCTGCGTGCGTGTCCGTTTTCCTCAACGCTGCCGTCGTCATTGTTTTTTTTTCTTTTTTTTTACATCTTGTTCGTTCTTTCTCTGTGCACCGTTGAACTTGCGGAATTCAGATAAACGCAGCCTGTTTCGCATTAAAACATATATTTTCTTTTTCCGTCTCTTCCAGCTGTTTTTTTTTTTTTTTTTTCAAGTGTGCGGGCAAAGAAAATCAGCTTAAGCTTACCAGACCGGGGAAAACAAAATGCCACCGTGAAAGGAGCAAGATTGGTCTATACATACCCTTGTTCCGTGGCTGCAACGTTCATTTCTGTTCGTTACAGCTTCTGCCGGCACCACTTGTTCCGGCTTCGAACAAATGATGCCTGCACTGCTGCTACGTCCTTGCTCGGACACGAAAGAAAAAGAGTAGCAAGCGACTGCATACTTGGGTAGATGCTGCGCTTCGTTTATTATTTCGCTACGTCGCAAATCCTTTTCACCGGCGTGGATATATAAACCCCGCGTGGGGGGTTGGGATGCTTTAGGAGTCCGTCGCTACGGTTTGTTTGGTTTGAAAACTTTGGGTCCAGCCGGGCGACCACCACTGGATTCTCGCAGAGGGCGAGCACTTGCGCCGTTCTTCCCGCAGTCTTTTGCAGTCGTGTTACCTGACGGACGCTGATCCCTGTGTTGGCTGTATTTGTGGTACAGTTCTCGCATCTGAAAAGCCGCCGCAAGGTCTTTACTGGCTACGGCGTTGGGCTCGTGCTGCTGAGCGCGAGGTCACTGGTTCGGTTCACGGCCACGGCTGCCGCATTCCGATGGGTGGCGAAATGCAGAAATAGTAGTTGGTACCGTGCTTCTGATGCACGTTAAGAAACACCAGATGGTTAGAAATAAGCCGAAGCCGAGGCGGGCAATACAAGCACGAAGAGGCGGCATTCGAAAAGGCGGGCAACACTACGGCACGAGAGATCGAAACACATATTAAGCTCATTAACAAAAAAAATCGCTATCTTCTTAATTACCTTACGGCACGCATCGCCATTTACGAATTGTAGCCGGTGAGTTTGCAAGACGTATCCACTTGATATTAATCTCCGAGATGACACCAGATTTTAGGTATTGTTTCCTTAAGTGTGGGACGAAATACACGGATCATTGCACTTAGTATTGCGCTTAAATGCATAAAGGTGCGTTTTGGTAAAAGTACGTGGAACAATCAAGGCAGAAAGCTGGGCTAGTTGGTGTGTCATCATTAATTAAAGGACGAGCGCTAAACATCAACTGAGGTTTTTACTGCGAGCGAAGGTATACACACATACATTTCGGTGGTGCATGCGCACACATGGTTAAACCAGTACAAGCACATTCTAATCAAAATGTGGCAAACTGTTCTGTAAGTACATTTTTTTTCTTTTTTCGACAAGGCAAGTGATGCCGTGCTGAGACAGTTATCACCTTCCCTGTCAATGTGATATGCCTCACAAATCTCGCGCCCCCACCTTGCGCCTTCCCTACCAAGCACACACGTGGTATCAAACGCAGGCACACACCTGCACCGCTTACAATGCATGGCCAAATGGTCGCCCCCCGCTAATGAATCTACCAGCGTTCGGTGCTCTCGTAGCCGTTCATTTAGGCAGCGGCCAGTCTGCCCCACGTAGCATCTACCGCAAGAGAGAGGTATGCGGTACGACCCCAACAATGCAGGGTACAAACATGCAAGTTTGTACTCTTGCGGTAGATGCTACGTGGGGCAGACTGGCCGCTGCCTAAATGAACGGCTACGAGAGCACCGAACGCTGGTAGATTCATTAGCGGGGGGCGACCATTTGGCCATGCATTGTAAGCGGTGCGGGTGTGTGCCTGCGTTTGATACCACGTGTGTGCTTGGTAGGGAAGGCGCAAGGTTGGGGCGCGAGATTTGTGAGGCATATCACATTGACAGGGAAGGTGATAACTGTCTCAGCACGGCATCACTTGCCTTGTCGAAAAAAGAAAAAAATGTACTTACAGAACAGTTTGCCACATTTTGATTAGAATGTGCTTGTACTGGTTTAACCCTGTGTGCGCATGCACCACCGAAATGTATGTGTGTATACCTTCGCTCGCAGTAAAAACCTCAGTTGATGTTTAGCGCTCGTCCTGTCGTCTTCTGTGTCCCTGTTATTTGCGCTAGTCCTTTAATTAATGAATACGTGGAACAACAGCGCGTTTTTACGAGTTTACGGCGTTTATCTCCAATCTAGTGTCATTCTGGAAATGCATTCGAAGTGATACATCGTCGTGCAAACTCACCGGCTTCAGTCCGTGAATTGCAGTGTGCTGTAAAGTAATTAATTTAAAAGTTGATTAGGCAATTTTTGTTTATTATATGAATATTTGTTTCGGTTTCTTGTGGAAGTAACGTCCCCCTCTTGAATAATCCAGCTCAAGGACTTAAATTGCATAATCTGCAACAGGGCGCTGTTTGGAAAGACAGAACCATCAGTGTGTGTTCCTTTTCTTTTAGCGTTTTCCTCTGTGTTATCTTTCTAACTCCTATCCCCCATTCCCAGCGTAGAGTAGCAAACCGGAGACTCGTATCTGTTTAACCTCCCTGTCTTTCCTCTTCATTCTCTCTCTCTCTCTCTCTCTCTCTCTCTCTCTCTCTCTCTCTCTCTGCAACAGGGGATTTTAAAAAATTCCGGACAACCTAAAAATTATCACCCCGTGTATACTTCATAACCCTGACAAGCAGAGAGGTTCTCGGTTTGTGGGAGGTGAAAGGTTGGGTGATGTGCAGCACAGTAACTGTCTCTCAGTGGAGGAGAAAGCCCTTCACAGCAAGTCTTTTTAAGAGGGTGAAAAAAAAAAAATGTCGGTCAGCTGCGGCGTTGTCGGCGGTCTGCATCGGGTGACGTGCTCGTCGACTGCGGGTCGGGTGGCGCGGCGTCTTCCACGGGAGCTACATGAGAGGACGAGAAGTCGTCTGCGCGCACAGTGGCCTTGCTTTGTGCAGGGCGCAAGAGACAGATGGCGGCGACGGATGCCTGCATGCGAGCAGCGCCTGCCTCGCAACTTGAGCAGCTATCGCTCGCCTAGTGGCGGTCGGACGGCGAGACAGCGGGCGCGCTTTCCAGGCGGCGCTGCTGCGCCCTGGCCATCTCCGGGTCTGGGCTTGCAGCGACGGCGACCGACCGAGACAGCCCGCGTCAGTACCGACGGCAGCGGCCTCTCTGCGTGACGGCGCTGATGTCAAGGGTACGGAGCAGTTTGGCCCTGCTCTCTTCGCGTGTATTGACGGCGAATGCCCTTCGAGTCGAATGCCCTTCTTGCCATTGCTTCCTGACGAATGTGGTCCTATAGAGGACGGCGCAGAAGGCAACCGTCGCCGGATTCGGGAGCACTCTCTCCGAGATGCTTCCACTTGGCGCGGCGTGTAACGTCCAGCACGATGCATCGCTCTATGGCGGACGTTCTGTTGAAAGTCGCGAAGTTTCTACTGCGTGTTCAGTCGTTCTGAGTGCAGTCTACCACCGTGCAAGTTGAAAAAACAAAGCTGACTGGAAATGTGCCCTCCCGTCAGGTTTCGGTCGTCTTCACACGTGCTTGCGTGCGCTGGTCTGAACGCGGGGGCGCTTTGATCGACAGCTACGTGAAATCTTTAAAATTTCGCTATAAACTCCAGGGTTTACGCGCATATACCCTGGAGACTCTTCTACCAAATGAATTTTTTCGTGCACAACCGGCAAACTCGTTTCAAGGCCCCATGAGGAAACTAAATCGATAGAAAAAAAATAGTAAGCTGCAATGGATTTCGGTTCCCGCTAACGGCAGTGTTGTCAAGCGGTCCCAACGCCGCGCGGTACCCAGCGGTCGAGAGTCTGATGTGATCGCATTTCTCGCCAGTATCGTGTGCCGGCGATTTGAGAACGCGTTGGCGATCCACTCGCGCATTCCTGCACACTCGGTTGATAGTTGACAGCAAGCGTTGTGGTGGGCGCGTGCGCACGCCCGGTGGCGATGAAACTATCCTTAACTCGTTGCCGTCGCCGTGCAAAATGCCATTGGCGAGTGAGTGCGCGCGCAAGAATTTCTTGGCGGAAACGGCGTTCCAGCACGCCTGGCGGCGCGCCGGCGTTTCCTTCGCGTTCCGGCGTGCTGCGCAGTGCGTGATCCCGAAGCGGCCAAGCCGTCTGTCGCGATCGGCCGTCGGTGCTCCGGTTGCACGCCGCAGCAGCGGCCGGGTTGCGCGCGATGTGCGGAACCGCAAGCACGCTGCGGCGCGCGCTGTGGTGCGAGCCCGCCGCCGCCGGCGGTGCTGATGCGCAAATCTGTCTCGCCGGTGTATATGCATAGCTCGGCTCGGGTGACCGCGACTAGCTCCCACGGATTGGGGCCCGGACGACGACACCCGATGCCGCGCTAGGAAAGCGCTTTCCCACCGCGCGCTGTGCTCTCTCCTCTTGCTCGCGTTGCGCAGCGCGCGCACGTTGTCTGCGGTATGCTTTCTCGGTAGCGCGTCTCACCCGCTTTCCTCTGGTTGCTTCCCATACCTGCCAACTCTCCCGAATTTTCCGTAAAGTTTATGCATTCCACCTCGTTCTACCATTCGACGAATGCGTCGTCAAGTCTTACGAAAAATGAATTGCGAAAAAAAATGACAATTTTTCGCACGTCCGAATCGGACCATACCGCTGGAAGTTTTCCGATTGTTAAATGGCACCAAAGTGGTACCTGCGCTTCGAGCAACTTTATTCAATTTCATGAAGCAGACGAAATCGGCAACAGCAAAATCGCTGGAAAAGTCACTGATCCAAAACCGTGTTGCATGTCAATTTGCGCTGTACTATGTTTGCTGCTGCTTGTGTGCCGCTCTTAAAGGTAAATCGTCGTTAATAAAGTGCGCATATGGGGGCTATCCTACAAAAGGTGTGCGCTGAAGGCAGAATTATTCCTAAAATTTGTGCTGTTCCCACCTGCTCGTTTCCGTTTTGCGCGCGATTTTTTTTTGCGAATAGTTCGCAGGTTGTCAGGTATGACTTCACCCGCCGTGGTTGCTCAGTGGCTATGGTGTTGGGCTGCTGAGCACGAGGTCGCGGGATCGAATCCCGGCCACGGCGGCCGCATTTCGATGGGGGCGAAATGCGAAAACACCCGTGTGCTTAGATTTAGGTGCACGTTAAAGAACCCCAGGTTGTCAAAATTTCCGGAGTCCTCCACTACGGCGTGCCTCATAATCAGAAAGTGGTTTTGGCACGTAAAACCCCAAATATTATTAGGTATGACTTCATTTAAGCCGTCTCCAAGGTTCTTCGTCCGCGGTGCTGGAGCACTGCGGCGTGCACTGTTATCGCAACGGCTTTTGTTGGCTCTGCGGATTCCTAGCGGCTTATGACGACGCGCCTCTTCGCTGTGGTGCCTGTTCTCGAACGGGCTTTTGTGTTGATTAACGAGTAATGTGCTCTATTCGGTTTATTCAGATTGCCCTTAAATTCCATCAGCATGATGGTATTAGATAGGGAGTCACGTAACACTATCATGAAACATCCAGCTTTCATAAAACAAGAAGAAAAAAATACGAGTGAAATTTTAACGCCAGAATAACAGCAAAGAAAAAGAAAGCGTATGGGGACTCGGGGGCATTCGCGCAGAACGAATACAGTAATAAAACAGTGCAAACAGTACAAAAGAAAAAAAAAAGTTTATGGCAGCCGTGTGAAAACAAAGGTCAGATGTTATGAATACGTACAAGTTCTTGAAATTTATATATATATATATATATATATATATATATATATATATATATATATATATATATATATATATATATATATAATCTGTTTCGAAGGCGATGTTTTATAGAAGGTCATTCCAATCTGTTATGCTGCGTCGTACCTAAATGATCTCTCGCGTGAAAGGATGTGCGAAATATGGGAAGCTTTATTTCGCTTCTATGATCTCACACACGTTAAAATGAAGCTTGTGAGCGATAAAACGCGAAAGCTTGCGCCATGTATTAATAAATATTCGATGTCGCCATGTTTTTTTAACGTTGTAATGCTCGTGTGGCGTGTCTATTTGGAAAAAGAAAGTCTAAGGGAAAACGAGAAAAGCGCGGTTCTGCGAGAATTCTGTATCGTTAATAATGTGTGCTTGTTTCGAGTACCAGATAGCTGATGTGTACTCAGTGTTTGGTCGCATTAGTGTTGTGTAGGCGAGCTTTCTCATGCTTACCCTTTGAGGTTTCGTCGTCTGAGAAGACCAGGTGAGTGGTCAGCTGCCGCAAGGGTGAGGTTAATAGGGTAGTTCCATATGAGTGGTACTGACAAATCTACTTCCTTTCGTTGGGGACCTGTCGGGTGCATGTCGTAGGAAGTTTGAGGCACAGCTTCTTGCAGTGTTGCTGCAGCATCGATATCATTGAATTTGGATTGGCCATGTTTGCAAAGGGGCGCCGAAAGCAACGGCGTTAAACTGATAGTATTACTGAACTAACAAACTGGTCTGTCCACCACAGAGGACGTTTGTTAGAGAACTAGCCTCTGCGTGAATGTAAACAATAGCGCTCTGGTTGTCGCCTCTTTCCGACGAGCAGGCAGTTTCTGGACGAAAACGCGTCTGACGGGCGGTGGTGGTGACGTGTACGCCTGTCAGTGTAGATAATTATGAGGAACTTCATTGTTGTGTCGAATTACATTTCACCACACCAGCTGATTGCACTAGTGGGCTGCTGTGAACGTTGGTTGTGGCCGGAAGAGACCCGGCACCTGTTAGTCCCGCCGAACAGCCAGCCAGGTAGTCCTTGTTTTGCATAAGGTTCTGGCTGCCACTTGACTGCGCGACATCGTCGTCGATCGACCTCTGCTTGCAGGCAGCACAGCCAACCGTCGACCTCCGCTGAGCGCGCCCTGCTTTGCCGCGTCGTGTGCACGCGGCAGAGTTGCGCGCACATTTGCACGTGCATTTGCATTTGCACAGAGGCGTCATTCATTCAGTGCGGCCACAATATCCAGGAGTTTCTTGCGTGAACGTACCCCGACTATAATGAACGTCGGGAGTGCTCGGATAATTTTATTGGCTAAACGGGGAGCGGCAACGTTTGCTCGTGCCCAGTGGCACCTGACCAGCACTTCCGCAGGCGGATTCTTTGCGAGTGTTTCGACCTATACTCGTTCTAACCCACAAGGCGGCCACAGTCGACGTGCGGCCGATGACCTTGATGTTGCTTCAGATTGGACTTCTCCGCAGTTGTTTGCGCTGAGTTAAGAAGTCAGAACGACAGGGCGCGCACTGGAGTACGTCCTTCGGTGTGTACCGAAATGGTCATCGCTTTATGGCCTAGAGCCGCCGTAGCCTCAATATAGCCAACAAGTTCTTTGTTTCCACCTGTTACGGGTGGTGGACCGTGGCTCTTGAGTCAGCGGTGCGAATGGCGGACTTGGTGGTGACCGCCAAAGGCAGCGCGCCACAAGGGAAAGGGCTTCGGTGCCTTTCTTTTCAGCAGGCTCATTTCGTGCTGTTTGTTGATCGGGCCGTGATAGGGTTTTTATCTCTCGTTGTACACGCCCTCGCAGAGCTTGCCGCGCGTTCGCCCCCTTGTGACAGCTCGACGTACCTGCCGAACAAGTGTAAGCGCGAGAGTTGCGTGAGGTCTCCGCGGGGGCTGTCCAGGGGAGACGGGCGCACCCACCGCGCCTGTGGGGGCGATAAGGAGGCGCGAGTGGCCCGCGTGCGCTGCCTGCAACGGCGGCGGGACGTCGGGAGCGGCGGCCGCGTGATTTACGGACCCGAGCGTGCCGGAACGCCGCGGCATCGCTCTCCTGTCTCCTGCTCACTTTCACGTTCGTGCTCCATTGTGCGCGCATGGCCGAGACTGCCTCTCACCGCCGCAACATCGTGCATGTGCGCGTACAGTCACACCTTGGCTACGCGGTGTCAGTTAGCCTGCGCCTTTCTCCGATGCTGTTTTTTTTTTTTTTCGCGATGTATTCAATCTTTCTTTTGCTTCGGGCGAAACAGCGACGGTGTCTGTGGGACGAAGAACTGAACCTTGCGTCCAGAGTACTTTGTCCGCCGCGCTTGTTATTCATGTCGTCGCCCTCGAGCGCTGTTTCCGCGGACTCCTTAGTACATTGATCATGACTGTACCCGGTACGCGTCTTGTTCTGGCGCGGTCGCTGTTCGTTGAGCTCTTGAGAACATGATGTTTTGATATGTTAGTTTAATTGTGCTATGCTTAAGTAAGTGTGGGGTTACTTCTTTAATGATTCACGCGCGATTTAGTAGACGTGGCGGATATGGTGTTCTTTTTTTTTTACCGTCCGCCTCTTGAGCTCCGTCATTTTCGCTGCTTTGGTAATTTTCTCCCCGATTCCGCTATCACGACACGCCTCACCGCCCTGCTAGGAACCCGTTCGGGAATCTAGCGGGATTTCTTCGCTTCCCCTTAGCACGCGTCGTGTGTTGTCCCGTTCGTCTACACGAGCGAGTCCGGGATGGAAGGACGGGAGGGGGTGAAAACGACGACGCCCGCTGCCACCCAGGCAGCAGCCGCGACGCCCAAAGGGTGGCGCGCGTTCGCGCGGTTCCCCGGCGGGCCATGCTGCGCAGGGCGTACGAAAGACGCGACGTGTTTCTTTTCTCGAAAACGTGTCGCCACGCTCGGCACTCTGACGCGAGGTCGGTGGGGGTCACCACCCACGTGCTTCTTCGCGCCCCACGCTGTGCGGCGCCGTTTTCTGATGGGCACGGCCCCTCCAGATATTTGTCCCATCCGCTGGTGCGCGCGTGTTCATCATTCTTTTTTGTCCGAACAGTCGCGTATCCTTCGCGCCGTGGCTTCCGCGCGCTTTTCTCGGCCGCACGTGTTGACGAGAGAGTGGAGGGGAGCGCCCGACTCGGGGGAGGCTGCGCGCGCGCCCGCAAGGAAGAAAGGGAGTCGGTGGCCGCCTTCGTCCTCGCGAGAGACCGGATGTCGCTGCGTTCGCGGCGCCTCTGGTTAGAACGTTATGACCCGCCGGAGGGGCCAGCAGTGATCGAGAGGCGTGGGTCGGAGAGCGCTTCGAATTTCGGTTTCCTTCTCATAGTGGAGTTTATGCTGGGTAGATAACGGGGACGGACTTCCAACTACGTCGCTCGAGCTTGCATATTTTCCGCTGACCTACAAAATTACTGATAAGTCGGGTGAGGTCGTGTGGGCGTAGCACAGTCATAAATTTAAGGGAATAATTGTTTGTGACCGTGTTTCATTTCTCCCCTCTTGCGCTATCCTTAGACGTCTGTGTGCTTGTGGACAGCTTGCTTGGTCGCTGTGCGGTGTCTCAAACGAGGTTCTATAGGGCGCCTACATACGCATGTGGCCACCTTACGAAGTTCCGGCCCGCGGCGCCGCTGACACGCCACAAGCACGCGATCACCTGCGCCGCTCTTGTTTCGCTGGTTGCGCCGCGCCTTTCCTGGTTAGGTAGCGTTACTTCGTAGACGCGCTGGCTTTCGCTGCGTCTTCGTTGTCTCCCGATTCGCTGAACGTTCTTTGGCCGAGCGCGCACTACCGCGGATTATCGGGCGTTCCGAGGGGGGAGCTCCTTCGTCTGCAAGCGTAACTTCGTGCCGCCACCGACAGTTATCTTCTGCCCGACGGGGTGGTGGGGGTGTATTCACGCGCTCGCTCCCCTGTGCGCGCTTGTTTCCCCTGTGGCAAATCCCCGCTGTACACTTCTGCCGCGCGGGGCCACTGCACGGCGGTATCTGTCTTAATTGCGGCTTTCCCCGGGGCACTATTAACGGGTCAGAAAAGCGTGACTGCGTGGCCGTCTCCTGCAGCGGGGGATCCGGCGCCGGTTCGCACGTAACGAGATACGCGATCGTGATGCTGCCAGGCGTTCACGCGCAGTCGTGATGAAGCGCCGCTGTGAAGGGCGCCCCCGACGGGCTTTTATACGAAACATTGGGCGTAGGGCACGCCGCCGGTTCTGGCTATCCGATGGCTGGCTTTTGTCTTTCAACCTGATATGTGTTCTGCTTGCCTTTCTGTCGTACGTGTCCTCGCAAGCTTGCTCGGACGTTCGGTGCAAATTAGGGTCGACGAATCTGTGTTACATGGAATTCGTATAGCACAGAAGCCTTCATATATTCATTCTTCTGGCGCTGAACTCCTTCACTGCGACACCAGCAGGCATGCACTGCGGACACCGTTCTCAAGAACAACTTCTTTGCGATGCACGCAACGTCGTTTTCGTCTGCTAGTCTGTTGCGTACTCCGAAATACATTTACACAGACGGCCACCGCCCCCATCTGTGTGGAGCCTAAAGCCTCGCGCAAATTACCTGCGCAATTGCACCTTGGTTAGTGCATCCGGCTCCCCAAGTGCACGTGGCTGTATAGGACATGAGATCGAATCCCATTGGCAGTTGTGGGGAAAGTTTTTAGTGCTTGTGTTAATATTTACTCCGCGCGTCTCGAGTAAAGGAACTATGGAATATCACGCGCTGTCTCGTTAGCAGGTCGGTGCGCTTTAGCGATACCCATGAGCGTTAAAGGAGGAACTGTAACTACTAAACTTGATTCACTCGGCACAACTTCTAACGAATCGATACACTATACAATATACGGCGGTCTCTTGCTGAGCGCTAAATCCTGAGTCCCTGCCGCGGATGCTACCTTCCGATTGCGCAAAATGAAGGCGTTCCCGCGACTATGTTATCGTTCATATCAGAGGCGCTGCCTCGGCACGTAAAACCTCGGTAAGATGACGCCAAATGTGCAACAGGGATCTCTCTACAAATAGCGGACCCGAATGTTGGCACACGCTGTCTACCGTCTGTGCAAAAGAAATAGAGCTCAGGGGCTATGCTGTACCGTCACTGACGCTGATATTCGGGTATGCGCTAAGCCGCTTGCCAGCGTTATTTCCAAATCTCTCTAATGACTGAATATAGACAGCTCTACATTAGGGGCCGCAAGCTTTTCGCGTTCCGCTTGCGTACGCAAGAAGCTCGGGTCCCAGCAAAACCTAAACGCAATCGGGGTTCTTTGTACGCAAGGAAGCCGCTTGCGTCGCGTAATCTAAAACTCTAATGTGACCCTCTTTAGTGCGGTTACGCTTTCTGTCAGTGGGTGAAAAATAGCCCCCCCCCCCCCATCATCTCTCTTTTCACAAATATATTAAACGCCGGCGTTCGTCTTGACCGTTCAGTGTTGCGCGACAGCCGTATTTGAAGGCGGCATGTTGTTCGCCGCGCTGTAACACGTACTCCATTGACATCCATCCATATAAGGATGCGCGAGGGGCCTCTCCTCTTTACGTGAGCACGTCTATACGCAGATGTACATTAAAAAGAAAAAAAAATGAAGCAAATCTCGGCGGCGTCTTTTTCCCCTCGTGTCGCTCGCACGGCAGAGATCCGCATCAGCCTGTTTGCGCTCCGGTGTGCTTTGCACCTGATGCGGCTCTTAAGCAGGTGGGGAGGGCGGGCGCGCAGCGGCGCGATTGGCTCCCGCGGCCTCTTCAAAGGGAGCCGCGGTGGCCCTCCTCTCCCGTTGCATGCGCGTGCCTCCTCCTCGTTGTTTCTGTGGGACTCGCTGCCGATACTACTACTACTACCGCCGCCCTGGGTCGCAATTAAAGGCCCATCGCTGCTCTCGTTCCCGGCTGATCGGAGCGAATGGATTGATCGCGGCTCCTCCGCCAAGCTCGCTGGCGTGTGTGTTGTGCCCTGGCGGCCCTTGTTAGCGCGCTGTCCTCGCCCCGGTCTTCTTCCTCGTAACGTCCCGGTCTGTCTGCTAGCGGGGTCCGCAAGAAAGTGGCTAATCTGGTCACTCGTCGAGCGCGCACTCTCTCGACATGCGCGCTCGTTAACGCTGGTGCGCTGGTTTGTAGCACGCGCTCCCGCCGCTTCGCTTTTCTCCCTGTTTCGGTCGCCTGCTGCAGGTATACTAACAGTGCGGTAGTGATCATGATGGTGTTTACAATGGCATAAACCGACTGGGGAGGGGGATGGCACCAAGTTCGTCGGCGCTTTTTTGGCATCTCCCTTTTATTTATTTTGCTGTAATGGAGCCCCTACATCGATCAAAAGTTAAACAGAACAGCTACGGCTTGCGGTAAACATCGTTGGCTTGCGCCGTAGCCGTGGCATCCTGCTAGCGCATACGGGAGCCCCAGGTTGAAGCACTATCGCCGCTGACGATAAAAATCCAGAGCATCTTCAAGTCCGTGGAAGGGAAGAAACGAAACATTGCCGCTTTACAGCACAGCAAGAACACAGCAATGTGGCGTTGTTCCATTCTATGTAACAAAAAAGAATGTACGCCTCTGAGGAAAATTTTGCTTGGTGATGGTTTATCTGGGACGAGAGGCCATCCGTGCAGTGTGCTATTACTATAGATGCATTTTCTTTTGAATTTCCTAAAAAAATATGTACAGGAACCATCAGTGATTTTAAATGTAACGATATTGCACATCTGAACTAACGAGCGATCGAACGAATGTTTTCCGCCGTGTCCGACCATCGACCAACAACAAGAACGAGCGTAAGAGCGCCAAAGAAAGCTGTTCGCTTTAAAAAAAAAAAAAAGAAAAAAGAAAACTGGTTTCGCCCGAAAGGCGAAGCATCGAATGCGACAGCAAATTAGTAGACAGCTATGCGAAGTGAGGATAGTAGTTTTATCTGCCGTATGAGCTTATAACTGAATTAAGCGTGGTGTCACCGCGCGCAAGCGAACATGAACACATCACACTCGACGAGCGCGGTCATTTCACTGTCAAAGCGATGATGTGAGTCTATCGCTTCAGCGCAAGAGCCGCTAGAACACAGCGCGCACAGTGAGCCGTCTGCAGATCTCTTTCAAGGTACGGCGCGGCCTTTCTAAGTGCGCGCTTGACGAAGTCGAAGCTGCCCCCTCCCTGCCGCGATGCCTCCCCGCTTCCCTCCAGATATGGCGCGCTAGATGAGCCGCGATCGTCAGTTTCCCTTGCGCCCTGTCGCGAAATGCGCAGTTGCTACGAGAGCCCCGGAGCACAACGCCGCCGCCTCTCTCCCTCCCGTGCCCCCACGTCCTTTCCCGCCTCGTTTGCTCTCCGCTTTCTTCCTCGCGCGCGCCTGATTGATCCGCGATCGTCGGGTTCCCTTCCGACCTTTCACTCGCACATACAGCACTCGGCGCGCGGCGACGGTGTTACCGCCCTTGAACTTTATACGGAACATCACGGCGACGGCAGGAATGCGCCTGGAGTGTCCATACAATTGCTATCGCGATAAAACTGAACAAGCGATAAGATTGCTTACCTCGGACTCGGTGTGCTGCGCACGGGACATGAAGGCAAAGGGTGGTAGCGATATTACTTCAGCTTTGGTAAGCAAACTCGCCTGCCTAACCGTTCCTCACTGCTCGACGCAGTCAACGAACCTGCCGGTCAGTGGCCGTATGCTGTGGGGCCGGCCAGCAGCTGGTGAAGATTGAGTTTTACGCTATTACTGCGGTGCTCTTCGAAATCGTGAGGTATATACACCTACTGTCATAAGGGAGATTGTTTGTCAGCACCACTTGCTTAACGCTTGTCGGCGACCTGCTGTCAGCGTAAAGTGCATTCACCTGAAAACCCGGTGGGCTGAAGTTCAACGCTGTTGCCGTGCAAAACGAACACGCGGTGCGCGCGCGTCTGCCGGAAAGGGCACGCGCCAAATTTTGGTAACTCGCGTCGCTGTTTATATTTTACTATAGTCACTGCCGCTCATGTTACATTCTCATGTGCATTGTCCGTGAGTGAAAAACGTTCCGAGAATGTCGTATATACAAGGTCCTTTAATGCGATAGTGCAAACTTGTCGCCTGTGCTGCTGAATTCCGCCGACAATAAGCTTTAATGCCAAGACCGCAAAATGGAGAATCGGCGCTGGAGGTAAAAAACGTGAGAAAGACGCACAGCGCGCATAAACGGACTTGGGCGATGGGCACCAGCGTACGGCTGCTGTGCTTGCTCGTTTTTTTTTTTCCTTTCTCCTTACCCCCCCCCCCCCCCTTTGCGTTTGTTGTCTCTCGTTTGGAAGCTTGCTTGCCCACCGGAGAGGCGCCACTACTCAAGTGGCAGTCGCTCTTTGTGGCGCCTGCGTCATGCGATCCCATCGCAGTGCGCAACCGGAAGGGGAATGCGGTAAAGGGAGATCCACAGCCGCGAGGGGTGCGAGAGGTGGTCGGAAATATCGGTGTCTTGCAACCCGAATCCTGCCCCTGTGGCGAAGCGCGTGAGCACTTGTACAGATTGCCCCGGCACTCGATAGTCGTTTTCGGCTTAAGCGGAGCCAGCCGGCACGCTGCCGACAGAAAATGAGAAGCTATTAAAAAAAGAAAAAAAAAATGAAATGCCCGGTGAGAGTCCGGTGGTTACCGGGCAGCTTGAAAAAAAAAAAAAAAAAAAGCGGGCTGCGCCTGCTGCGTTCGTTCGTAGCTGCCGGCGTCTTATTACTGGCGGCGCCGGCGCCCACTTGTGCGGTGAGCCGCAGTCCAAGTCTAGCTATCGAAGACGACCTGTTTCACTCTGCCGCCGCCTCTTGGGCGCAGAGGGATGGAGTGGGGACGACGCTGGTGTCTGGCTCGAGTGCGCGCGGGAGAACGCTGTGCGGCGATCACCCCGAGCACCCCCCCTCCCCCTCCTTACCGCAGGGTGGCGCCTTTATGTCGAGGTCTCGACGCCAGCCAAACATGTGCAGGTTACACAGAAAATGCAGTTCTAAGTTGCTGAGTACCCGGCGAAACAGTAATTGATTAGAGTTCTCATTACTCTATATTGAGAAAGTACTTAAATGCTAATTACTCAAAGAAGCTAGTAAAGAAGGAAATAGCGCACTGCATAGTTTCTAATCTTTTTGGAATGTGCACGAATCGGAGGTAGTTGTTTACCGGCGGTTGTTTTTAGCTCTGCCGTAACATTATCCAGGAGCATTTGAAGCTTTCAGTGACAACTCGGATAAAAGTGCTCGGAACTAGGTTAAACTCGGCCAGCAAGCGAGTAATTTTTCGTGACTCTCCAAATATAACTTAATGAGTCGAAGTTACGGCCAAAGGTATGATTAAGTTGGAATGCTGGTTACTAATTCCCGAAAGTGATTTACGTTACAGTGTCTCAAGTCGCGTAAGTACAAGCCCGACTAGCCTCGCTGTGCACTCGTGTATTTAGGGCCGCTCTATCCGGACGCTGCGGCTCCCGGGAGCACGTAACGGAGCTTGGAAGCGCTTTGGCAGCCGGCATCTTTCGTTGCCTCCGCGGATGAAGTCGGCGCACTGAATGCTCCGCATTTAGAGCCTTCCTTTCTGGCCCAGCTTTGTGCAGCCCGGACAAGCGCAGCTGTTCGGACGCTTCGCCAACGAGAGTCGTCGTGAGAGCCGGATTGCGCGCCACTGGCGCAAGCTGTCGTGCAAACGAAGACGGTGATTCGCGGTCGTGGTTCACCGCAGTGCGCGCACTCGGGCGCGCCCCGCGCAGCATAGCGGGTGCATTATTTTAATAAACTACTTCCGCCCAAATTTTGCTGCAATTCTCACCCACGTTTTAACGCCGGTCGATCGCTAAGAATGTGAACATATATGCTCTTTTTCCACCAACCTTGGCTGGCCACCAGACTGCGGTGCGATTCGTATTTGTGCTAAGTAGGCCTGGCATTGTGACGTGCTCGTGAAGGATATGCAAGTGCTACTTTTCGCGATTTCTAACCGCCTGTCAGGAAAGTTGGATATCTGCGCAATGCTGGTGCCACTGCGTTCTATGCGTGATGTGCTCTGATTTGTCGTTCGCGTTTGATTTGTTCACGATAGTATGTGTATGCATGCCTGGTGTGCTGACAGGATTCAGTTTCGCAGTTGCGACATGATGCCTAAGGATCTCCAGACGTTTCCTTACGTTAATCCAACATGTTTTGTGTTCACCTCTTTAAAAAACCGTTAGTCAAGGATGTTGTGAAGCTGGTCACTATATCCGCGTCAAAAAATTTACTTCGCATGAGATCGTTTCGGGTGCTCTGCCGACTCCAGCAGTTGAGTCTGCCTCCGCTTCGCGTCTGACCCGGAGGCAAGCTTCATCGACTGCCGTATGTCGAGCGAGCGAGAAATTCTGAGAGCGCGCGTTGGGCATTGGCGTTTACGTGGAGTAGTTAGCAGTCTGTGCGCACGGGGTCACCTATCTCGTCGGATGGCAATGCTACGCAATCAGTTGGTGAAACTTCCAGGCCGAGATTATTTAGAGTGATAGTCGCGTCTTCTCATGTAGCCATGGCACTCGTTTTAAACAGCGAACGTCAATACTGGTGGCGTTTTACTTTAAACCGAGTCATAGCCGCGGAACCTCTCATCATATATAGTGTTCTGACCTTGGAACCGTTCCAAATGTTGCCGTATAGGTGTCTCGATGGGCGTATTGGCCGTGGATTAGCTAATTCCGGCGTTTGTTGCTATTGGGTCGCTCTGCGTGAGCAGTTGTTACCCTGTTCTTTCGGCTCGCTCCAAGAAGTAATAAAAGAAGGGATGAAAAAAAAAAAACTACTCTAGCGTTTCCGCCGTCCGCCGCATATTTGAGCTTAACCCGAGGTGCATCAAAAATTGATTGTGCTGCACCTACACTCACATTTGTCGAACTCGTCGGTGAATTTCTCTTATTCGCTCGAGCGTTTGCTAAGAGACAAAAATGGCAGGTGACCGCCGTAATTACGGTGGACAGCCAGTCACTCACCCGCCCATTTCATCGTGATGATACGTTTCTCGGGTTTATGGCAGCCGCCCTCGACATGGCGCCGTCGTGGAGATCGCATCTGAGATCGCGCATGGTGTTTCTCTTTTCGTCTTCCTCTCCCGCCTTCCCAACCTCGTAGAGGCACGATTCGAATCCCGGCGCGGCATCGCGTTCGCCGCCACTGTAAGACGCGCGCGACCGGGCACGACTTGGACGAGTGCCACGTGCCCTGCCAGGAGACTGATAAGCGCGCACGCGGGGTGCTGCCTTTAGTGGTTGTGACGCCTGCGAACATTGGTCTGTGCTGCCCCGTGGGCCGCGCTGTGCTTGAGCAGGGCAACGCAGACCGTTAACGGGAATGCTTGTCACAAATCCCCCTTTTCCCCTCGCCTATATTGCGTGATGTTCGTTACGGACGGTACAAACATGTGATGCGATGCAATGTTGCGGAAATTGGTCTATTTTATACGTGTACTACCGCAAGCATTGGCTCTGCTTGGGCCATTAGAAAACTCAAAAGCTCTACTGCGGCCAAAGATGCACGGAGTCTCTTATACAAACTCGAGCATACGGACTTGTGACATCGCTTCTATAGCAGCCCACGGACGGGGGGTCCCTTGGGTGGAAGCAAATCTCTGGGCAGGTGCTTGCTTCCAAGACGGTCTAATTGGTCCAGTGCGCGTGACGAGGTGTGTAGTGGCCTTCATCGCCCATCATCATTATCCCGAGGCATCGTCACCGCTGTTCACCCCTCTTAGCTCGGCTCTTGAAGAGCAGCTGCCGGGCGTTTGCCTTTGCTCGAACAAATCAGCGGGATGACGGCGTTGTCACTCCAGTGGCGTCCGTATAAGATGTTCCTTTCCGTGTAAAAGCCGTGTGTGGCGAGGAAAATGCTGTGAGGAATCATAGCTATGTGGAATATGGTTGCGTGTACACCCGCGTGGGAGCAGAGCGCAGCGCCTTCAGCCGCTTTCTGACTACACTGAAGCTGTACCGAACCATCGCCTCCTTTTTCCTATTAAAAAGATTCGAGATGCACAACGGACGCTTGTTACCAGCGCGAACGAAGCGTTCAGGAAGGAGCCGTGTGGGCGCTGGAAAAAAATCGGCGTTGCCAGCGGCAGCGCATCGTCGCCTAATAAAGAGGCCGTGCGAATGGATCAGTTATGGAAAGGCGGGAGGAATCGCTGCTACGTGCCAGCTCCATCCGACTAGTGCACGCACGGCTTCCGATGTTCTGGGGGGGGGGGGGGGCGTGAGGAGGGGCGAGTGTAGAAGTAGGGATGGGGAAAGAGGGGGGAAGGGGACAAGAGTGCTCGGCCGGCGAGGCTTCCGTTTCCACGGCTAATTGCAGCCCCCGGGAATGTTCTTCACCGCGCCGTGCTTCGTTTTCCACCGTCTCCGCCTTTTATGTTTCTGTCTGCACGTGCTTGGGTCGCTGCCGGCAAAATAATGCTCAGAAGTGGCCATCTGAGCGCACACCCCGTCGGGAGCTTCTTTAGTGCGCACGAGTTCTGCCCTGGGAAAAAGTGGGGAGGATGCCGCTGCACTTCCCAAGTCGCGGAGAGGCCGGGAATCGCTCGCGTTTCTTGCCCAGGCCTTCGGGGCGGGCATGTATGCGCGCGAGGGCAGCAGCGGAAGCCGGGCGTAAACCG
Source organism: Dermacentor variabilis (assembly GCF_050947875.1). Classification (NCBI taxonomy): domain Eukaryota; kingdom Metazoa; phylum Arthropoda; class Arachnida; order Ixodida; family Ixodidae; genus Dermacentor; species Dermacentor variabilis. The sequence goes on along the minus strand of NC_134568.1, from coordinate 50,100,989 downwards.
CAGTGTGTTTTTTTTTTTAGCGAGCTACTACGATCGTTGACTGCTCTCTAGTCTCGGTTGTTTCTGGCAGCCGATTTTAGCGAGCTACTACGATCGTTGACTGCTCTCTAGTCTCGGTTGTTTCTGGCAGCCGAAAGTCTATATGGGTGCGCTGTCGACGCGAACTGCTGCTAAATACGTAGCGCTATCATCTTTATTAATGACAAACCATGCACAAAAAAAGGGGGGCGGGGCTGGAGGGGGGGGGGTCAATGGAAGATTTGACTAGATCACCAGTTCAGCACAAGTTCCGTCTCGCGTCAAAACGCTAGCGCCGGTCTGAGGCTTCCCCCGTTAGCTCTACGGTTTATATATAGGGTGTCCCAGCTGGCTTCAGCCAGAGTTTAAAAATATGCGAATGCCACGTAGCTGGACAGAACCAAGGTAATGTTGTTTGCCGTCGCTTGGAGATACTCAGATTATTTTTTTCATTCCGCCTAATTCGATAATTTGTCTTAATTAATTGATCAATCAACTTATCAAATATTACAATCAAATGAAAAGTGTCAATGAGAAAATTGTAAAGCGACATGAAAAACTCCCGATACAGCTTTCTGTTTCTGTCAGGCCGCAAATGCACCCAAAATTGCCGCGCGACTGGCCGCGTGAGCCTCCTTGCGTGTATTCGCGGGCTTCTCTCACGCTCGGAAAAGCACTTTTGCGTAGCACGTATTGAGCAGCAGAAAGCTGTCACCCCGAGTTTCTAAAACGATATATCAAATCTACACTCTGCTTATGAATAAAACCCCGCTAAATTAGCGACGTTCTCGCGGAGTTGCCAGCAATGATCGATATGCGCCGAAACAAATGCGGCACGAAGGAGCAGGACGTGTGCATATGCAGTGGCCAACCATATCGCACAACGAAAGTAGAAAAATTATCTACAAGGATTTCGGAAACGTTTTTCGAAAACGAGCACTTAATTGTTCGTGCGATAAGCGCATGCACGCTGGATATCTTGTGAGCGACCGAATTAAACAAAGCCCGAAAAGTTGGCCGCCACACGCGGTGGAGAGCTTCTTTTCAATTTGTGCCAAGTAGCATTTTCTTTTTTGACGGCGTGGTTTTGGAAGGAATTTGGAATTTGATAGGTTAGCTTTTTTTTGGCATACTATAAATGGCACGAGTTTCTTAGATTTTATGTCCTAGAGCGTGGCTATGTTCCCGTCAAAGATAAATTTTATTATCAGCTATCATCAGATTAGATTTTCTGGTATATTACATAGACATTGCCACTTCGTTTCTTCGTAACGCCTGTGACCATTAAAGGGACACTAAAGGCAAATATTAAGTCAAGCTAAAGTGATAGATTAGTGCTCGAGAATCTCTAAGGCGTCAATATTATCGCGAACAGAGCCTTAATAATCCAGAAATCGAAGTAAATGCACGACATGGTTAGAGACTCCCCCGGGACATTCGAGCACTTGCCCGATGACGAAAGCACTCCTCAGTTAACTCTGTCAGTAGTAGTCAACCACTCGTTGCACAAAACATCCTCGTATTGTATTGTAAGGCGAAATAAAATGCTACTTGTCCAGTTCTATTTCACGTTTAGACAAAAGAACTCATTTAAATTACTCTCGACTGCGCGCCGCCCACGCTCTCGCGTTTCAGCAGTTATCGCGTAGTGCTGCGCTGGTGTTGCTGACTCGCGAAACTCGCACAAACTGCAAGTAGCAGAGATTTCAACTTCCATGGGATGGTCGCGAGTTGCCCGAACGGTCTACACCACTTCTCCAAAAAGCAGCTGCAGTGGAGAATCCGCCGCTCTGTCTTGGCTCGGTACTGCCGTCTGTTGGGCGCCGTTTTATTCACCAAGGGCAACAAAGGGCGGTGATGGCGTATGCAACGTCACCACTCCCCCCGGTTGGGTGGCGCGAGATATGAATTTCGAGAAAGGTATTCGGACCCTTCAGATGCAATTTTCTCGTAAACTAAGTCTTTTCTTGACAAAGACGAGCGTTGCGAGGTTTCTGGAGTGGTTTTTAAACAGTCCACCTCGACTTAGTATTGGTCTTTAGTGCCCCTTTAATATTTCATGCTTTCTAAATAATAATAATAATAATAATAATAATAATAATAAAAATAAAGGAGCCGTGTATGGGAGCGACCTGCCGTGGTGTTTCGATGGCGTTGCGCTGTTAAGCACGAGGTAGCGGGCTCGATTCCCGATCCCGGTAGGCGTATTTCGAATATTAATATAATATTATGGGTGTCTTTTTTTTTACGTGCCAAAACCGCGATCTGATTATGAGGCACGCCGTAGTGCGGGAACTCTGGAATAATTTTTACCACCTGGGGTCACTTCAAAGGCCCCTGAAACGGTTCGGACAAATTTTGTAGACGCGTAGGGTAGAGCTAAAGTTAATCATTCGCACCACAATTTGTGTGAAACGTCTTATATTAAGAGAGCTACGGACGATTACAAGTTACCCTCCTCCATAGCCATGCATTTTCTCCTGAACTCGTTCGCCGAGTGATCGGGGCTAAGCTCCGCCTTCAGTGGCTCTGCGTCATGATGACACGTCGTGTCGTCGACTTCCGGTTCTCTAGGAGCGAGCGAAGCCTTCTCCAACCTCTCGGGCAGCTGCTTGGCAGTCGACCCCAAAGCGAGAGCTGTCGAAGCTGCGTTCGTTGCGAGCATTCTGTCGCAGCGCCGAACGGTAACCGCAGGCGGGCTGGGCGTTTCGACGGATGGCTGGAGGCATAAACTCAAGCTGATGAAGGAACTTTAGCGTAGACCTATGTCAGCGGCCTGATCGGTCTGCACGGTCCAGCCACCCGTTGGCGCAGAGCTTAACCAGCCAAACAAAGGGCTAATATTGCTCTAACCAAGTGTAAAACACTTTAAACATTTACAAAAACAAAGTGTTAACGATTACATTCCTGCGAAAAATTTACACCAGCAGCAAAGAAGCGTACATTTCGTTACTGCTACTGTGTGTTATTGAGCTCTGTGCCACCAGGTGGCTGCACCGTGCTGACCATTCACATTTGCGCTTCTGTTCATCCGTGAAACGACAGTCAAACCACCAGGCCCTGTCCCCTTGCGCTTGCGTTTACCCTAACACCGGACTAGCGAAACGCTAAAAGAACGCGCAAATTCTGGCGCAGGTCGGATAGCGGCAGTCCGATGCGCTGCAGCCAGTCCGCTCGTCTGCTGCCTTGCAGAGGGACACGCTGTCGCAGCTTGCCAGTCGCTATGTTTGCAGTCCACAACGCAACCAAGTCGAATCATAGTGCTCGCGAAAAGACATACCGACTCTGACCGCGGAGCTCTCGTCAAATAGAGCACGTTGTAACACAAGTAGACGACGCTTGCTGTGTGCCGGAAGTGCGTAAGTGCAGTGAGCAATTGTTCTTGTGCATTCTCTTTGTTACTTTCTTTTTATAGAAAACAACATTCGAACTATTATTATCATCATTTGTTCACCATAAAGTGGAAAAATTATCGATGACGCGCCTTGGGCAGCCAATCGGGTAGCTCGCCCTACTGACGTCAATTGGGTGATTTACGTCGTATGGGTTGGGGCGGCTGAAAATTCCGCCTAGCAGTGTGCTGCTATCGGCAGCGATGTACATTTTTAAACCTTATAATAAATTACACGCTTTACACGGAGCACCTAGATGCGTCAAATAATGATCAAAAGGACCCACTCAAACGGCCCGGTACAATATCGTCAAATCGTTTCAGGGTCCCTTTAACCTGCACCTAAGTCTAAGTACACGGGTGTTGTCGAAATTTCGCCCCCATCGAGACGCGGCGCCGTGGCCGGGATTCGATCCGCGACCTCGAGCACAACACCATAGCCACTGAGCAACCACGACGGGTGGACGCATTTCGATGCGGGCGAAATTACAAACACGCTCGTGTACCGTGCTTTGGGGCACGTCAAAGAACTCCAGGCGGGGTCGAAATTAATCTGGAGCCCCGTACTACGGCGTACCTGAAAATCAGATCATGGTTTTGGCACTTAAAGCCCTATATTATTATTATTATTATTATTATTATTATTATTATTATTATTATTATTATTATTATTATTATTATTATTATTATTATTACAGCGATGCGTCGCTGCAAAAGTTCAGTGGTTCACACAAAAGGGCATTGATGGCACATGGTTATTCAAGTAATCTCTTAAGACACCATTGACAAGTCACGGGGCTAAGATTGAAGTTAACGCGCATTTTATGGGCCTCTGTGTACGACAAATGTGCTAATTGACTTTTGTTTCGTAAATCTTGAATATTTGTCTTCTGTGCAGCCGCGCCCCTTTGTGATGCTTTTGCTTCACGACGATATATTTGCGGCACCGTATAATCAGTGATCACTTTGTTTCGCTGCTTTGTGCATACGGTGAGCTTTTATGTTTTTATGGCTTGGTGCGATGACCTTCCCCCCGCCCCTTCCTCTTCATGTTTTTTTTTTTTGTGTGTGTATGTGTGGAGGGGAGGGTCAATGTTATTTGTCTTGGATCTGCTGTTTTTGCTGGCTACTGAAGCAAATACGGGTTGCGGCTGCATGCTAGAAGACTTACGTCTATATTAGTAAGAGGACTAGCCGAGGACAACGCGAAACGAGCGGTCTTCTTGCGGTTGAAGGGTTGTCTCGAGACCTACCTGCCTGTCCTATCCGTGTAGTATATCCATATATCCTATCTACATGCGTATCCTATCTTGATGCCTGCTTCGCGAACGGAAGTGGCCACTATCGCTTTCCCTAATCATGTCGGGACGCTGTCCTTCCGCTGCGACCAAGCTGCGTCGGCGCTGTATGTATATATGTTTCGTATGTAGCGTTTGTGAGGCAAGGACTACTGTCAGTAGGCCTTGCGCACCACCGCGCGCGCGCCTTTGTCGTGGCAGCAGTGGTGCAGCTCACGACTGCCGCTCCCTTTGTGTCAAGAATTCTTACTCCTGACGCTCCGCAGAAGACTGATGATACAAATAGTCGGCGCCGCTGCGCGATACTATACGGTGACATTCCGAGTCTTCAGCTTTCGCGCGATTATAAGCACGTGTTCGAATGCACACTCGACTCCACAGCGACGGCGTCCCCGCGACTGGTTCGGCGCCTTTGGGGAACGTGACTGTGCACAGAAGCCGGCCCTGGTGTGTCAGCTGTGACGCGCCGACCGCCACCTATTGCAGCTTGTTGGGGCACCGCGCTCTACACCAGTAGATATAGCTGTGACAGCTGTCGGCGACGTCGCCAGCATATCCTGTACCTGTATAGGTGGGGATACGCAGGCGCAGTGGTCGTTGTGCCAGCCATTATCGCGTGCGGCCAGAGAGCGAGCCCAAAGCTGATCTGTATCCGGCGGGGAATTTATATGATTACCGTTCTTCGTCGCAGCCGATATAGTGCTTCGCTGCGTTTTGCAACCGCGCGAGGGCGCTTTTTCGTTTGACGTAATTTTCCGCGTGCAGCTTCTTTTCATTCTGCGCTCTTTTGCGCGCGCACCGCCCCCTCGCTGGGAACGCTCAGTGCTGAGCAAATAGCAGGCACTCCGCAGGGAAGGGCGCCGTGTGCACATGGGAGACGAGCAGCCGGCCCCGCTCTTTTAATTTCACGGGTCACTAGTGTTGGAAATGGAAAGCAAGCTTAGCAGCATCGCCTCCTTCTCGCGTCCTTTCTCGGTGAAGGCGCGCGGAGAGAGCGGACGTAGAATGCCAATCAGAGAAGCTGTCTCTGCGCGCTGTTCGGTGCGTCTTGTTTCGCTGCCGGCGGCGAGAGCGCTGTTAAAAGTATTGCACCGATGGCACGGACCGAAAGAAGGCTCGAGCAAACTGTGCTGCTCCTTTTTGCCCGTAGCGGCTCTTCGAGATCCGCCCACTCTGCGCTTGTTTGCGCGTTGCATGAAAAACCAACGTCCTGCCACCCAGGCCAGTGTCCGATCTCTCTCGCTCTCTCTCTCATATATATATTCATAGGGTCAACGGGTCATTGCTTGTTGCACAACTTATATTTAAAGAAAAAAAGAGCATGGTTCATTGACATTCCGGCCGGAGGGCCGGCCTTTATCAAGACGGTTTCTACTTACATACGGTTTCTACTTGTACATACTTTACATACGGTTTCTACTTGTACAGCTTTAGCTGTGCGCGGAGCCAAAACGCGTCACCAATCAGATTTGAGATTGTAAAATAAAGGGAGAAGAAATTGTTTACGACGGTAGTTAGGAAGGAGGGGAAAGACATATATATTCCCTTTTTTTTTCTTGACTTTTTTCACCCCACATTTCGCATTGACGCGTGAGCGCTTTCTTCGCCCTTTATTTTACAATCTCAAACCTGACTAAATCGAATTTTCGCTCCGTCCACAGCTAAAACTGCACAAACAGAATCCATGCAATCTCATGTACACTCTCTTGATAAAGGCCGGTCCTCCGGCCAAAACGTCCAGTAAAGGGACACCTCAATGGACCATAATCTCTCTCTCTCTCTCTCTCTCTCTCTCTCTCTCTCTCTCTCTCTCTCTCTCTCTCTCTCCTCTCTCTCTCTCTCTCTCTCACACACACACACACACACACACACACACACACACACACACACACATATATATATATATATATATATATATATATATATATATATATATATATATATATATATATATATATATATATAATGGCATTTTGCTGCTGGAGAGGTAGTGTTTTTAGTTCGTAAGTAACAGCATCGAGAAGGTGGAAAGGCGAGGATGTGTTACACGCTGCAATAACGCCTTCCACAGCACGATCAAATGGAACTCAGCGGCTCACTTGAATGCTACTCTTGTGCCAGCATGTTTTCCTGTGAGCGAAAATGCTGCAATTTTCCTGTAGGCAAATTTGTCACAGAACGCGCGCTTAATTGACTCGCGACGGTTACCACGAAATCTCCAAACTGCTTATTTCTCCATATATGACAGTTGCACTACATGAGGTGCTCGTTATAGCCGTGGTCAACGCGAAATGACTCGAGTCCCGTTTCGATTACTTGAGTCTTTGTCTGTAAAAGCCAGCAGCCACCGTCTACTTAAATACAGTATACGCCCGCACACACCGCGCGAGTGTCCACAGACTACTCGGTGTCGGGTTCTTGTGAGGAGGGCTGCCACGAAGGGGCCGGAGAGCGCTAGTGCACGAAGCGCGCTGCCCTCCCATGCTAGGCTGTTCACTTGAGCGTGCCGCAATCCCTGCTGCTTATCACCTTTCGGCGCAATCGGCTGCCCGGCCGAGGTGAGACGCAGTGAGCAGCAGTTGCCAACAAAAGACAGCGGAAGCGAAGCGCCAGAATACGCTCGCGGTGAAGTCTTTATGCGTATACCGGCAGCGGTAAGCGGTAACGCATGGTCTTATTACCACATCTCTGGCGGACAGTGCTGCCGGTAGATGATCTAGCATGCAGGGATTGTGACACGCGCAGAACGCCAACTTCGATAAAGATGTGATAGCACTGCCACGCGAGCGATTCGCTTTGTACGATTTTCGGCGTGGGGGCTTTCTTCACCTCGGCACTGATTTAACGACCGTGAAATGTACTGAAAAGCGGGAGACAAGACATTTTAGCAAGCTACGCTAACCAATACTCACAACATTGCTGTCATTAGGGCCCGTAGTTTAAGAGGAAGCTTTAGCTCGGGCCCAATTCCGACGCGGCCTATTCAAATGCATGTAAAACGCAAGAACTTTTTTTGAGATAACCCCTGGACCGATTTTAATGAACTTTCATGGATTTGAAAGAGAAAGTTAAATTACGATTACGGTTACGACACGATGGTGACTAGATTTTCTTTTTTAAGGAAACCTTGGGGGTGATGAAATGCGCTCAGAAGGTTCGAGAATGCTCTGTTGGCTGCCACAATGAGCCGTCCGGGTTTGCACGTCTGACTGTAGACATCCACAGAGTCCTCTTAGCATACTATATTGCAGATGGAAATCGGAAGAAGCTCGAGTTTCTGTTTCCATGGTAGCAGTTCTTGCACCCGAAGGCGGCAGAATAAACCGGCGTACTCGAAAAAACCACAAGCGCAACCACCAGTATTCCCGTAGCAACATCTTCCGGGGTAGTCGTGTTGCACCGCGTTGTTTTCCAACCAATTCTAGTTACAATAGCCACCGCAAGAGGGACTCGCGCCGCACCGGCTTGGCGCATGCGCAGTAAGATTTTTGGAATCTGTCAATTGTGATATCATTTTCATTGTTGAGTTAGAGTTGTAAAATTGATAGTTTCGTTTTCTGAAAATTTTTGATTTTTGCCACTTTTTAATAAAGAATAGACGGCCTCAATCGAAAATTCGAAACCAGCTGTCATTAGAGTTCAAGTTTTTCTTTTAAATGCAACTAACCTCGTCAATTTTGGTGCAGTGGTTGCCAAGAAAAACGAATTCTCCTTTTACATGTATATAGATAGATAGGAGCACCCGAGCTAAAGCTTCCTCTTAAGACGTTCACTTCTGCGTTCGTCGTTGTCTTGCGTTGCGCCGAGTCGCCTATCCCAGCGATATAACGGCGGGCCGGCGGCGTTTTTCAACCAACCATGAAAGTTGGTTAGAAAATACGACCTCGTGACGTTTCAGCACGTATTTAACGTCTAAGCTTCGTACGAAGGGCGTCGCTACTGCGGAAAACGTTCTTGATCACGAGGCATGTGCAGGTTCCGTTTCCACGTATGCACTGAGCTGCAATAAACAATATATCAAGGGGCACTGTGCAGTCATGAGGAGCAGGAGGACACCGAATTGTTAAACTCGTTATGCGTGGATTCAAATTTCAGTATTTCAATATGAAACAAGTGTAGCTTTTCAGTCGAAAATTGAGTCTCATTGATCCTTCTTATGAGGGGCCCGTACGTTTAGCCACTACGACTTTCGTATTGCTCGAAGGGGCTATCGCAAATCCTACCGCTGTCTCCGGCGCAGCTGTATTTTCCTTAATTCTCCCCCTCGGTTCGTGTTCAACAGAAAGCGCCGAATTTTACTGGGAACTGTCTTCATCGCTCGCACTGCTGTACAGGAGTTCCTTTGTCGGTCCGGCCCCCCTATCAGCGAGATAAGGGGTGCGCAACCCCCTCGCCTCGCTGCTCTTGTCTCCGGAGCGTAGCGGCGTCGCTGGCGCCTCGCGCATGCAGCGATGCCGGATTGTGCGCGCGGCAGGCAAACAGCCGGCCACCATCGTCCACCGACAGTGCCTTTTGTTCTTTTGCTGTCCCCCACTCAGCGATCTTATTCCTCGTCTTGAGTGTTATTATCTGGGCGAGCTTGTGTCCCGATAGTGCGTTCCTTCGAGGAATCGCTCCAACGTATGCGCCGGCGAGGCATATCGATTTTCGCCGGCCGCCGCCGTGGCTCTTGGGTCTCGTGAAAAGGACCTTGTGTGCGCGCCGCGGATAAGCCTCTTGTCTTCCCGCGGTGCTTATCTTGCTGTTCGGCCATTCTTTCGGGCGCGTCCTTCTTTTTTTGTTCCCGTATCCCGGGCCGTGCTAGCGAAATAGAGGCTCTCCATGAGGACTGGCACACAGTGGCGCTAGGCATTTCACCGCGTCCCTGAAACGGTGGCGACTGACACTTGAGAGCGGCAGCTTGTCCGCCATTATCGAGGCGCACAAAGGCGGTTGTTCTTGCGCCCATCGTGAAAACTGCTTCTTCACCGCCCCGATACGTCACAGATATCGTTCTCGTTTACGAGAGTGGTGGCAGAGTGGCCTCCCCTCGCACTCTTCCTCGTTTGTGTAGTCGCTGTTAGGCTTGCTGCATTCAGCTACGTTTGTTTTAGCCCCGGCGCACGGCAAGCATATTCCTGCATTATACTTAAGCGGGATTCACGCGACCGGACGGATTGCTGGTTCAGCCAGCGGATGAGCGTGACGTAGATTGCTCATTGCCGCCGAATCGCGCCACATACAAGAACGCCGTGGACGAGCTGCTATCGCGGTACGATTCTTTGCAGCTCGGCAACGCAGCAGTTTTCTGCGGATCGGACCGGTGATCCGTCCCGTCGTGTGAATACATCTTTAATAATAATAATATTTGGGGTTTTACGTGCCAAAACCACTTTCTGATTATGAGGCACGCCGTAGTCGAGGACTCCGGAAATTTTGACCACCTGGGGTTCTTTAACGTGCACCTAAATCTAAGCACACGGGTGTTTTCGCATTTCGCCCCCATCTGAATACATCTTTAGTGGCTATGGCCTTGCGCTGCTGAGCTCGAGATCGCAGGTTCGATCCTGGCCGCGGCGGTCGCATTTTGATGGGAGCGAAATGCAAAAACGCTGGTACACTTAGGTTTGGGTGCACGTTAAGGAACCACAGGTGGTCACAATTAATCCAGTCCCCCACCTCACTACGACATGCCTCACGATGAGCTCGTGGTTTTTGCTCGTACAACCCCAGAAATTCCAGCTTTATGCTCCATTTCCTCGGTGAAGCGGAGAAAGTTCGCCCGCCTTAGCATTACGAAAGCGAGAAAAAAAGTCTCCTTGAGTAAGAGTGGAAGGTTTTGCCATGTTCCGCAAGCCTCCGCGTTGACAGTGGGCCTCCGCTGGAGGCCCTTGCCGACGCCTTTGTAAGTCTACTAGCAGAAAGAATATACCGATTTAGCTTGACTATTAGTCCTCCTCCTGTGTGCAATTGTCTGTAGCAATACCACGCGGAGAAATAAAACTAGCTTCGAATCAGTGTCTGGAATAACCTCATGTTTATGCATGGCCTCCACATTCTGCAAACGGCGTACAAGTTGTACGGAAACGTTAACCACCGTTAATGTGAATCGGTTACGCGATGTTACTCGAGAAATTTTTAGGCGTTTATTCCTTTAACCATGGTAGCCTTGTGACTCCGCGCAACAGCGGTAGGCTGTTCCGAGGTCTATACCAAGCGCTTTTACAGCGAATCTGTATACCCCTACCCCTCAGTGCATTTTTGTGTCCGTGGGCAAAAAAAAAAAAAAACGCAATCGAAGCGAGAGGCTTGCGCCGCTGGGTTCCTTGCAGCACCACCAGATGGCGCTCGCAGCGGCGGCGCCGGCTGTGCGGGGGCAGGAAAAAAAAACCGGAAAGCTCGCCTTCGCTCATAGCGTTCGCCGCAAGCATTTTCCGGTAAAGATTACGGTTGCATAAGCTGCAGTTGCCAGGAAGCGGCAACTGTAGCATACGAAGCAGGGAGTGACGTAACTACACTTTCACATGTAAAAGAACCCGCCTAGCAACTGATTTCATTGGTGCTCTGATAGCGCTATGTAAATGCCACGCATAGTTGGGATTCCCGAAGAGCAGCGCGAATACGATGAGCGACGATAGAAACAGCAACGTCAATATGCACCATAGTTTTCTACAATAACTACTATAGGGAACTTCAGCCACCATGGGAATAAGAAGTACATCGATTTGTCTGATCTTCGTGCTTGTGGCTTCAGACGTTCTTGCGACTTCGTTTATTACGCTTTATCTACCTTCAGTATCCTAAATTTCTGAACAATCTATACTTTTCAACGTGCAGAAGGCTCTGCGAACACAGACACAATCACTACTAATTGCAGCGGTTGAGCCTGTCGAGGTGGCCAAATCGAAACGGGCAAAGCGTCTCAACGCGCTGACTTGCCCGCGAGAAATTCACGAGGGCATTCTAAGGGTATTGTCGATACATGCGTCCGCGGCGCAGTAGTTTTAATATTCGGTGTTTAGGCTAGAGGTCTGCGTTTGAATCCTGCCTACGGACACTTCTAATGTTTCTTTAATTATCAAGAAGTACTTTGTTGTCTATGATCAGTTTACAAAAGTCACGGAGCCGTTTGAAGCCAGAAGGAGGAAGTTTAGGCAAATCCATGTACTTCCCACAATTCCCATGCTGGCTGGACTTTCCCCCCCTCCCCAGATTGCAGCACCCGTAGAAACCAGCGCCAGAGTTCCCTCTAGTAATTCTTGTATGAAACTCTTATGATGTACAGGCGCAGACAAAAGTGGTATACTCCACGCAGCGGGAGCCGGAGCAGCGGCACACTGCATCGCGACGCCATCTACAGGCGGCATCTGGGATCGAGACAGCCATTGGGTGCCCTTTATTATCGGCACACATGATCCCAGACACTGCCTGTAGATGGCGCTGCGATGCAGTTTGCCGTAGAGTTACTGTATATGCTACCGCAGGTAGCAGAGTTGCGCGTAGGTCCGCCATCTTGCCTGGCAAGCAACCAAATCTATGCGGCGAAGCCGCACTCTGTTTTTGCAGGCGACTTGCCTACCGTATTGTCGATCGACCGTGGGCGCTTTTGCATCGCTTGTGGACTGCTTTTCCGCCTAATCGCAAACAAAGTGCATCGAAACAGCTGACTGAATAAGATCGTCAAGAAAAGGCGCCGATATCGGTCCCCACCGAAGCTTATGCCAAGCGTATCCGCCGAGTCCATCTGCACGCTCTCGGCGCGTTTAGGCTCAGGAATCAAGAAGTCTAACAAGGATAAATCACCATATTTCAGCTTTCGCATCAGTGTCCTTAAATAAACACAAGTAGCATGAGCGCACAAACAGCACAAGTAGCGATGAGCGCCGATGTGACGCGTCATGAACACAGGTATATATGTGCTGTCGCCGAAGGATCACAGTCCTAGCCTGCGCTTCTCTGACGAAGATATATGAATAGACAGACGTGTCGACTGAAAGGCATCACTGAACTAAGAAAACGTTGCATATCCTTCGCGTGAAGAACAACAAACGGCTATCCAAATCGGTAGTAACAGCCCATACAGCGTCCCGGGTCAGTGGTTCATTTAGGACTTTTTTCGAAGTTAAAATGCCAATCGCAAGTGAAAATAGGTGGTGTGGCACTTCCGAGCAAGCTACTGAATATGGACAGCTAAATTTTATGTGTGGTACAGGCGTGAGTTGCTGGGCGATAGCGCATCTACCATGACTGAGCGAGACCTCTCTGTGAAACTAAAACTGCTTCTTGATCCTTGACGTAGAGAATCATGCGCCGATGTTCGGCTAAAGAAAAATATATGCTACGTAAAGTAACGGGATACAGGCCAATTACGTTGACTAATGTTGACTACAAGGTTTTCATGAAAGTTCTTGCAGCAAGGCTGCAGGGAGTTATACAGAAGTTAGTTGGGCCGCATCAGACATGCGGCATCAGAGGTAGGAAAATATTTACAAATATTCATACAGCTAGAAGCATTTTAGAATATTGCGATAGCGCTCTCCTCAAGGTAGCGATGCTGCAAATAGATCTAGCTAAGGCTTTTGATATGGTACCACATAGTGTTCTCTTGTTACTAATTGATTATGTAGGGCTTGGTTCCGTCATGTGTAAAGGCATCAAAATGGCATATCAAAGCTCATGTACCAATTTAATTGTTAATGGTGAACTATCACAACGCATACAAGTACTCTCTTCCGTTCGACAGGGTTGTCCGTTAAGTCCTTTACTTTTTGCTTTATTTTTGGAGCCGCTTTGTAGAAAAATAGTTAATAGTACAGAAATCAGGGGGTTTAAGATACAGTCCTGTGAAGTACGTGTTCTAGCTTATGCCGATGACGTTGCCCTATTTGCTGCAGATAGGGAGAGTGTTAGCTCATTATTAAGAATTACTGAAAGGTTTTGCGAGAAAAGCGGCAGTGAAATCAATAAGCAAAAGAGTATCGGTCTCTGGCATGGCCATTGGAATGCCACGCCCGGTGTTTTTGAAAATATTCGGTGGCTCACGACACCTAGCACTTACCTGGGGGTACCTTTGGATGGGTATCGTGAGAACGAGTCACTTTGGCTCGAAAAAACGGATGAAATGCGTGCGATGGCCGAAGCATGGGGTGGACGTGAGTTGTCGATTTTTGCACGTGCCACTGTTTGTAACGTTTTTCTCGTTGCGAAAATTATGTATCTTCTGCAGGCACTGTATTGTACACGTAAGCATATTCAAAAATTTCACCGAATATTTGCCACGTTTATCTGGTGTTCTACGTGGGAGCGAACATCAAGGACGAATTTGTTTCGTCAAGTAAAGAAAGGTGGTCTGTCGGTGTGCCACTTGTTTCTTCAGCAAGTTGTATCACGTTTCATATTGATAAGGGACGAAAGAGACCCGTTTCTGTGTTGTTTTTTTCAAACCATGTTAACAGTTTCTATGCCTGATTTTTTTGTTTCTTCAGCCATTGGCCCTCACTACACAATTTCAAGGTTCTTGCGTGAAGTTGTAACGTCCTATCGTTTCCTTAGGGCGAGATTTTCCCTTGAGTACCTCTCCAATGTAAAAAGAAAACGTCTTATGAAGGATCTCATTGAAAGTGTGTTCCCTGTTCCATTATATCGGTTAATTTTTCAACAAGGGCCTGGGCAAGACGTATTTAAAATGGTTAAAAATATGTGTATACCGGCGAACGTTAAAACATTCTTTTTCAAGCTTCACACGGGAACCTTGCCTGTTAAAACGTGGCTAGAGGAAAGAGGGATTTATGTGCCATGGGGAAGCAGATGCTTTCTGTGCAACAAAGCTGAAACGATTGAACATGTTTTCATCGATTGTAATAATGCCATATTCTTTTGGGATATATTACAGAGAACGTTAAAGATAGACCTACCCCTCAATCCACATGGCATTCGTTTTTTACCGCCTGAACGCGATTTTGAACAGATGGATATGATCTTTTTACTTGGACTGCACGCAGTATGGCGTAGTCTGTTGGCATATAGACATTTCGATGTTAAAGGCCGAACTGTGTATGAATATTTTGTGGAAATGGTTGTGAAGGTACGTGACGTGTACAAGATGAATGACTGTGATGAAGCTGTGGTGTCAATGCTTGATACTTTGACACATATAAAACGAGTGTGACCTATGATCACAAACACTTTTGAGGCTTGTAGCCAAGCTGGAAATAAAGAAAACAAAAATCTAGTGTGGCGTAGTGGTAAAGTACCGGGCTTGGGATTTGTAGGTCCGACGTTCGAATCCTGGTCGGAGCTTCTTCGGTTTTTTTTTTATTGCGCCAAAATGCTCTCTCTTTCTGTTGTCAAAAAATATATATACGGTGTCCAGGCACCGCGTATTTAACGCGCTAGAGCTGTTTTTCGCACCAGTACCCAGTGCCTCCCAGTACGCCGCGCCTGCCCAGCACCCCAGCATCCAGCGCGCGGCACTGGGCCCATAATCCGGCGCTGCACTGGACACTGGATTTTGCAATAGGCATACCTGGTTATGTGCCAAAGCTCTCAATGTGTAGGCAGTCTTAAATATTACTGGTGAATAAATGACCAACCATTAGTATTTCGACTCTGGTACCCCATTAAATTTGCTGTAGAAACGTACCCACCTACTAGCAGGCACTGGATATCAGCCACACCTTCAAGTGCCACTTCATTATGTGCCTTGTCACTGCAGGGATTCGAAAAGTAACCTTCTGTGGGAGTGTAGTGAAAGTTTTTCTCTCACAGGATTGACATAGCTACAATATGGGTAATAATGCAAAACACAGTAAAGGCCCTTACCGTATGGTAAATAACGACATTAATTCCTCTTGCATCCTGCTTCATATAAGCAGTAGTAGATGAAATATCTTTACTTAGTTGTGTAACCTTTTTATGTTCAGAAACAGCAACCAAAGCAGTGCATTATCCTGAAAATGTGAGCTGGATTTTTTGTGACAGTTCTGTGAAAGCAGTGTGGTGCATGGGTTTGAATGGGATCGAATAAAAAGCTTTTCGCTTTCAGAGCGATTCGTGCAGACGGGAGCAGAGCACCCGGTCATTATATCATTCCGATGGGACTGCGCGGACACTGCGATGAACCAACTGTGAGATGCGCTGCGCACGTCGTGTTGTTTCTCCGCAGCTAGCGCGCACGCGAACAGCGAACGCCAAGATCGGCCGGATTCGCTTTGAATTTGACTGGCGATAACTTGTGTCAATCCAGTTCGCTGCAGCGGCGGCGTCGGGAAATACAAAAATTGGCCCGGGCATCTGCTTCTCCGCAATGCACGGTTGCTTGACTACCACGTGATGACGCTCTGCCAATAGGGGCGCTAGCGGCGGGATAAAACAGACGCGCAACTCTGCTACCTGCAGTAGCATATACAGTAACTCTAGTTTGCCGTAGCTCCGGCTCTCACTGCGTGGAGTATACAACTTTTGTCGGCGCCTGTACGCAATGGCGTCGTGCTCAGGCTCGGCAGGACCCAGTTCAAAGCTACGTCACATTGGTCTATCGAATCAAGTGACACCACAGCTTCGCTGGCCAACCACTTTCACAGCTTGGATTGGAGCCCTCCCCCTCCTTTTCTTTTGTTTTTCTTTTTGCGAAGGCGCAAACTTGACGCACGCTCTTCAGTGCTCCCATATGGTGCACCTGAACTGCATGCGACATGGTGCCGGCCAGCCAAGCTTGCGAAGGATGCATACTGGTCTATAGTGGCTTCGGTCGCACGGGCAAGTTACGCCGGACTATTGGCCTCGAGCTCCACCACTGGAAAAGCTGGCGCCACCGTCGGCGTGATGTGCTATTAGGGATCACGTGGACATAGCGGCCGCGTCGGCTGCTTCGGGAGCGCCGAAGCAAGCTGAAAACGAGAGTTTAAATTCCCTTCGTACGCCGCGGTCCTCATTTAGTGGCGTGATCTTCCCGCTTCGAGTGTCTACTTTACAACGCTTGAAAGCACTACAATAGGTAGCGGCTGCCTTTGAAGGTGCGCCACATGGTAGGCTACTGCTCGGTGCCGCAGTCCCGGACGTACGCAACGGAGCCCGGTGTCAGCCTTATTCATACTAGCCGCCGGACAAGAAGCTGCGTGAAGCTTGGCTCGCGAAACACAAAACCGGCAAACAGTCATCGGCTATAACTCGAGCGTGCAGCAAGCACAGACGCGAGGAAGATTTCTGCTACGGCGCCGGGTCTGCGATGTTCGGAAAACGCGCACTGAGACGCTCGCCCGAGAGTCCGCTGTCCGACTAATGTCGTCACGGTTTGGTGTATGAACTTGTCGATGCTATAGATACTGGCACGATAGGCACATAAAAAAAGAAAGCATGGCATATGGTTATGTTATGAATTAATGCACTGGAGTACAAGATAGAAGCAGCGGGAAATCGCACGCTGAGAACACCGATAAACATACAGTGCGACGCAACTCGAGAAATAATATTGATACGTCCAAGAATTTAGAAGAAAAAAAAGATTGAATCGTCGCGACGGCACATAACAGTCACCGTACATGTCGAAGTCTCTACAATGAAATTATTTTTGAACCGCTCTGATAGCGCCCACGCAACAATGGTTGCTTGTGTACTGTCAAATGCTCATATTCTGCGGCCTAAAGCTCATGGCACGGTGCGAAAACGCGCACGCGGCGAAAGCGAAACAGTGCGCGGACAAGCATGCAGACGCGCAGTCGGTCGCTGCGAATCTGTGCGATCGCTGCATTGAGGCTTCACTCTATTACGCTCCATTTAGTTATACAAACACTATAAGAAAATATTTCACATAGTCTCCTCTTAGCGTTTACCTGCCTTTCACGCAAGAAGCTGGTCCGCGAGACTCCATCGCAGCGAGCGGGTGCAGTGGCGTTCACTGTACGTATTCGGTAAAGAGATAGCGTCTGTAAAGGATTCTGTGCTTTCAGTTTGCCCGAGATTATTATTTCGTCAGTAAAAAACTTCTCTCGTTTCGGAAGTACTTACATAAATGTCCGGGAGAGATCGCGCGTGGCGTTTTCAGTGAGAGCTGACAGCAAAACCTATGAGGAGCGCGCCGCGTGATCCCTCATACTACGCCAGCGAGGCGCTTCCGATAGATGGCGACTCCGTAACTCCTCGCCGCCAATGTCGCGCCTTTGGAGTTCCGAGCTCATTAACGGTGCGGGCGCCGTCGTTTTAATTTCTTGTTCCTTTTTGTTCTCAATCGACCTTATCCAAAGTAAGCGACGTGCACATTGACAATTTCATTTGTATTCGAGGCTCCCTGTCGGCGAAGCACGCGTAATGCTCCGAAGAAATGTCGCGCTAGCTCAAGGTCGACTGACAAGTCCTCCGAGATCTGTGCGTTCAAGCCCTCGCTTTTTTTTTTTTTTTTTTTTGCTTGGCTCTTTTTCGTGCGTGCAAAAGCGTCGCGTTCTGGTTGCCCGCCGGTGCGTAATCCTGACAAATTGTCTCCGGTTTGCCTGCGCGGCTGCATGTCGGCAGTCGCGATGCGCCCGCCTGATAGCGATTTGCCGCAAGTCGAGCGTGTGCGAAGAAAGCGCTCGCTCGGGCTTGTGACCGTACACGACATATGGTGAAAGAGGGAGCCAATATAGCTGCGCCGATTGTGACGTCGGGCTCAGTTGACGCTCTTAATTTTCCGTCGGCCAGGGGACACCTTCCTTCCGTCGACGATGGGCCGAGTGCGTTGGCAGCCACGCGCGCAGCGCTTCCTCTGGGCGCCAACCTTGTTGTGGCGTCCCGCGAGCTGCGGCGGCAGTGCCGGTGACGGCGCAAGCTAGTTCGTCAGCGTGCAGGACGGGGCCGCCTTTGATCACGCCGCCCGTGTGTAGCAACCCGTTCGCTCTTTCACCTGGCTGCTGCTGGCAGTCCTGCTCTGGCGCCTCCTGTTCACGCGCTGCCGCCACCGTTCAGTGCGATCGAGCGAGCAGCTTTACAGCAGGCGTTTCTCTCTTCTCCTCCTCATTGGCAGGTCCGGCTGTGCAATCGTTGGCTGCCCGTCCGTAGAGCGCGCTTGTTTGTGAGCCTTTTTGACGCAGCGCTCATCGGCCGGCCGTTGCATAGCAGTATACACTTCCGCGGGGCTCTTGTGGGTGCTGCGGCGTTCGACTTCGTGAGAAATACGTTGCCACAGATAGCAATGATGCATTGCTTTTTACGAACTGTGTCGCAGTTTATTTGATTGTCGTCCTGCTTTAAAACACGACCTGTGTGTCTGTGCGCGCGCGCTGATGAGTGTCCCGGAGCGCGTCGCACTTGACGAAGAGCGATGTCCTTCCCAGTGCGCTCGGCTCATTCACATTGGTGCCGTGAACCACGGGAGCGCGCGGGTGCCGACTGCGTGGAGTCCGTCGAGAAGAAGAGCCGGCGGCTGTTCGAGGGGCTCGTGTAACGCCCCCTCCCTCTGGCGCAGAAGGCGGCCGGCTCGGCGCCGGGGGCAGCCATTGACCGCGACTCGAGCCCCGGCAGCGCATCCGTCACGTCTGCGGCGCTCGCCAGCCCCCGAGCCGTGAGCGGAAGCTACTCCCCTCTCGCAACTTGCGGCCGGCGTCGCAATTGATATTAATGACGCAACTTGCCTCGCGGCTTTTGCGCAGGCGGCGTCGAAATTCGCGATACTTTTCGAGCTCGGCTGGTGGCAGTGGTGGGGCCCCTTCGGTGAGCTGGCGCCCGCAGCTCTTGTCGCTGGTGCTGTTCGCCGGCGCCCCTCTGCCGCCGCCACGTTCCCGTAGAGCAAAACGGAGAAAGATGGTTCGAAAATAAAACTGCACGCTGCTTGCCTGTACTGCCCGGAGCCGCTTGGAATCCTGCGATGGTGCTAGACGCACCGGAACGTGCCACACGCAAATTTTGAAAGGAAATATGAAAAGCCACGCATGAGGAGATAGGGCACGTGTAAGACAATACAAGACTCAACTGACCGCGCTATTTGGATCTTACTGCTGGTACGATCTGTTGGGAACTCGGCGCTGACGCCCGTGGTTGTACCTGGGTCGCAAGCCCCAAGGGTAGCGTTGGCCTGGCGGCCTGGGGTACAACTCGAAGCATCCGAAGGTCCCGGCAAAGCATGAGTCGACTGGTAACAACGAAACAACTTGTTTATTTTAACATCGCAAAGAGTTGGCGGTCAGGTTTGACCGAAGTAGAGAGACGGGAGAGCACTTCACTCAGCAGAAGAAATCGGAGCCCTCCTCTGGCGTCCGGGGGCAGCTGTTTTTATACTCTCGCAGTTGAGGGCAAGAAGGAACCCCTCAAAAGACGAGCACGTGAATGTACAATGGGCTAATGGTGACGCACACTGTCGTAGCGATGCCGTAGCACCATGTCGTGGCGCTGCGCACGATCTCGTAGCACCTGGTCGTGGCGCTGCGCAGCACACTGTCGTGGCGCTGCGCAGCATACTGTCGTGGCGCTGCGCAGCACACTGTCGTGGCGCTGCCGGTCGGACACAATGACTGTAACGAGAAGATGGTCCCTGCTTTGGCATCGCCTGTTTCGGGCACAATGACTGGAACGAGATCCCTGCTTTGGCATCGCCTGTTTCGGGCCCAATAACTGGAAGGAGATCCCTGCTTTGGCCTCGCCTGTTTCGGGCACAATGACTGGAACGAAATCCCTAGGCGGTCGCATCGCCGCAGACGCGCCTGGAAACACCTGGCGATGAGTGTTGCGGTGACGACGATCGGG
Source organism: Dermacentor variabilis (assembly GCF_050947875.1). Lineage (NCBI taxonomy): Eukaryota > Metazoa > Arthropoda > Arachnida > Ixodida > Ixodidae > Dermacentor > Dermacentor variabilis. The sequence goes on along the minus strand of NC_134568.1, from coordinate 50,080,592 downwards.
CCAAAATGTCCGCCGCCCCGCCGCCGTCGCGCCGGCAAAACCACGTGTCGCAGGCGAAACGCAACAGACCGCCCCGCCGGGGAAAGGAGATCCCGATGGACAGGGGACTGCATCCGCTGTCCGGAGGGATGTCGCTCGATGATGCTCATAACCGAAGTCGGGCGTCCCTTGACGTTTCTTGAGCGCAGCGCACAGAGAAGGCCTCGTTCTCTCGTTCAGGTTCGCACGGGACACTGCAAAGTGACTTCGGGAGAGTTCACATTTTTGTTCTCGTTCCCGGCAAGCGTTAGAACTACGCTGAAAACTCAACCGCTCAGTCAGCAAGCACGGCACAACCCTCACTAAGCCCTGCCAGGCTCTTTCCCCTTTTTATACCACTGCCTAGTTCCTTACAGTAGTCTAGCATCACTCAGAACGCGTCCACAAATTGAAAAATTGCACTAGAAAGCATATCATCACTTTGAAACACTAAACAAAAGCAATATGTTAAAAAAAATCCTGCCTCAGGAAGAAAAACATCAGTAACAAACAATTTTGAGGCTGATTCCTACGTTAGGGGCTTCGACTTAAGCCATCGGCGTTACCGTTGAGACTCCCCTTTTTGTAACGCACCTCAAAGGAATATTGTTGTAAAGCGAGGCTCCAGCGCAGGAGGCGGCCATTTTTGGGAGAGATGGTCTGCAGCCATTGGAGAGGGCAGTGATCTGTCTCAATGATAAACCTCGAGCCGGCTAGATAGCATGACAATTTCTGAACGGCCCACACGAGACATGCACACTCTTTCTCGGTGGCGCTATACGCCTGCTCACGACTGGTCAGCTTACGACTAGCATACAGGACGGGGTGTTCTACTTCTCCATTTTCCCGTTGGCACAGTACAACGCCCATGCCTCGCTCACTAGCATCGCACTGAACAATGAACCCTTTTGTATAGTCTGGCGATCGTAGCACAGGCTGGCTTGTTAGGGCACTCTTTAGGGCGCTAAAAGCTCTTTCCTTTGTCTCGTCCCAGACGACTGTTTGAGGCTCTGTCTTTCTTAGAGCATCCGTCAGGGGAGCCGCGATATCAGAGTACCTAGGGATGTACCTCTGATAGTAGCCGGCGACACCTAAGAACGACCGAATATCGGTCTTTGTGCGCGGTTGCGGAAAGTCTCGCACAGCGGCCACTTTTATTTCAGAGGGGCGGCGACGACCCTGACCAATCACGTGACCGAGGTAGACAACCTCGGCCTGTGCTAACTGGCACTTAGGAGCCTTTACTGTCAAGCCTGCTTCGCGCAGGCGGGTTAGCACTGCCCGCAAGTGTGTCATATGCTCAGACCAGGATGCGGAGAATATCGCTACGTCGTCTAGATACGGTAAAGCGAATTCTTGCTGTCCCCGCAACACTTTATCCATGAGACTTGAAAAACAGTATGGCGCGTTCTTCAAACCAAAACTCAACACTTTAGGACGGAATGTTCCCATTGGTGAAATGAACGCCGCATACCTACTAGCCTCTTCTGTAAGTGGAACCTGCCAATAACCCCTGACAAGATCTAGGGTGGAAATAAACTGAGCGCTACTAACTTTCTCAAGGCGCTCCTCGATGTTAGGGATCGGATAAATTTGATCCTTAGTGATGGAATTAAGCCTGCGGTAGTCGACGCAAGGACGAGGTTCCTTGCCCGGTACCTCAACTAAAATCAAAGGGGAGGTATAATCACTCTCACCTGCCTCAATAACACCGAGCTGTAGCATTTTCTTTACCTCAGCCTCCATAATATCGCTCTGGCGGGGTGACACCCGATACGCCTTGGATCGTACTGGCTCTGTGGAGGTAAGTTCTATATCATGAGTAAGTACAGAAGTCCTACCAGGCCTCTCAGAGAACAGACCTTGAAACTCTTGTAATAGCTGGTGTAGTTCGGTTTTCTGCTCAGGCGACAGCGGTGCTTTACTGATAAGGTCACTAATGACTTGACCGGTGTCTTCCCTGTTCGTCACTGAGCCTAGTCCCGGAAGCTCGACCGGAAGCTCTTCAGGAACGTTTACCATCATGCACACCACTGCTTCCCTTTGTCTATAAGGTTTGAGCAGATTACAGTGGTAAACTTGCTGTGCTTTCCGCTTTCCTGGCAGACTTACCACGTAGTTAACGTCCGACAGTTTCTGAACAATTCGCGCTGGGCCCTCCCACTGCACGTCTAGTTTGTTGTTTAGCGATGTGCGCAATATCATGACCTCATCGCCAACCTCAAAACGACGGGCCCTGGCTGTCCGATCATAATAAACCTTGGCCCTCTGCTGGGCCTTTGTCATTGCTTCACCTGACAACTCCTGTGCCCTTCTTAAGCGTTCGAGGAGCTTAAGCACGTACTCCACCACGACTGGGTCGTCGCCCCTACCTTCCCATGATTCTCGAAGCATGCGAAGCGGAGATCGAAGCGAGCGACCGTACACCAGTTCAGCTGGCGAAAACCCCGTAGCCGCATGCGGCGCGGTCCTTAAAGCAAACATCACCCCAGGCAGACACAGCTCCCAGTCAGTTTGATGTTCAAAACACAAGGCTCTCAACACGCGCTTCATGACGGAGTGGAGCTTCTCAACGGAATTCGACTGTGGGTGGTACACTGAGCTGTGTAGCAGCTTTACCCCACACCTTTCGAGAAAAGTTGTCGTCAAAGCGCTAGTAAACACTGTGCCCTGATCTGATTGAATTTCTGCAGGAAAACCAACTCGCGCAAATATGGACAGTAGTGCATTAACTATCTCCACTGAGCTGAGTTCTTTAAGCGGCACTGCTTCAGGGAACTTTGTCGCTGGGCAGATCACAGTCAAAATGTGTCTGTACCCCGTGGCTGTTACCGGCAGAGGTCCTACTGTATCAATAACGAGCCGTCTAAAAGGCTCCGTAATGATAGGTACCAATTTCAACGGCGCCCTCGATTTGTCCCCTGGTTTGCCCACCCGCTGACAAGTGTCACATGTCCTCACGAAATGGTCTGCGTCCCGAAAACACCCTGGCCAATAGTACTCTTGCAAGAGACGGTCCTTAGTTTTCTTAACTCCTAGGTGTCCGGACCACGAACCCCCATGTGACAAGCGCAACAGATCCTGACGATAGCATTGAGGCACGACCAGCTGATCGAACTCCACTCCTCGGCGGTCTAGATACTTCCGGTACAGGACTCCACCTCTTTCCACAAAACGCGCAGTTTTCCTGGCGATACCTTCTTTGACATTGCAGCGCACGTTTTCCAGGCTGCCATCCTTTTTTTGCTCGGCTATCAAAGCCGTCCGGCTGACTTTTAGCAACCTATCAAGTCCGTCTGACGTAGGCGCGATGAGCAAATCAGTAGATAGCTCTTCTAATTTTCCCGCGTCGGGATTTTCCTCTCCAGTATCTGGCGCCTTCAACGCTACAGACTCAATTCTATTCTGTTCGGGCGTGCTCTGAATATCAGCTTGCTGCGCCTCTGACCCTTTTTCGTTGTTTGATAACGTCGGCCCCGCAACTACCGCCTTTGCAGCGAGCTCCCGAACCTTCGATCTGGTTAAGGCCTGAACACTAGCTTCACCAAACAAAAGCCCCTTCTCGCGCAGGAGGTGATCGGACCTGTTTGAAAATAGGTACGGGTACTGGGGTGGCAGCATAGATGACACTGCCGCCTCCGTCTCAAGCGCTCCGAAAGGTCCTTCAATAAGCACTTTTGCTACCGGCAGACACACGCTATGAGCTTCCACGGCTTGCTTGATCCACGCGCACTCGCCCGTGAACATATGGGGTTCTACGTAAGACGGGTGAACTACATCCATCGTAGCTGCGGAATCGCGAAGCACTCGGCACTCTTTCCCGTTCACGAGGAGGTATCGCATGTAAGGCTCGAGAAGCTTCATGTTCTCGTCAGTGCTGCCTATTGAAAAAAACACAACTTTTGGTGTTGTTTCCGGACACTGCGCCGAAAAGTGACCCGGCTTCTGGCACGTATAACACAAGCGCGCTCGCCTCATCTCGAACCGCTTTCTGCGTTTGGCTGCCGCCGTCTCTTTACGTTTGGTCGGACTGCTTTCGCTCGCATCCGCACTACGCGTGTCCCCCTTTAATCTCATGGGTGTGAACTTCGGCCTCTCAAACTTCGAGCCAAATTCACCCTTTTGACCGTCCTTAGCTCCGCGAGCTCGACGCGTCACAAACTCCTCGGCTAGCTCAGCGGCTCTAGCCACCGTACTCACGTCTGGCCTATCCAAGACCCAGTATCGCACGTTCTCCGGTAACCGACTATAAAACTGTTCTAGCCCGAAACACTGCAGAACTTTATCGTGGTCACCAAACGCTTTCTCTTCTTTGAGCCACTCCTGCATGTTCGACATAAGCCTATACGCAAACTCTGTATATGACTCACTTTTGCCTTTCTCATTTTCCCGAAACTTCCGACGGAACGCTTCCGCAGACAGCCGGTACTTTTTTAGCAGACTCGATTTTACTTTGTCGAAATCCTCTGCTTCCTCTCTATCCAAGCGAGCGACTACGTCGGCCGCCTCGCCGGGTAACAAAGTGAGCAAGCGCTGTGGCCACGTTTCCCGAGAGAACCCCTGCTTCTCGCACGTTCGCTCAAAGTTAACCAGGAACAAACCAATGTCCTCTCCAAGCTTAAACGGCCGCATCAGGTCAGTCATTTTGAACAATACGCGTTCTCCTGCACCGTGTGCCTGACTTCCATTACGAGCGCGTTCCATCTCTACCTCGAGACGCTTCATTTCCAAAGCGTGTTCGCGCTCTTCTTTTTCTTTCTGCTCTTTAAGTTCGCGCTCCTGTCTTTTTGACGTCTCCTCAATAGTCTCAAGGCATTCCGACAGCTCGTCATCCTCAGCCTCTAACTCAAGAATAGCCTTTAGCAGTTCAGGTTTTCTTAGTTTGTCTGAGACATCCAGACCCAACTCTCTTGCAAGCTCCAACAATTTCGGTTTGCGCAACGACTTCAAATCCATGGCTGCTCTGAATGCTGCTTTCTCTACTGCTTACTATTGTCTTGCCGCAACTAACCCGGCAGCAACGACAACCACAATTACCAGCTCTGTTTCTGACACTAACAAAAAGCCTGGCAAAGCTCAGTAGAAGAAAGTCCCGCACTCACCAAACCTCGCAGGCAGGAATTCCGCGCAGTCGTTCCGCTGCAGGCAACCAGTCGTCACACAGGGCTCGTTGCACTGCTCCCGGATCGTCGTTGAGCTGCTCAGCATACTGTCAACTGCATCTCTTTGCTGCTGGCCTCCGTTGTCGCGATCTCGCCGCTGGCAGACCGTTGTTTGAAGTCGTAGGCGATCTCACCGCTGGCAACCAGATATTTGGATCTTACTGCTGGTACGATCTGTTGGGAACTCGGCGCTGACGCCCGTGGTTGTACCTGGGTCGCAAGCCCCAAGGGTAGCGTTGGCCTGGCGGCCTGGGGTACAACTCGAAGCATCCGAAGGTCCCGGCAAAGCATGAGTCGACTGGTAACAACGAAACAACTTGTTTATTTTAACATCGCAAAGAGTTGGCGGTCAGGTTTGACCGAAGTAGAGAGACGGGAGAGCACTTCACTCAGCAGAAGAAATCGGAGCCCTCCTCTGGCGTCCGGGGGCAGCTGTTTTTATACTCTCGCAGTTGAGGGCAAGAAGGAACCCCTCAAAAGACGAGCACGTGAATGTACAATGGGCTAATGGTGACGCACACTGTCGTAGCGATGCCGTAGCACCATGTCGTGGCGCTGCGCACGATCTCGTAGCACCTGGTCGTGGCGCTGCGCAGCACACTGTCGTGGCGCTGCGCAGCATACTGTCGTGGCGCTGCGCAGCACACTGTCGTGGCGCTGCCGGTCGGACACAATGACTGTAACGAGAAGATGGTCCCTGCTTTGGCATCGCCTGTTTCGGGCACAATGACTGGAACGAGATCCCTGCTTTGGCATCGCCTGTTTCGGGCCCAATAACTGGAAGGAGATCCCTGCTTTGGCCTCGCCTGTTTCGGGCACAATGACTGGAACGAAATCCCTAGGCGGTCGCATCGCCGCAGACGCGCCTGGAAACACCTGGCGATGAGTGTTGCGGTGACGACGATCGGGCCAAAATGTCCGCCGCCCCGCCGCCGTCGCGCCGGCAAAACCACGTGTCGCAGGCGAAACGCAACAGCGCATTGACTTCATCCTGCGTGTTGTCTTTTTGGCTCATTCTTAGTGAAGTGTGCCTGCACATATAACCACCATGGCCTTACCGTGTATTCACGTATCCTTTCACTGCGTCTTCCTTATTTCGTACGACGAGTATACGGATGGTTGGAAGCTCTTGCACTGCACGTTGTAGCATGTGTCGGCGGCGACTTTTATGAGATGGCTGACTGCAGTGAATAGATGTTTAATTTATCACTCTGCTGGCTCCATTCAGAAAGTAAGGTTACTGACGCAGTGTAGAAGCCTAGAGCTTTGGGCGCTTTGATCTAAAGTGCGGAGATTATTTTGACTTTGGCTATTTTTTATTTTTTAAATTTTATTATTTTGGCTTTGCTGTTTCGACGGCTGGCTGCTGCAGAGTTATTAAAAATTCATGGAAAGCAATACATTGTCGTGGTTCCATATGTGTAACGTCCCCGTTTCGGGGTCTTCAAGCGTGCTGCGATTTTCAGGGGAACATTCGCACACATGCGGAGTTTCTGAAAAGAGAGCAGTGTACGAAACCGTGAGTAGTCGAGTTGCTCGTGGAATATCATCGCCACTTCTTATTTGTCGAACCGTTTCAATATCGCGCACGCGTTCTGCTACAATTATTTCGTAGGGTTTAGTGAACTGATTTTGCTGAAATATTTCTTCATGCTTCCTTTCGTTATTGTCGCTGTATTGCCGCTGCCGCACCGTTATATGCCGCTGTATTTACTGCCACTTCAATGCTCAACGCATGCATCCTTCACGGACTTGGAATCATGGTCCGGCGTGATGATGATGATGATGATGATGGAAAAACTTTTTCAATATCATTCAGATGGGATTTTTTAAAACCCCTTGCCGGTCAGTATCCCTTGGCCAGGATACTGGCCAGTCGGCCAGTATCCATTGGGACCTGGCGGTTGCCTGAGCTTGACTGATGATCGCCCGTTGAGCTTCTAGTTCTGAGCTGCGCATCAGAGCCTCCCATGTGTCTGTCGTGTGTGTGCCGTCTGATATCTGTGGGCACGTCCATAGCATGTGGACCATGCTTGCCGGGTTTCCACAATGTTTGCATTTAACTTCAAATTGGTGTGGGTAGAGTTTACGAAGTAGTAGCGGATTTGGGTAGTATCCTACCTGTAAATTGCGCCTGATCGACTCTTACTGTTTGCTTAGTTTGGGATCCGCATCTGGGTATTCATAATTTATATATAGTATTGTGTGATTTCTCGGTAGGTGATCATGTTATCCTTTTCAGACGATATGTGTTCTGTGGACGGGGAGTTTGAGTCCGCCTGGAAAGTAAGTCTTCACGCGAGCTCGTTTGCTCTTTCGTTGCCTCTGAGAGCCTGATGTGCCGGAGTCCAAATTAGTACAACCTGGTGCTCCATTGGTTTGTTTGCGAGGATTCTGACCGCCTCAGCTGAGATGCGTCCTCTGTTAAAATTTTTTATGGCGCTTTTGGAGTCGCAGATAATTACTTTGGCATTTTTGGGAGTAGCTGCCAGCGTTATCGATCGCTACTTCTTCCGCCTTTTCTATTCCTATTCTTGACCGTGCAGCACGCGCTTATGGTCATGTTCTCGTCGGACGCAACCGCAATCTTGTCTCTCCTGCGATGGTATTCCGCAGCGTCAGTGTATAGAGTACATCGGACCGTCCTCCGTATTTCCTGTGTAGCGCTTCGGCCCGGCCCCGTATCCTTTCCTCATGAAAGGCACGCTGGGTTCATGTTCTTGGGAAGAGGGGGGCGGGGGTCTGATATTGTTTCTGATGTCCTGGGGAATATCCTCTTGCGGGTCGGCTGTGTCTTCACAGGGCATCCCGAGTTTGTTCAGGTTATGTCTGTCCGTCTTGGTTGACACTAGTCTTTGGTGTTGCGCCATGCTGGCCGCCACGATCAACTCCTCTGTGGTGTTGGGACGCCTAGTTTCATGAGCTTGTCCGTGGATGCACGTATTGGAAGTCCTAAGGCTGTATTGGTGCTTTTTCTAACGCGCTCGGCAAAAGGTCGCGTACCGTGCAACGTGTCTGTAGGTTTTCCACTTGCGAGCCTCGTGGTTCCCAAGCGGAGCAGTGCGAGGGCCGCACGTGTTAAGCGTGTGTGGTGCGGGTGCCGTATGCGCGGAGTTGCAACGTGCGCCTCTCCCGACACTCGCCGCCAGCTTCGTCGGCTGTCTCGCCAAATCTGAAAGCGCTTTAGTACCAGCGTAGTAGCCAAGATTTCAGCGGACTGTAGGATAGGCTCTTGCTGAAAGGAGACTGGGCAGCGCGTCTTGAAAGAGCGAACGCTTCGGTGGCTGGCAGGCAGGCAAAGGCAGCGTGAAGAGGCCGCAGTGGCGGCGGCGGCGCGCGTCGCGTGTGTGTGCGCGCCCGTTGGGGAGGGGTTTTGCTGGAGTGGTGCTTGGGCCTCCTCTTTCTCCCGGGCCCTGTTGAACGTGTGCACGCCGGCTTCTCGTTCTTCCTGCTTTCCTCATGCGGCCGGACAAATATTGGCTTTTCTCTCCTTGCCCGCCGCCTGCTTGCCGTCCTCGCCTCTTTATGCGTCGTCATGCGGGGAGCTATGTTATGAGGCGCGCTCGCGGAACCAGCCGCTCTCTCGCGAAATGTGTGTTTGCACACTCGCTTCTCGTGGGTAGTGTACGGGAAAGGGGGACGCGGCAGTCGCACCGCGTGGGGCACACCGACGCGCCGTGAGGGAGGGAGTCCGAGCACCTCTTGGGGTTCCGGTTGGGCTTCCTACGAAATCGAGGGGCCTCCAACTTTGCAAAGCGCTTTCAAGACTGCACTGCCTTCTTCCGCTTCCTTAGCGAACGTGGCGCCCTGCGGTCGCCAGCCCACGGCTTCCCGCGAACGACGACACCGAAGATCCGTCACGGTTTTCTGCGATGGTATACTACGTATAACCAGCTAGCCCAAATGCCAACACTGTAGCGGATGTAGACGACAGTGTGCGCGCATCGCGTTGAAGTTCTTCAGAACCATGACAGTGTCCATTCTGAGAGTCTTTTGCCATTTCCGTAAATAAGTTCACATCCAGATTAATTGCTGAAGCTTGCTGGGGTTTTTTTTTTTTGTTTTTTGTTTTTTCATTACGTTTACGATCAGGGAGCGGCTGGGAATGGAACCCTCAATCCGTATTCAGCTTGCTTGCGTTCAATCGCGTTCGAACTATTATAATGACACTTCTTAAGCCGACTAGGCTCACTATAGAAACCTGTAGTTACGGTCGCGTACGCCTACGTACGCGTAAGTAAGCTTTCTGAAGCGGTTAAGTAATCCTCTACAACTGATCATATTCTGCATAGTGTTTTGCACCATGGCGATTACATGCCTGCCAGGCAAGACACGTTGACCCCCGCCACCTGACCCACGTGACCGCGTATTAAACTGTCTCCGGAATGGGCCCATTTTGCTGGTCGGCACGCCGACTATAGCGTCAGTCGATCTTGGAGGGAGTTCAATAGTGAACAGCACTGAACTCGGCGCGGGGACTGACCAAACAGATACTCGGAACCCCGGAAATGTAGGGATATAAAGGTTTACTTCAACAAATGGATTCTGCTCTTGATGACCCATAGTTGTTGCAGTGAGGATATTTAGGTACCTTTCGTTGTATCACTGCGAAATTCCGTAGAAAACAAGGCCAACACCGAACACATCTGTAGGGATATAGTAACGATGATAATGCTGTCCCCTGTGTGAACTTTTCGGCAAGACAACAGCAGCATCGGGATAGTCGCAGGAAGAGGCAAAGCTAAGTTTTAAATAGAAAGCGTGATCGTTTACTATACCCGTGTGTGCCCTGACTGTTCGCCTCATAGGGCTGAGTCGTGATTTGTCACGCTACCTGTGATTTCTCCTGCGATTTTCACGACACGCGGGGCGTCGTATCGGCTGCCGCACCGTACCGTGTGCCTTCGCTACAAATATACTGCAGATATTTCTCTTCACGTATCCTACATGTCATTGTAAAGGTGCGCTGTCCGCGCGTTACATATTTATAGCTTTTCATGGAAACATGAATTCAATAGGAAGCACTTCGTTTAGCTCTCTCTATTTTTTGACGTATTACTCTGCTCTCGACATTCAAATATTATTAATAAAGATGTTTTACTCTCTCTGCAATACAGCGGCTTAAGCTGGAGTCGAAAGCGCTTGTCATTATTGCCTGCTCTGTTGCACCGTTGCAAGTCTGCGTGCGTGCGTGCGTGCAGGCCTATGTGCTCGCCTTTATGTCCTGCCAATTTGGCTGGCGCCAAGGAGACGGTATAGTTGACAACTTACGGTGTGTAGTTGACTTCTACGCATGCTATTGTGTGTAGCGCATTAATTGAAGGCGTTTCAAGAGGTCCATCCTCCTTCATTTGCCTTCTGCTCGAATATCTGCGTGACGCCGAATATACTCTGTTCATCATTTTCACAATGCCTGGAAGCGGCGCTCCAGCACGTAATGTAACCGCGGGCTGCGGTGCGGTGCCACTGCATGCCATCGTCACCTCTATGCCGGTGTGCGCGGGTCGTGGGAGTTGGGAACTCCGGGCTCTTGACGCGGCAGCAGCAGCGCACGCTCCTCTTCGTCGAAGAGGCGCGAGCTCGGCCGCTGCCTTGAGAGGAAGGTAGGGGAGGGCTGCTATAGTGAGGAGGCAAGTCTCCTTGGCTGGCGCGCGTGCGCGCGCCAGCCGGGCATGGCCGCGCGAAGAGATCGCGTGCTGGCGTCGCGCTTGGGTGGCCGTGCGGCTCGCCGCCCCTCTCGTTGGCTCGGCAGAGCCGCGAGTAGGTAATCTCCTCCGGGAGTGCCGGGCCGGCCCCAGAATTGGCCGGTGCACGTCGTCCATGAGGCTTCTCCCAAGCGTGCCTGCCAAGTTTGGTTTGTTGACCTAACTGCTTCGCTCGTTAAAGCTGCTGATATGGGCCGCTGATCTCGTGTGGTGGCGGCAAGTGCATCTCGCCCCGTCGCTCCTCCCGCTTTCACGCGCATCACGGTGCACTCGTTCTCATGCAACGCCGCACGCTTCCTGCCACATGGGAGCCACTGTCGCGCTGCAACAATACGAGGCGCAGTGCTGTTTCTGTAACGCAGTATACTTCGTCATGGGGGGGGGGGGGGGGGGTTGAGGGGCGGGTTGGCGCTCTTCTCCGTTGGCTCTCTTATTTACAAGCGCCAGTTTTGGAAACCCCCGTGGTTGTGGTCTTAGTGCAGTCTTCAGTCTGGCTGCCTTCTCTCTCTCTCTCTCTCTCTCTCTCTCTCTCTCTCTCTCTCCATTTTAATTTAAATCATGAACTCCAGTAGCTTTCTTTCGTTCTTCGCAATGTCTTGCGCGTTTCTTCTACCACATCCCTTTCAGTATACTGCTGCGCTTTAGTCTGTACTTTGATCCGACGTTAGCCTTAGTTCTGAAATTGGAAATGAAAATCTGCGCTGCTTATCATCCCGTGCGTTTCGTTAGTCCTTGAATTTGTCGACATCAGTCATCATGGATTGTGAGTTTCAGTACAGAGGCGTTTAACATATGTGGAATAATAATGCTTTGTGGTCATAGGCCGATTCCTAAGCGACCAGCGCCTGGCAAACGTCGTTGGAGTAAGTCCACTATGAGCGTGAAGTTGGTGTCGACGGATTATTTACATTGCGATAACAATTATGTGACACCCCAGGCGCATTTTTGCCGTCGCCGTGATGTTCCGCATTGGATCCAAGGGCGATAACACCGTCGCTTTGCGTCGTGTGCTGTATTTGCGAGTGAAAGCACGTGAGGGAAGCCGACGATCGCGGCTCAATCTGGCGCGCGCGAAGGAAGAAAGCGGAGAGCAAACGCGCTCTCTTCTATCGCGCGAAAGGCCGTGAGGGGGATGGCAGGGAGGGGCGGGCAAGCGGTGTTGTGCTTAGGCTGCAACTGCGTATTTAGCGACCTGGGCGCAAGGGGAAGTGACGGTCGCGGCTCAATCTCATGCGACATATCTAGAGGAAAGTGGGGAGGCAGCGGGAGGGAGGGTGAGGGGCGGCTTCGTCTCCGCCAAGTGCACACTTTGCGCGGTCGCGTACTCCGCATCTTGAAAGGGATCTGCGGACGGTTCATACCGTTGTGCACGCTGTGTTCTCACCGCTCTTGTGTGGAAGCGATAGATCGCGAGATCGCTTCGCTCGTTGCTACTGCCGCGCTTGCTCACTCCAGCGTTTTGACAGCTGGTGTCTGTGCACATCGAGTGCGATGTGCTCGTGTTTGCTTGTGCGCGCTGACACCATGATTGTTAACTCAGTTGGTAAGCGAATGTTTCCAAGTTTATACGGCTGATAAGACTACTATCCTACTTCGCATAGTTGTCTACTAATTTGTTGTCGCAAACGATGCTTCGCCTTTCAGGCAAGACAGCGACTTTCTTTCAATTCCCGTTGGGCTGATTAGAAGAGGATGTAACTATAATCTGTGGGGAATAGAGCCCTTGGGGTCTCTATTATGTTGACGTTCCCCGCAGCCGAGCGCCATCGATGAGCCATAAACAGCCAGGCGATGGAAATGGTTCCCGGCGTAGGGAGAGAGGTGTGGCGTTGAGCGCGTGATATACGCGTTCTCCTGTCACGCTCTCAGCGTGCAGCTGCTGCCTCGAGAGCCAAGTGCGCGCTGCTGCTTCTTACTGTGCGTGGTGACCGCGGCTCGCTGACCGCTCTGGCCAAACCCTAGGGCCAGTGCGAGTAGCGGCTATACTTTCGCACCTTCGGCCGTAGGTGCGCTGCCTCTACTGCGCTCGTCGCCGTCCGGGTGGGGCGCGATGAACTTATTCGTTGCGGGTAGGAGAGCGGGGCCCGGTATATACGACGTGCGCTTTTCTCCCGTCTGCCTCCTCGTTGGCGTCCTTTGTTTGTCCTCGGCGTTTTGGATTTACGAGGGCAAGGGCTGGCTGCCTGGACGGGCAGAGCTCTTCGGCACGGAGGAGCTGCAGCGCGCGGCTGACGCGCGAAGGCGTTTTGTCATCGGCGGCCGGGTCGTCGTTCCGCTTTGCGCGCTCCGGACCCGCCCCTCCTTTGGGGGGGGGGGGGGAGCCATTTCTCATCCCGCGAACGCGTGGGCGGGTGTCGCCGCGGCTTCTAGGCGCCTGCGCTGCTGCTGCCGCTGCTGCAGCTGGAACAGGTTGCAGCTGCCGCCGGCCTGATGGCGACCGGCGCGCGCGCCTCGGTCGACGATGTTGGCGGTAGATCGCGCTGCCCCCCTCCCCCACCTCCCCATCTTGTCGTTCCACGACTTGCTTGTACATCCGCGGAGTGTTAGCACGCTCCCGGCTGAAATGGGTTTCGGGCTGGCGCCCAGTATATGTAGTGCTTTTGCGCGCACGAGCTACGCTGACAACGGCGGAGATGACGGGCTGCAAGGTGGACTGTTGCGGTGGTGTTGCGTACACAGCACCGCATTCGCCATTTCCTGCGTTTCTAACAAGCGTGTCCGAAACGCATCACGCTATCTGAGCTGTCGCGTATTCTTATTGCCTCATTTCCTTTTTTTTTTTATGCAAAGATTGTGCCCAGGACCGCGATGAGTTCCTACCCTAATTAGATGCGACAAGTGCGGGCTACTAATGTGTGGTATAATCTCTGCGCCGTTATCGTATAAGGGGGAAACCTGCGAAACTCTCGCGCAGTCTTCTTACGAATCACACTCGCATGCTCTTTTCCAGCTAGCACGACGCTTTCTTTGTGCCAGACCGCCGCCTACTGCCAGAGCTACTTGGAGTAGCCGTACTGCTTGGCGTGGTGCCTATTTCTGAAAGGTGCCGGTCACTATTACATCAACGTCATTCCGCCGACCCGAGGCCGTGCCCCTTTGCTTTCCAGGAGCGGTACCTTTGTGTCGGCGGGCCGCTGGCATTGCAAGCTTAAAGGGACACTAAAGGCTACCCAGAAAGTCTAGTTAAAGTGATAAAGCAATGCTCTATAACGTCTAAGGCGTCAATATAATCGCGAACAGAGCTTTAGTAACCGAGAAATTGAGGTAAATGCATGACACGATTTGAGACCCCCCAGCGACATTCCGGTACTAGCCCGATGACGAAAGCACTCCTCATCATAATTTGTCACTAGTACTCAACTACTCGTATTAAAAAGATAATTTCATTAGATTATAAGACGGAAGAAAATGCTACTTGTTTACTTCTATTCGATTCTAAGAAAAAAAAAACATTTTGACGTTACCCTTGAGAAGTATGGGTGATCGAGAGGTTTCGTTTTCGCTCGACTCTGCGCGCTAGACTTTGCGCCGCGCGCGCTTTGGAGTTTCAGTTTCTTTATCGCGTCGTGCTGCGGTTGTCCTGCTGGCTTGCGAAACTTGCATTTGGAACAAGCAGCGAGAATTCCACGTCCATGTGATGTCGTGGGAACGGTCCGCGGAACTTGGCCAAAGGCAGTCAGCGGCGAATCCAACAATACTTATCACTGTGTGCCAAAGAGTGAACCTCTCCGTTCGAAGTGGTTAAACGCCGTACCTCTGCCACAGCGCGCTGGCAAAGAGCCCAAAAATCACGTAGTGTGCTCGCTGCACTTTCCTCCAGAGGATTACGAGTTCAACGCCGACTTACTGAAGTCGCGTGAAGTGCCTTTCAAAGCATGCCGTCGTCGTAGTATTACGCAACGACGCCGGCAGCGCGAGCCCTCAACAGGAGGTCACGTTCATCAGTGCTTAAATCGCTGAACTCGAGCCCAGCATCGCGAGCTAATGTGTCGTTGTCAGGGTCATCCATTGCAACGAGCGTCGAAGTTGGCGTCATAAAATTAAGAACCAGCTTATCTTCGTGCGCTTTCCCTTCCGCTAGCCCCCATAGTTCCGCTTTCGCGCTACTGTCAGCTCTGTCTTGGCTCTGTCTGGCCGCGCGTTTGCGTTTTGTGCAGAAAAGCCGTAGCCCCGTCTGCGGGAGCCGTTTTGCTCACCGACGGCGCAACGTCACTATGAGACCATGACGTCAATACTTCTCGATCGGAGGGCGGGTGATTTAAACGGCGCTAGAGGTACGCGGACGCTTCAGAACGCATTTTCTCTTAAAATAAGTCTCTTCTTCGCACGAAATAAGCGTTTCGAGGTTTCTAGGATGGTATTTCAACAGTCCACTTTGACTTGATATTAACCTTTAGTGTCCCTTTAAGCGTCGCTTAAGTTTTCATCGTGAAGTCTCTCGACCGACTCGCGCAAGCTGGGACTGGCTTCGAGCTTCCTGTTGCCAAGCCGTCCGTTGCCCGGCACAGTCTGTTCCGACTGCCGCGTGCGTAGTAGTTTCACTCTGTCGGTAGCCCTTGAACGTGTCTGAAGTTGCGTGGCCGTAATCGACATGACGTAATCGAATGCCGCTTTTGCATTTCCTTCGTAAAATCTCCCCTTGGTGTTACAAGCGTGATTGCTGAGTGAGCGACGTGTCAATTCCAGGTGCCAACGGTGATACATTCGTGCCTTTTCCAACCGTGAACTCGTGGAGGGAAAAATGTTTTTGTCGACCATCCTCAGTCATAGATTGAGAAACGCTGAAGGGAAGGTGGCAGCCTGAACCTGTTCCACTAATGTATCAGGTGTCAAGGAAGTGTGGCTGGGGAGGGAATAGTGCATGAAATGAACTGGATTGACAACAATTATGGAAATGTTTACGGAAGATATTTTAAAGAGTTAATAGTAAAGTAGAAGAAAAAGGTACAGATAAAAGTGGTAGAAAATGGTAGAGATAGAAGGAAATTGTCTGCCATCGTCGGCGGCGAAGGGCGGCAGGTTACTTGTCGTTTTCCTCCCTGTACTCTTTCTAACCCCTGTCTCCCAATCCCAGTGTAGGGTAGCAAACCGGAGACTAATATCTGGTTAACCTCCCTGCCTTCCCTCTTCATCTCTCTCTTAACTCGTCCTGGCAACGATTCTAAACCAGCGTAGAAACTGGGCGCGCAAACGGTACATCGCGGGCGTTATTATTCTGGCATGGACGTAGCGTGACTTGGGGCTGTCGTTGGAGGTGCCCAGCCTCTCAGTTACCGATTCCTCTCCACTTTGCATCTCGAGCAAGGGCCACACCGGTGACACGGATGGATGGATGTTATGAGCGTCCCCTTTGGAACGGGGCGGTGGGTTGCGCCGCCAAGCTCTGCCTAGTGTCCTACCTAGGTTAAACAATGAGAAAAGAAAAAAACACTACGAACTACCACGCCCAAATTTTCTAATCCCCTATTGCGAAGTGTGCTTTTGTACGTCTCCGTCTTTTGTCGTCTCCCTACTTTTCTTCCACCAATCCTCCAATCGCCTCTTACTAATGTCTATTGCGGACATGTTTGCTTTACCACTGCTCCCGCTGAACCCAAGAGCTTCAAGGAGGCCAGTGGTGCCTAAATCGACCGCTGGGTAGACGTCTTCACATTCTACTAAAACATGCTCCGTCCTTCCCTAGCTTTACCGCAGCAAGCACACGCTTCTTCTTCCTTCCTATATCTCGCTTTATAGGTGCGTGTTCTAAGGCATCCCGATCTCGCTTCGAAAAGTAATGAGCTTCCCTTTGAGTTATCATAAATGGTTTCTTTCCTGATTTCGTTTTTTCCTCTTAGGTAGTTACTCATGGCAGGTTTCTTTTCCATTGCCGCCACCCATGAGATTACTTCAGCCTCTATGACTTTCCGCTTGACCTTCTTTGTTGCTGTGTTGCCCTCCCTACAGGCCGCGTACTTGCTAGTAAGCTTCCTAGTTCTTTTCCTCCACTGTGAATCAATGTTTTTCCTGTAGAGATACCTGAACACTCTCCCAGCCCATTTACTTTCTTCCATATTCGTCAGCCGTTCTTCATACTAAATTTTACTGCGAGCTTCCCTCACTTCAAAGCTAGTCCAGCCCATATCACCCTGCACAGCTTCATTTGTAGTCTTCCCGTGAGCGCGCCCAATGCGAGGCGACCCACCAACCTTTGGTTCCCGTCGAGTCCTGATTGTACCCCTGATTTAATGCAAACAACCGCATTTCCAAAAGTAAGTCCTGGAACCATTACACCTTTCCACATACCTCGGAGGACCTCGTACCTATTGTATCCCCATAGCGCTCTGTGCTTCAGTATGGCTGCATTTCTCTTCCCCTTTACTGTTATGGTATTTTCCTGTGTTTCCATGTATCCATTGCCTTCGTTTATCCATATACCAAGGTATTTATATTCTGTTATCCGAGGTATTTCTTGGCCCTGTATCTCCACTGTCTGTTCACTGTTTTCATTGAATACCATAACACCTGATTTTCTAACACTAAATTTCAAACCTAAATTGTTGCCTTCCTGTCCACAGATATTAGCTAGACGTTGCAAATCACTTTGCTTGTTAGCTAGCAACACAATGTCGTCCGCATAAAATAAACCTGGGAGTTGCTGCTCTAGTACTGTACCCGCCTGTTTGTATGAGAGATTAAACCTGATATTACTTCCTTCTATAGCGCCCTCTCCATCCTCACTATGTACATCATAAACAGCAGCGGGGATAAAGGGCACCCCTGCCTCAGTCCCTTGTTGATATGAACTTTCTCCTCGCTCTTCATCCCTTCCCATTCAACGCAAACGGTATTTTCTAGGTAAATCTCTCTCAAAAGCTGCAGACCATCGTTACCTAAGCATTCCCCTTCCAGAGTATCCCACAATATGTTGCGGTCTACGTTGTCGTAGGCTCCTGTAATGTCTAAAAAGGCCACGTACAACGGTCTGCTTTCTGCTTTTGATATTTCAATACACTGAGTAAGAACAAACAAGTTATCATGCAAACGCCTACCTATTCTGAAGCCATTCTGAAGCTCTCCCAAAATGCCATTATTCTCTGCCCATGCTTGAAGCTTTCATTTGATTGCCTGCATTGCTAGCCTGTATATTACCTATGTAATGGTCAACGGTCTATACGAGCGAATTCTGTCTTTCTCCCCCTTACCTTTATAAATTAAATTCATTCTACTTTGTCGCTAACTGTCTGGTATTCGTCTATCTTTAAAAGTCTTTTCCACTGCTTTCACAAGAGCTTCCTTACTTTTTGGTCCTAGTTCATTTATCAGCCTAACGGGAACCTCGTCTAGCCCTGTAGCTGTGCCCTTAGGAATTTTCTCTTCCGCTTTCTTCCAGTTTACATATGTCAGCACCAACTCCTTTTCCACTTGGGTCTCTTTCATGCTCTCTTTTTCTTCAAATAAAACCTCGTCATTGCCTTGGAAAGATTCGGCTGTTACTTTTCGGATGTAATTTATTGCCGCTTCTCCTTCCAGTCTGTTTTCATCTTCGTCTAGGATATGTTGTTGTATTGTTGTTGACTTCCTGCCTAATAATTTTATGTGGTTCCAAAATATTCTAGGTGCGGCCTTCTTTTTTTGACGTATTTCTGACAACCAACGTTCACTTCCACCTTTTAATTTTGCTTGCACCAGTATTTGAACCATAGACATTTTCTCCCGGTATATTTCCCATTTACTGGTTACTTCATCCTGCGGCAACTGCGCCTTCTTTGCCTGCCTGTGCTCTCGAGATACTTTGTCGTTCGGCGATCGCTTCTCGTATCTCTTTGTTCCACCAGCTTTTCGGTTTCTTTTCTCGTTTCCAACGAACATGTTGTTTCTATTTCCGTATTTCTGTCGTTATTACACTTAGAAGCTCACCTTATTCCGACTCTTTACTTGGCCATTTGCCAAGTTCTTCCTCAACTCTAGTGACTATATTTGCTATTTGTTCAGCGTTTAAATTTGGACGGACCATTTTGCTCTCCTTTCTCTCTTTCCGAACTACATATCCCATTTTCAAAATGATGCGTTTATTGTCACTCCCTATGCTGTTAAACCCTTCCTCACCGATGACCATTTCTCTCAACTTATCATGAATTCCTTCTGTCATCAGACAGTAATCAATGGTCGATTGCCGGTTTCCCCCTTCCCACGTAATCTGTCATGCACACTTAGGCCCTGTATTCACGATCACGAGGTTATGTTGCTCACAAAGGTCTAGCATTGACTTCCCGTTTTTGTCGGTATAGCCATCTAAATCCTGTATGTGGGCATTCATGTCACCTAATAAGACAATTTTAGCACCATTCCCGAAACCCTTAATATGAACGCTTATGCATTCCACTAACTCTTTATTCTTCTCTGTGCAATTTTTTCCGGTCCACGAATACGTAACGCCCAGCCAAGTTTCTTTCCCACTCATTGTACCTGATAACCAAAGATGCTCTTGACATTGTGAATTTACTCTTTTCCATTTGGCTCCCTGATGGATGAGCATTCCGGTGCGGAACACGGTGCTGCTGCCCCGACGGAACCTGTCGGCGGCTGGCGCTGCTCTCATGCAGGCCCCGCCTTTTGCAGCCGTCACTGTGCGCGGTGTTTGGGATCCGACCGCTTGTACGATCTGTTGGGAACTCGGCGCTGACGCCCGTGGTTGTACCTGGGTCGCAAGCCCCAAGGGTAGCGTTGGCCTGGCGGCCTGGGGTACAACTGGAAGCATCCGAAGGTCCCGGCAAAGCATGAGTCGACTGGTAACAACAAAACAACTTGTTTATTTTAACATCGCAAAGAGTTGGCGGTCAGGTTTGACCGTAGTAGAGAGACGGGAGAGCACTTCACTCAACAGAAGAAATCGGAGCCCTCCTTTTGGCGTCCGGGGGCAGCTGTTTTTATACTCTCGCAGTTGAGGGCAAGAAGGAACCCCTCAAAAGACGAGCACGTGAATGTACAATGGGCTAATGGTGACGCACACTGTCGTAGCGATGCCGTAGCACCATGTCGAGCACGATCTCGTAGCACCCTGTCGTGGCGCTGCCGGTCGGACACAATGACTGTAATGAGAAGATGGTCCCTGCTTTGGCATCGCCTGTTTCGGGCATAATGACTCGAACGAGATCCCTGCTTTGGCATCGCCTGTTTCGGGCCCAATAACTGGAATGAGATCCCTGCTTTGGCATCGCCTGTTTCGGGCACAATGACTGGAACGAGATCCCTGCTTTGGCATCGCCTGTTTCGGGCCCAATAACTGGAATGAGATCCCTGCTTTGGCATCGCCTGTTTCGGGCACAATGACTGGAATGCGAGGATGATCCCTAGGCGGTCGCATCGCCGCAGTCGCGCCTGGAAACACCTGGCGATGAGTGTTGCGGCGACGACGATCGGGCCAAAATGTCCGCCGCCCCGCCGCAGTCGCGCCGGCAAAACCACGTGTCGCAGGCGAAACGCAACAGACCGCCCCGCCGGGGGAAGGAGATCCCGATGGACAGGGGACTGCATCCGCTGTCCGGAGGGATGTCGCTCGATGATGCTCATAATCGAAGTCGGGCGTCCCTCGACGTTTCTTGAGCGCAGCGCACAGAGAAGGCCTCGTTCTCTCGTTCAGGTTCGCACGGGACACTGCAAAGTGACTTCGGGAGAGTTCACATTTTTGTTCTCGTTCCCGGCAAGCGTTAGAACTACGCTGAAACTCAACCGCTCAGTCAGCAAGCACGGCACAACCCTCACTAAGCCCTGCCAGGCTCTTTCCCCTTTTTATACCACTGCCTAGTTCCTTACAGTAGTCTAGCATCACTCAGAACGCGTCCACAAATTGAAAAATTGCACTAGAAAGCATATCATCACTTTGAAACACTAAACAAAAGCAATATGTTAAAAAAAAATCCTGCCTCAGGAAGAAAAACATCAGTAACAAACAATTTTGAGGCTGATTCCTACGTTAGGGGCTTCGACTTAAGCCATCGGCGTTACCGTTGAGACTCCCCTTTTTGTAACGCACCTCAAAGGAATATTGTTGTAAAGCGAGGCTCCAGCGCAGGAGGCGGCCATTTTTGGGAGAGATGGTCTGCAGCCATTGGAGAGGGCAGTGATCCGTCTCAATGATAAACCTCGAGCCGGCTAGATAGCATGACAATTTCTGAACGGCCCACACGAGACATGCACACTCTTTCTCGGTGGCGCTATACGCCTGCTCACGACTGGTCAGCTTACGACTAGCATACAGGACGGGGTGTTCTACTTCTCCATTTTCCCGTTGGCACAGTACAACGCCCATGCCTCGCTCACTAGCATCGCACTGAACAATGAACTCTTTTGTATAGTCTGGCGATCGTAGCACAGGCTGGCTTGTTAGGGCACTCTTTAGGGCGCTAAAAGCTCTTTCTTTGGTCTCGTCCCAGACGACTGTTTGAGGCTCTGTCTTTCTTAGAGCATCCGTCAGGGGAGCCGCGATATCAGAGTACCTAGGGATGTACCTCTGATAGTAGCCGGCGACACCTAAGAACGACCGAATATCGGTCTTTGTGCGCGGTTGCGGAAAGTCTCGCACAGCGGCCACTTTTATTTCAGAGGGGCGGCGACGACCCTGACCAATCACGTGACCGAGGTAGACAACCTCGGCCTGTGCTAACTGGCACTTAGGAGCCTTGACTGTCAAGCCTGCTTCGCGCAGGCGGGTTAGCACTGCCCGCAAGTGTGCCATATGCTCAGACCAGGATGCGGAGAATATCGCTACGTCGTCTAGATACGGTAAAGCGAATTCTTGCTGTCCCCGCAACACTTTATCCATGAGACTTGAAAAACAGTATGGCGCGTTCTTCAAACCAAAACTCAACACTTTAGGACGGAATGTTCCCATTGGTGAAATGAACGCCGCATACCTACTAGCCTCTTCTGTAAGTGGAACCTGCCAATAACCCCTGACAAGATCTAGGGTGGAAATAAACTGAGCGCTACTAACTTTCTCAAGGCGCTCCTCGATGTTAGGGATCGGATAAATTTGATCCTTAGTGATGGAATTAAGCCTGCGGTAGTCGACGCAAGGACGAGGTTCCTTGCCCGGTACCTCAACTAAAATCAAAGGGGAGGTATAATCACTCTCACCTGCCTCAATAACACCGAGCTGTAGCATTTTCTTTACCTCAGCCTCCATAATATCGCTCTGGCGGGGTGACACCCGATACGCCTTGGATCGTACTGGCTCTGGGGAGGTAAGTTCAATACCATGAGTAAGTACAGAAGTCCTACCAGGCCTCTCAGAGAACAGACCTTGAAACTCTTGTAATAGCTGGTGTAGTTCGGTTTTCTGCTCAGGCGACAGCGGTGCTTTACTGATAAGGTCACTAATGACTTGACCGGTGTCTTCCCTGTTCGTCACTGAGCCTAGTCCCGGAAGCTCGACCGGAAGCTCTTCAGGAACGTTTACCATCATGCACACCACTGCTTCCCTTTGTCTATAAGGTTTGAGCAGATTACAGTGGTAAACTTGCTGTGCTTTCCGCTTTCCTGGCAGACTTACCACGTAGTTAACGTCCGACAGTTTCTGAACAATTCGTGCTGGGCCCTCCCACTGCACGTCTAGTTTGTTGTTTAGCGATGTGCGCAATATCATGACCTCATCGCCAACCTCAAAACGACGGGCCCTGGCTGTCCGATCATAATAAACCTTGGCCCTCTGCTGGGCCTTTGTCATTGCTTCACCTGACAACTCCTGTGCCCTTCTTAAGCGTTCGAGGAGCTTAAGCACGTACTCCACCACGACTGGGTCGTCGCCCCTACCTTCCCATGATTCTCGAAGCATGCGAAGCGGAGATCGAAGCGAGCGACCGTACACCAGTTCAGCTGGCGAAAACCCCGTAGCCGCATGCGGCGCGGTCCTTAAAGCAAACATCACCCCAGGCAGACACAGCTCCCAGTCAGTTCGATGTTCAAAACACAACGCTCTCAACACGCGCTTCATGACGGAGTGGAGCTTCTCAACGGAATTCGACTGTGGGTGGTACACTGAGCTGTGTAGCAGCTTTACCCCACACCTTTCGAGAAAAGTTGTCGTCAAAGCGCTAGTAAACACTGTGCCCTGATCTGATTGAATTTCTGCAGGAAAACCAACTCGCGCAAATATGGACAGTAGTGCATTAACTATCTCAACTGAGCTGAGTTCTTTAAGCGGCACTGCCTCAGGGAACTTTGTCGCTGGGCAGATCACAGTCAAAATATGTCTGTACCCCGTGGCTGTTACCGGCAGAGGTCCCACAGTATCAATAACGAGCCGTCTAAAAGGCTCCGTAATGATAGGTACCAATTTCAACGGCGCCCTTGATTTGTCCCCTGGTTTGCCCACCCGCTGACAAGTGTCACATGTCCTCACGAAATGGTCTGCGTCCCGAAAACACCCTGGCCAATAGTACTCTTGCAAGAGACGGTCCTTAGTTTTCTTAACTCCTAGGTGTCCGGACCACGAACCCCCATGTGACAAGCGCAACAGATCCTGACGATAGCATTGAGGCACGACCAGCTGATCGAACTCCACTCCTCTTCGGTCTAGATACTTCCGGTACAGGACTCCACCTCTTTCCACAAAACGCGCAGTTTTCCTGGCGATACCTTCTTTGACATTGCAGCGCACGTTTTCCAGGCTGCCATCCTTTTTTTGCTCGGCTATCAAAGCCGACCGGCTGACTCTTAGCAACCTATCAAGTCCGTCTGACGTAGGCGCGATGAGCAAATCTGTAGATAGCTCTTCTAACTTTCCCGTGTCGGGCGGTTCCTCTCCAGTATCTGGCGCCTTCAACGCTACAGACTCAATTTTATTCAGTTCGGGCGTGCTCTGAATATCAGCTTGCTGCGCCTCTGACCCTTTTTCGTTGTTTGATAACGTCGGCCCCGCAACTACCGCCTTTGCAGCGAGCTCCCGAACCTTCGATCTGGTTAAGGCCTGAACACTAGCTTCACCAAACAAAAGCCCCTTCTCGCGCAGGAGGTGATCGGACCTGTTTGAAAATAGGTACGGGTACTGGGGTGGCAGCATAGATGACACTGCCGCCTCTGTCTCAAGCGCTCCGAAAGGTCCTTCAATAAGCACTTTGGCTACCGGCAGACACACGCTATGAGCTTCCACGGCTTGCTTGATCCATGCGCACTCGCCCGTGAACATATGGGGTTCTACGTAAGACGGGTGAACTACATCCATCGTAGCTGCGGAATCGCGAAGCACTCGGCACTCTTTCCCGTTCACGAGGAGGTCTCGCATGTAAGGCTCGAGAAGCTTCATGTTCTCGTCAGTGCTGCCTATTGAAAAGAACACAACTTTTGGTGTTGTTTCCGGACACTGCGCCGAAAAGTGACCCGGCTTCTGGCACGTATAACAAACGCGCGCTTGCCTCATCTCGAACCGCTTTCTGCGTTCGGCTTCGGCTGCCGCCGTCTCCTTAGGTTCGGTCGCACTGCTTCCACTCGCATCCGCACTACGCGTGTTCCCCTTTGCTCTCATGGGTGTGAACTTCGGCCTCTCAAACTTCGAGCCAAATTCACCCTTTTGACCGTCCTTAGCTCCGCGAGCTCGACGCGTCACAAACTCCTCGGCTAGCTCAGCGGCTCTAGCCACCGTACTCACGTCTGGCCTATCCAAGACCCAGTATCGCACGTTCTCCGGTAACCGACTATAAAACTGTTCTAGCCCGAAGCACTGCAGAACTTTATCGTGGTCACCAAACGCTTTCTCTTCTTTGAGCCACTCCTGCATGTTCGACATAAGCCTATACGCAAACTCTGTATATGACTCACTTTTGCCTTTCTCATTTTCCCGAAACTTCCGACGGAACGCCTCCGCAGACAGCCGGTACTTTTTTAGCAGACTCGATTTTACTTTGTCGAAATCCTCTGCCTCCTCTCTATCCAAGCGAGCGACTACGTCGGCCGCCTCGCCGGGTAACAAAGTGAGCAAGCGCTGTGGCCACGTTTCCCGAGAGAACCCCTGCTTCTCGCACGTTCGCTCAAAGTTAACCAGGAACAAACCAATGTCCTCTCCAAGCTTAAACGGCCGCATCAGGTCAGTCATTTTGAACAATACGCGTTCTCCTGCACCGTGTGCCTGACTTCCATTACGAGCGCGTTCCATCTCTACCTCAAGACGCTTCATTTCCAAAGCGTGTTCGCGCTCTTCTTTTTTCTCTTGTTGCTCTCGCTCTTTCTGTTCTTTACGTTCACGCTCTTCTTTTTCTTTCTGTTCTTTACGTTCACGCTCTTCTTTTTCTTTCTGTTCTTTACGTTCACGCTCTTCTTTTTCTTTTTGCTCTTTAAGTTCGCGCTCCTGTCTTTTTGACCTCTCCTCAATAGTCTCAAGGCATTCCGACAGCTCGTCATCCTCAGCCTCTAACTCAAGAATAGCCTTTAGCAGTTCAGGTTTTCTTAGTTTGTCTGAGACATCCAGACCCAACTCTCTTGCAAGCTCCAACAATTTCGGTTTGCGCAACGACTTCAAATCCATGGCTGCTCTGAATGCTGCTTTCTCTACTGCTTACTATTGTCTTGCCGCAAACTAACCCGGCAGCAACGACAACCACAATTACCAGCTCTGTTTCTAACACTAACAAAAGCCTGGCAAAGCTCAGAAGAAGAAAGTCCCGCACTCACCAAACCTCGCAGGCAGGAATTCCGCGCAGTCGTTCCGCTGCAGGCAACCAGTCGTCACACAGGGCTCGTTGCACTGCTCCCGGATCGTCGTTGAGCTGCTCAGCATACAGTCAACTGCATCTCTTCGCTGCTGGCCTCCGTTGTCGCGATCTCACCGCTGGCAGACAGTCGTTTGAAGTCGGAGGCGATCCCACCGCTGCCACCAGATGTTTGGGATCCGACCGCTTGTACGATCTGTTGGGAACTCGGCGCTGACGCCCGTGGTTGTACCTGGGTCGCAAGCCCCAAGGGTAGCGTTGGCCTGGCGGCCTGGGGTACAACTGGAAGCATCCGAAGGTCCCGGCAAAGCATGAGTCGACTGGTAACAACAAAACAACTTGTTTATTTTAACATCGCAAAGAGTTGGCGGTCAGGTTTGACCGTAGTAGAGAGACGGGAGAGCACTTCACTCAACAGAAGAAATCGGAGCCCTCCTTTTGGCGTCCGGGGGCAGCTGTTTTTATACTCTCGCAGTTGAGGGCAAG
The DNA here is from genome assembly GCF_050947875.1 of Dermacentor variabilis. Classification (NCBI taxonomy): domain Eukaryota; kingdom Metazoa; phylum Arthropoda; class Arachnida; order Ixodida; family Ixodidae; genus Dermacentor; species Dermacentor variabilis. The sequence continues at coordinate 50,054,537 of NC_134568.1, read as the reverse complement.
AAGGAACCCCTCAAAAGACGAGCACGTGAATGTACAATGGGCTAATGGTGACGCACACTGTCGTAGCGATGCCGTAGCACCATGTCGAGCACGATCTCGTAGCACCCTGTCGTGGCGCTGCCGGTCGGACACAATGACTGTAATGAGAAGATGGTCCCTGCTTTGGCATCGCCTGTTTCGGGCATAATGACTGGAACGAGATCCCTGCTTTGGCATCGCCTGTTTCGGGCCCAATAACTGGAATGAGATCCCTGCTTTGGCATCGCCTGTTTCGGGCACAATGACTGGAACGAGATCCCTGCTTTGGCATCGCCTGTTTCGGGCCCAATAACTGGAATGAGATCCCTGCTTTGGCATCGCCTGTTTCGGGCACAATGACTGGAATGCGAGGATGATCCCTAGGCGGTCGCATCGCCGCAGTCGCGCCTGGAAACACCTGGCGATGAGTGTTGCGGCGACGACGATCGGGCCAAAATGTCCGCCGCCCCGCCGCAGTCGCGCCGGCAAAACCACGTGTCGCAGGCGAAACGCAACAGCGGGGTGTCAAGTCGCCGACTCCCTCAGTACCGCGCGCCTGTCGCGCATAACCGGAGCGGCGCCATTTGTTTTGCTCTAGGCGTTGACGAGTCATGCAGCTGGCGCGTAGGATCTGTGCCTAGTTTCCGAGGCGACTGGTATAAGTTAAAAGCTCTCTCTGAAGGCAGCACGCTGTCGGTATCTTAGCTCTAAAGCTCTTGGCGTCAGTGACGCCTTGCGGCTGGCTTAGTCACATATCCCGCGGCATATTGATACGCTTGCGCCGTGTTTTGATTGATTGTGAACATGGCTTTCCTCGGAAAGTATATAGCCACCAATTCCGTACATCTGCCCTCAAAAGTGCCAGAAACTGAAAAAAAAAAAAAAGGAATGCTTTCAGGATCAAACGTCTTGTCTGGAATTATGGAATGACTCACAGTATTAAGAATGAATGAATGAATCACAGTATTAAGAAATGAAACATCGGAGTACTACATAGTCCCCACCTTCATGTAAAAGATGTCCCCCTCCCTTTCCCCCCGCCTTTCGGTTGAAAGCTGCACATTTATGTCGCGAGATATCTTTTTTTTTTTCAGGCTTCTTGTACTTTTTTGTGTACGCATTGGCTTTACGTTCGCCCGTCAGTCGGGCCGATGATGCACCTATCGCTATCTCTCGCAGATATTGCGGTTTCGGCGGAGATATGGCGGATATTTGTCTGGCGCTTCGAGCACGACTTTTGCTCCAACTTTATGGGGATGTTCCCTCGCCCTTGTCCGACAGGTACTGGCAAAGGGACGACGTCTTGCAGATCGAAACATTAATTTTCTTTCTTTCTTCTTTTGAAGGGTGGGGGGTACACGTGCCAGAGCCGCGATCTCATTATGAGGCACACCGTAGTGGGCGACTGCGGATTAATTTTGACCACCTTGAGTTCTTTAACGCGCACATAAATTTAAGTACACGGGTGTTTTTTGCATTTCAACCCCATCAAAATTCGGCCGTCGGTGCCGGGATTCGTTCCCGCGACCTGGTGCTTAGCAGCGCAACACCAAAGTCACTAAGCAACCGCGGCGGGTAAAGATTGAAACACCCTCGGAGCAACTATACCTACCGCGTTCTTCAGCGTCTTTTCCATTTTCCCGCTGTGGCGCCGAAGCAGGGTGGTAATGCAGTCCGGGACTTGACACGTCACCGCCATGCCGTCTCTGGTCGGAGGAGCGCCCGGGACTGTGTCCGCTAAGAACCGGCGCTCAGGCTCGAGAACGTTGTTTGGGCACATCGCGACAGGGGCTTCGTTTACATGAGCCCGATGCAAAAGAGTTTGAGAGTCAAATGTCGCGACCGCCCCCCCCCCCCTCCCTCCCTCCGGACCAACTCGATCGCGTTACATACATTTTGCCGAGCGCGTCAAGCGAGTCAGCCCACTCCTTGTAAGGGGGCTGACCCCATCTACCCCCTAGGCTCCCTAGGGTCGGAAACCCAGAAACATTTAACCTGAACCCAACGACAGTATTTGGGCCCGACAGGCCGACTCGCCACGACACTGTCGGGTTCATGCGAACGCAGCTTTACTGGGGAAGCGCTCACTTAAGAATGCGGCCTCGGCAGCAGCTGACGGGCGCCTTCCGCGCGGCCCGTCTGTCTCCCCTGGGGCAGAAGAGGAGGAGGAGGGGGCGGCAGTCTGGCTGCCCCGAGGAAAGGAGCGAAGCCTCCGCTGGGCGGTTTCGTCTGGCGCCTCGCGCGCAGCGCTGGCGTCGCGAATTGCAAATGTTTGAGCTGGCAGGCCGGATCGGGACGGGCTCCTAACAACGTGTTGCTGCTCCAGCGGAGGGGATGGGAGGGGGGGGGGGTGCGGGGGGCATCCCTGCAGAACCTGTTTGGGGCACTCGGGGGGCCCCGCTGCATGCTTGGGGCTGCCGCCGCCGGACGCCGTTCCGGTTCGTCCGTCAGAGCGCGTGCTGGCGGCTCGGCGCTGCGGCCGCGGAGCCGTGCTCGCGACCCTCCCGCGAGGTCGGGTGCGCGCCGGAGCTCGCAGGGCGATTTCTTTCCCGCAAAGCACCGCGGTAACGACTGCCGTTCTCCCTCACGCACCCGCGAGATTGCAGAACGGACCCTCCTCGTCCGTTTCACGCCTTCGCTATAATGCGAAGTCCTGTGGTCAGTGCATCCGCCGACCTGCCGTGGTGGAGTAGTGGTTTTGGCTTTGCGCTGCTGGAGGCCGAGAGCGCGGGATCGAATCCCGGCCACGGTGGCCGCATTTAGATACGGGGGGGGGGGGGGATGCAAAAACACCCATGTACCGTACATTGGGTGCACGTGAATTGAACCACCTAGAACCTTGGGTGGTCAAAATTAATCCGCAGTCCCCACGCCACGGCGTGCTGCATAACCACATCGCGGTTCTGGCACGTAAAAACCACTAATTAGATTAATTAGAAATGTATTCGCCTTTGTAAGTACCTTCTTCAAGTAACCACATCATTTAATTTTTTCCCCCCAGTGGTTAGTACCTGATTTTCTTTCCCCCATTTTTGGGCGGTGTCCTCTATTTGTATTGCCCCTTCTGAGATGCGACCGACATAAACCAGAAGGTCCTATTTTATTAGGTGGGGGCGAAGCAACGATATTATTGCGAGACATATAATTTCCTCACGGCATGGGTCTGAAGTTGCTTTTCGGATTTAATTCGCTGCGGTGGTACATTTCGCGGTACATAATTGAAAACTTATGCAGCACTCTAGCCCGATCGCCTATAGTTGACGGAAATGCGTAGCTTATTTTGTCGGCTTGTTCGACGTGCATTTTTCGGCTGCACTTTCGGAGTCGCAAAGGCCCCCCCGGTGCGGTATCGGCTCATCGCTCGGACGTGTGCAGAGAGACGCGGCGGCGTACCTCTGCGCTGCCCTTCGCGGAGCGATCCAAGGCCGCTCTCGATGGTAGTTTCCAAGTTGACGGCGCGCAGGCATTGCCGGTAGAGCATGCAGCCTCCTTTGTTCACGGACACCCTCGCAAGCTCTCGTCAGGGCGTGCGCGCACTCTCGCCGCAGATTTACGACTGTACGGGATTCAAGTCCGCGTGTGCGCTGACTTGTTTATGGTGCTCCCTCCTGGAATTGGTCACTGGTGCTGCTGGCGGCGGCCCCCGCCGGTTCTTGTTGCGCCGCTGGCCCCCAGATTGGGCCCGCGCGCGCACCGTTGGGCCAGTGAGGCCCTCGCGCCAAGCTGGTGCGACCGCTCGACTGCCCTTCCCCTCGAACAACACGCCATCCGCTTTGCGCTGCTATAAACTCGCCTTCCTTTCCTTTTTCTTACTTTTATAGCGCTTCTCTTCGTGGGCGCGTCTCGAGTAGCCCAGCGGTCGCCTCTCTTTCTCTTGTGTTCGTCTTGCGGCTGCGCAAACTGTGGTGAGAACGCGCTTTGCCGAGGCACTTGCGAGTAAGCGAGGCAGTGTTCTCGCCTGACTTGTCGTCCAGTGGAATCCGTCAAGCCTTATACGGTGGAGGGTATCCTCCCATGCACATCAGCACTGTACAAGGAAGCACTGAAACGATATACGAACTTTACGGACAAGACATTTACACTTCCCCACATTAACACAGTACCTTTGATTTCCCGTTGAACAGAACGTTTTCGGAGTGCCAGGCTCCCCCCCGCCCCCTTCTTTTCTTCAGTTGTTTGGGCAAAGGACGTGACGGTTGTATTAAACATCAAAATACCGAAATTTGATTGCTGGATCTGTCGCTGGTCTCGGTTTCAGTCGCGCTGTGTAATTTTGCACGGGTCGTAGCGCGGCTGTGTAGATCCTGTCAGTCCTATGCAGCCTGGCTGTGTAGCGCACCGCACTGCGCCTTCCTGGCGCGCGCGCTCCGATTCCCCATTGGCCCAAGCACGGCCGCGCAGAGCTTGCGCCTTACCCGTCGACGACGAACGTTGCGCGGGCATGCACTCTTTCTCCGTGTGCGTGCGTGCGGCGCTCAGAAGCTGCTGTGCTTCTAAATTCGGCGCTTCTTTCGCGCCAACAGAACGGCAAGAAAGCGGAGGAGAGAAAGCCTTGGTGGCGGCCCTCGGGTTTAAACCGCGGCCAGCCGCTTACAGTGGACCTTTCTCGGAATGTCGGAAGCCGGCGCTGCCGCCGCCGCTGGTGAAAAGCGCCGAGCGTGTTCGCTCTCTCTCGGCTCTCCTGGTGGTAGCTTCGTCTTGGCGTCGGGTATTTATAGCCGGCCGCCTCCGCCGCTTCTGTTTCGCAGCCAGGGCCGGCGGAGCGGCGCCGCCAGGCGCTCGCAGTTCACTCCAAGCTGCTGCGCGCGTCGCGCGCAGCAGTCACGCGTGCACGCCGCGCTTTGCGTGCGGCGCGCACGTGCCCCCCGGCCACCCTCCCCTTTCTCTTTGTTTCGCAGCTGCGGCGTTCCCCGGCGCGACGCGCGCACGCACGGGCTCCGTCGGGACGCGGCGAGACGCGATCGTTTTGTTCTTCATTTCAACCTGTCTCAATCGCCGGCGCATCCTTTCTCCGCCACGCCGTGCAGCGGGGACGATCGAAGGTGTGCACGCTGTGTGCTGGCCGCGTGACCCCCTCTAATCAATGGTCGCCTTCTTCGTGTACGCCATTTAGCGCCGTTTCGGATACGAGTCCCCGTTACCGCTGTGGCGGCACCGACGATATGTACTTTGAGCAATCAATTTTTCTCAGTGCTCGCTGAAATTCACTAAACGTCAGCGAAGCCAAGGTTGATTAATAAATAATACAGCAAGCAAGGGCAAATAATTCTACGTCGAGAGAACACACGCACACTAGGTCGGCATAAGAGAACTTGTGGAGAGAATGTTGAATGAGTAAAGCGCGTAAAACACCGGTGAAAGCCTTAGCTAATGACCAAGAGGACCGACGGGGAGGCCTCTCGTCCCATATACACTTGTATAACGGGGAAGCTGATTATCAACCCTCACGTACGCATCGAACACAGTTACGTTCACATTGCCTTCACGCCATTGTGATTATGCGTCGCGTTGTGTCTTGTATGTTTCGGGCAGTACAACAATTCGGCATTTAACAGGGAAAACTCTTACTACAACTTTTACGAGTGGGGCCTTGACCACCTGCGAATTTTGCGCGTGCTAGCTAATCCGAGTCGCGCATGCGCCCACAGTGGCTTAAAGCTGACAGGGAAGCCGGTGTGGTAGCTTGGTAATATAGAAGCGGTTTAACTATGACAAATTATTCATTAGTTCGTGTCTCTGCTGTGAGGAGTGTTTGCGACTCACGTCCCTCCCCCTTCCTCCCATGCGCCAATGTAAATGGCACCCACTTTCTTCAATTCTCAAGCAACGTGTTATTCGGCATTGCAACCTTTCTATGACCAGATTATCGTGTTGTGACGCGAATACGTAAAGCACGAGTGAACCGCTGACTCACCTCTATTTTCGCCATGTTTCGTGGTTACTTTGTGCGCTTTTTTTTCCCCCCTTTTGAAACAGCGGCCCTAGCTGCTCGTGACAGTTCTCACTTTCAGAGGTGCTTTTCTTTCGCGTTGTTGTAAACCTGAACCGGAAGGCGTACGTCTTATCGCCTGCACAGGCTTGCGCTTTAGACGTTGGTGAATAATGTATTGGAGGAGAAGTTTAGGGCGTGTTCGAGGCTGTCCCCTTCATATATTTGTATGCGACGGACTCCGTTCGGCCGAGATCCAGAGATCGCAGGGCGTGCCTCTAAGGGAAGCGGTTACACCTTCGCTTACCATACCATCTGTATGTGCGCGCCTTTCTTGAGGTAACGGACCAAGAACAGCGCAAGACTTTCGGGCCAATTGAATCGACGAAGACAGGTGTCGCTCTCATTCCGTTCCGATGACGGCTTCTCACGTTACGCTGACTGCCAGACGATGGAAAGTGTGGCGACCTTGACGCCTACCTAATGAAGCTTCATCGTTTTCTTTTCACCGACCCACTGCGGTGGCTTAGCGGCTATGGTGCTGCGCTGCTAAGCCCGAGGTCGCGGTATCAAATACCGTCCGCGGCGGCCGCATTTCGATGAGGGCGAAATGCAAAAAACTCCCGTGTCCCGTGCATTGGGGGCACGTTAAGTATCCCCTGGGGCTCAAAATTAATCCGGAGTCCCCAACTACAGCGTGCCTCATAATCAAATCGTGGTTTTGGCACGTAAGAACCGCAGGATTCAATTCACTTTTTTTTTTCATCGGAAAGTCGTCGGCGTCGTATTGATAAAGTTTGGATGTAGCTCTTTGTGGCGTTTGCTTGACATCGTTACGGACTCTCCTGCTCTAGGAATTAAAGTTGTGGCTATCCTGTTAAATTTAACCCTCAGCTTTCTTGTCTTTGTCGTTGGTCTACTTTGGTATTGCACTTTGCCTTTTGTACTTCGGTGAATCCCACAATTAGTACGTACCTCTAGATAAAGCAGTGGATCTTTAGAAATCTGGGCCCGTATTACCCCCACACACAAAATTATCAATTCCAACACACAACATGAAATATATATGAAGTGTAGCTTTGCACAATGTCTGTGAATAAATTTATCGATGTCCGCTCTTACGTTGATGCACATGCCAATGAAATGATTGCACGAGATGTCTGAGTAATTCGCTCGTTTCTCGTTTACGAGGCGTTGTGTAGATGTTTATTGAACATATTGGCGGCTGCAGGAAAATACTGCCGTTGTCATTTCGGAAGACGACACTTTGCACGTCGTGGTAATGAGGCCTTCCAAAGCGATGCGACGCCGATACGTATGCTTGGCGAGAAAACGACTACAACCCCCTGGGAAGCAGGAAAGAAAGTGTACTTTTAATACAGTTCCGTCTTCATGCCTCTTCTGTCAAAGTGACACATCCATTCTTAGCGATTGACCAAGGAGGAGGAGGGGGAAAGAAAAGTGGAAGACAGGGATGTTAACCAGCAATGCGTCTGGTTGGCTACCCTACTCTGGGGAAGGAAAAGAGGAATAGAAAGATGAGAGGGAAGGAGGGAAAGACGCGGTGAGCTCGGGCATGCGCGCGGAGGGTACCACTAAGTCAGACAGCGACTGGCCAGAGAGAGACAGAGAAATGATGCAAAGAGAGGCAAGGAGTTTAACCAGAAGTAGTTCCGGTTGGCTACCCTGTACGGGGGGAAGGAGTAGGGGATAAAAAGAGAGAGAGCGGAAGGAGACCGATAGAGGAATAGAGACGAGCACAAACAAACCACGTACACTACGGAACGGTGAAGGACGGCGTTCTTAGTCTATCGTGATGCCCGTATATCGCAGGAATGTTAGTACCGCGAATAAGGCCTTCTGCGCGGATGTTATTTGGGAATACTGGCCCAGAGCTTTGAGTTCTGATAGTAGACGATTGTCCAATTTGTCCATCACTCTGCACATAACTTGCATCTCGGCACTATAGCGCGGACAGACATAGATAATGTGTGCGAGCCTCTCATCGCAGCTACATGTCTCGCACGTGGGGCTCTTGGCCATTCCAATTAGCAATAGATAAGAATTTGTATATGCTACGCCTAGCCACAGACGATACAGCATGGTCTGTTCACGTCGTAGTAACCCAGGCGGTAGATGCATCTGTATATACGGAGTGAATGAAGGCAAACGACACATGGTGAAAACGTTAGAGTCCCACAAAGGCAAAGTACATTCACAGGACATCGATCGCAGCCCAGCCGCATTGCCTGTTCGGGAAAGCGGCATCAAGACACGTTGGCCACTTTCATGTGCATATCGGGCGGCTTCATCGGCGTGGTCATTCCCGATGATGTTGCAATGTCGTGGCAACCATTGAAAGATTATATTGTGTCCCTTGTCATGGCTGCGATTATATGGCTGTGGAATTTCTGAGGCCATTTGTTCATTGGGTGCGTAGCGCATAGGGCTTTGTATGCACTGAAGGGATGCCTTGGAATCCCTAAAAACTGTTAATTGTTGCGGTGTTTCCTGATTAATGAAATCAAGTGCAACACAGAGTGCCACCCGTTGATGTAGTCACACAAGAAGTCTAACTTGATTTCTTCAGATTTTGCCGGGATGGTGACTGCAGCGGCAGACCTGCGGAGTTTTAGCGAACCACCTGTCTAGACATGTTGCCGGAATCTGTGCACGTTGTAAATGTGTTGTTCCAAAGTTGCTTGTTTCAAAGCTTGCAACGGCGTCCCAGGTTTCTTTTTTGATGCCCGGAACTCACAATTGTATTGGCCAGGAGATAGATAGATAGATAGATAGATAGATAGATAGATAGATAGATAGATAGATAGATAGATAGATAGATAGATAGATAGATAGATAGATAGATAGATAGATGAACCAAAGGCATGGAGTTTAACCACACGCACGTCCGGTTTGCCACCCTAGAATGGACACATACTCAGTGACCCAAGTTGTCTATATTTAACCACAAATATATCCGGTGAGGAAATGGCGACGAACGCGAAACCCACAGGAAGAGCCAAAAAAGCGTCGCTTTAAAAGTTCTTAGGCCAGAGTATTTCGAAGAGCAACTGCCAACCAATCGTGATGTCTGACATATTATTAGCGAAGGCGGCCGGCCGAAGGCTCACATCACTCAGGAACCTAAAGCTTCTTGTGAGTTCGGCCCCTTCATTTCTTTGCATGCCCTATTTTTTAAAGCGAAGCTTTCTTTGCCTCTTCCTTCGACTTTTCCACTGCTGCTGCTGCTGCTGTCTTGCATACCGCGTTGGAAGGTGGTTCAGAGCGTGAAGTTGCATGGCAGGAACGTGGCAGAGACGGAAGGCGACGAGAGAAAGTCGTTTGGACCTGTCTATCGACGGTCGTCACAATGCTCCCTAGTGCTGCTCCTGGACGTCAGCGCAGTTTCATCTTGACAGCTGTAATTATTGATGACCTCCCCACAAAAGTATTTCGGAAATTGCAGCGCTCACCTTTCTACTATCGTGAAACAGCCCAGAGGGAAAGTAGGGAGGGCATGAGGCGGCAGTTAACTGGTAAAACTGACGGAGCCATGGAGTGATCCACTTTTCGCTGGCAATTCCTATATATGTAAGGAAGGGCTGGGGAGGGGAAAGGCGACTTGGAAAGTCGAGGAAACGCTTTTACTAGAGACGACAGCGGTTGCGGACAAACCGGATAAATTTAAGTTCAAGGTACGCTGCCGCACGTTTGTTATTTCTGAAAAATAAATACCATGCAAATTTGCCAAGCGGACAACTGACACACAGCGTGCGGGAAGCAAAGCCACAATCACACGGCACACGATGCGATCTGCCGTGTGAGGCAATGACACTGCTAACCTTCTCGGAGGCTTGAACAATTGTGCGCAACAACGCCTCAAGCATACATTTTTCTTTGTGTGTTCTGTGTACTACGCGGAGAAATAGCAGTGGTGCAAGGTAACCTTTACCATCAACTCACCGCTCTCGTATCGTACTAAACGCTGAAGAAATTAAACATTCACCTTCAACATCACCGCCAATTATCGCGAATCAAAGCAAACAGCTCGGAAAGCTTCGTTTATGTCTATTCCCACAGTACGTGGGATTTCCATTTTCTTTCCTATTTTCCTTTTTTTTTAGGAACATTACGCAGAGAAGCACCCGACGAACGGTTCAGCAAGCGCGCGAACCAAGGCTGTACCTATAGCCTATACCGATGCCTGCAAGCTTCTTGCTGCGCGTGGGTTGCCTGGGGAAAGGAACGAGACGCAGTACGAACCGCGGCTCGTCGGTTACGTCGCAGATCACGCGCTCTAGCGACTCCTTGTTCTCTTCTTTAAAAAAAAAAATGGGGGGGGAAAGAAAACGAAAAAAAAAAATTGGCGGCAGCATGCGCTGCGCCATAAACACGTACAATGTACCGTGTAACGAACAGTGTAGCAATTCGCGGAACTCGCAGCCACTTTTGTTACTGCCCTAATCTGTAGCATATCGACCATCTAGCTTTTCCTCGCGTGACACGAATTTCGTACTTGTATCTCTCTCGGTGGACGTGTGTCGCGTGTCAGCTGCGTCGTCACCTTGTCGGCATTACGCGACCGCACTGTTTCAAGTTCTTAAAGTGTTGTCTCAGTTTATTTTTGAAACTGGTGCGCATAAATGCTCTGTAAACTCAGAAGATGTGCATGCTCTCTTTTTTTTTTCTTTTGCAGGTGAGTGTGTCCCATTTCCTCAACGTTGGTTCGTTTATAGCAGCTCGTCGCCCCTACTTTAGTCGTCCCGGTCACGCCCGTGAACCAAGGTAAGGCGAACTCGTTCGTACCGCCGTGATATGGAGAGAGGCGTACAAATTGCCGCTTAGTTAGAGTAGTAAGAGAGTCGGTGGGTCCGCAGTGCACGGCTCACCTTATGCCGCATATTGTAGCCGTTCGAGCGAATCTGACAACACATAGTGCGCGTTCTCGCACTTTTAGAATGGCATGGCAGGGAAAAACATGTATTTATAGCGAGTTGAAAATAAAGAGGGAGTAAAAACAGCGCAAAGACGCATTGTCCTCTTTGCGCTGTTTTTGGTTGTGTGATTGAAAACTGTGTTTACCACTCTGTTTTACGTGTATGCGTGACCTTGGAAAGCTTTCTTCATCTGCTGCGAATTGTGCCGCTCGCTTATGTCGCCGCAGTGCTGTTTGCTCCCGTGTTTTTTTTAGTACAGCGACGAACTTTGCGGAATTTCCCGAATATTTAACTTCGCATTAAGCTATGTTGCAACGTCATCTTGGAAGGCTAGCTGTTCGCTTGGCAAGTGTTACGTAGCCGTACGTTACATAATTACTTCCCTGTTTTTTGTTTTGCCCGCTTTTACCCAGATAGTGTTTTGTGAATGGTGCGCACAGAGACAGACAGCCAAAATAAGAACAATCCTTTTACACTCAGGTCAACCTCAAAGAATGAATTAGTACATAGGGGCCAGTGTTCGTTGTCGTTTAAAAGACGAGCCAACAAACTACATTCGTATTCGCAAAAAGAACTGTTCTCGCGCTAGAGCTGTTGGATATGTTATTAGCGAGGGTGGTGAGGAAAGCTTTGGTGAATCCGGCCCCTGCAGTTCAATAAGGCCAAGTCACGAGAATGACTGGGGTGGCTCAAACTGGCAGCAAGGTCGCATGCCTCTTGCCGCCTAATGTGGGACGGCGGACGTTTGTCATGCTCACAGCCCGTGCACTCTTGTCATCTGGTATATGCTTCATATTTCCGTTGCAATTGTCAACTCAGTTGCTTGATCGTGTGTCGAAACCGTCAGTGAGCGAATAAAGCTTATTTCAGAGACCAAGCTCTTTATGCACGAAGGCGGGTGGCCAGCCTATTCAAGGTAGCCGTGGCCCTGTGCTGATAGCCTATCACTGCTTACCAGTCGTAGCTGGTCCTCAGGACTTGGGCTTGTCAGCCGGGCCTTCCACTGGTCCTCTGCCGGTGCTTGGATTGGCGTTGTCCATGTGTTCTTTTTGCATTCCCAGACCATGTAGTAAAGGGTGTTTGGCGTATTGCAGAATTGGCGGTCTCTCGAAACTGTTAGGCGCCAAGTGTGTCAGGTGCAAACTACGCGAAGTCGCCAGTTCTTATATACCTGCAGTTTGCTTGTCCATTTGTTGCCGGTTCTCGTGGTAGAGGGACAACTTGTCGCTTCGGATCAGACACGTATAGAGGGCATGGTGGAAGTCAGGGTTGTTCGTGTAATGTGCAGCCTGTGTGTGCTCTTCTGTATGTGAAGCAGATGCGTTCTGATGTCCTCTCGAAAAAACTGGTTTGCTTCGTGAGCTGTTCATAGGCGCCTTATTTTTGCAATGGCGTCCTATCCCACGCTAGCTGTGTTTTCATCATGTTCAGGTGTCTACTGGTTAGAAATATTTAGCCCTTCTTGTGTCTAAAGGGCTAACGTACAAGTTGATTACGCTCAGTTGTTTCACTCGAGGACCTTCAGAGGTGAGCTCGAGTCCACGATGCTTAGTGAGGCCAGTCGTTGTACAATGTCGCAGTGTGGACCAGTCATCATCCAGCTCTGTCGCAGTCGCTCAGGCTGACCTTCTAATTTGTCAGAAACCATGTCGACGGAATTTAGAGGCTGGCGGTGGACACGTTCGTGGCTTTCCGTGTAGACGTGAGTGTGGTTTAGAGCAGTGGCGTCATTGCGTTCTCTGCGCTGCCATTGCTGACCCGATTCCGTGAACTGTGGTCTCTGGTGGACATGTTTCGTGTAGAGCACTGCCATGGCAATAGTTAACTCGGCAGTAGTTGACGCAGGCTACCCACAGCAGGCTCTCTGGGATACAGGCCGGTATTTGGGAAGATGTGTTTGGAGCCAAATGGTCCTCGAAGATTGAATCGTGCGTCCAGGACTCGTGCGAAGGCGTTCGTGAATCTGAAGTGCAAGGGCTGGCATGCGTCGACTTCGGCAGAAAAGCTTCTGTTGTCAAAGTACAAGCTTCAAACGTCGCATGTGGATCCGGAGCCCCTGACTCTGTTACCTTTATGCTGGGACACTGACGGCAGTGCCAGAAGACTGTATAGTTTAGTACCCGCTCGTTAGCCCCACTGGCTATGGCGTTTCGCTGCTGAGCTCACGGTTTCGATCCCGGCCGCGCCGGCCACATTCCAATGGGGGCGAAATGCAAAAACGCTCGTGTTCTTAGATTTAATTGCTCGTTAAAGAACCCCAGGTTGTCAGATTTTGTCCAGAGTCACTGGTTTTGGCACCTGGAACTCTAGGATTTATTCTTTTGCCTCTTAGTAGACCTTCGGAGGCTACCCAGAGTGCGCGCGGCTTGGTTCCGAGTTGTTCGAGTGTTGTCGTACAGGCGGCCGCTACGTGACGCGTCGCCGAAAGACGGCGCGCTTCGCCTGGCTGCGCGGCGTCCTGCAGTTAAGCGTTGGTCGCGCCGAGCGGAGCACCCGATAAACGAGGCTTCACTGATGCAAATGTCTGCGTGCCACTCCCCGACACTCGCGTTCGCACGCACGGCGCTGAGAGAAGATGCTACCGTATAAATTTCCTATCGCATGCGCGATTACATTTGCAACGTTCTGTTGCACACGCACTTCTTGCACCGCTTTATAGCATGTCAAATATAGTGGCGGCTCGGTTTTTCAGCCCAATGCATCGTCGTGTGGCATTATCCTTGTGAACACGTACCTGACGACTCTTCGCTATTTTGTGCGGTACGTTCAACTTTAATGTACCGCTTTTTTCTTTCTTCGTTTTTATCTCTGGAAGGGGTAGTGTCCTACGAAGCGAGAGCCGAAGTATTGAAGAGATTTAAAAGTTGAAGATCGTGGGATATTTAGAGTAGTCACAATTGCGAAATCTTAAAATCTGAATGCTAAATGCTTACATTCAAAGCCAAATTAAGTGTGGCCGCGAGGAGCATGTGCGTTTCGATTACGTTTGAATGAAAACAGCAAGAAAAGTTGGTACTTAGTTCAAAGCATTTTTGCTTGTTTGCTCGTTGGTCGCGCTGTCCTTGTTATATCTTCATGTCTCATATCCGTCGACCATGACCTTCAATTTGATCCGTGCTGGTCCGTTTGCGTACTTGCTGATTATAATGACGTGGTTGTTCCCATTGAGTCGGACTGTTACTAAGTCTGAAGGCAAGGGCGCCCCTAGCGTGCGTGTTGGGACACGTTTTCCTTACTTGTCGGACGAGATGACGTATTGCAGTCCTGACAATTTGTGCAAGTAAGCCCTATGTATGAATGCTTCGTTGCATCGGTCGAGTGAATATATCGAGCGGTGGTCTCGCAGTTAGGGCTTTGGGTGGTTAAAATGAGTCTGTAGCCCTCCACACTGCGACGTCCATCTTAGCAACAGGCGCTCCTCGGGTCGTAAGGGCGAACCAGTCGTACCCCTGGGACTTCCGCGCTCGTAAGCCTCGGCATAGTTCAGAGCCCCTCTCCCATTCCGGCCTCACTTCGTTTCATATCCGCCCCCACCGCGTAACACGTGAGGACCTGCTGCTGTCCGTGGCAGGGAATGGTCGCGGTGATGGACGAGCCTAGTTTGCGGGGGCTGGTGACAGCGTGAAGGCCGCCGACAATGGACCAGCGCGAAACGCTTGGACACGGCGCTCCGCGAGCAGCGGCGTGCGTGCCTCCGCCGGGACCGTGGCGGCGGAGGACACTCCGCTGCGGTTTTGTGCGCCCCCGCCTCGGTTGGAGTGGCTCGGCCGAGAAAGGTGTTCCCGCGGGGCGACCACCGAGAGGAACGCGCCTCGCCCGCATTTTCGTACTTCTTTCCGAGCACCGGCGCGGGTGCGCTCTTTTGTTTGTTTGCTTCCCGTGAAGCGAAAGGGGAGGCAAGGGGTGGGAAAAGACCTTACAACACCCACAGCATGGGGCTCGTGAATTCTTAGCGGTTGGTGTGGTGGATGGCTGTGTGCACATGCAAAAACCACGCTCCGCTGGGTGGGAGGATTTATGCACACCAGCACTGCAGTCCCGTTCTTTGCGAGGCCCACGACGGGCGGGCAAATGGACAGCCCGATTAAAGAAGCGGGCGCAAAGCTGGCGGTGCGTTCGCGGTGGCGCATAATACGTTCGAGCGGACCGCGAACTTGGTGCTTTCAGCACCCCACCCCCATTTTTCTTCACGTTGGCTTCAATCTCTTCCTTTTCTGCTCATCTGTGCTTCCCATCCTCGCTTGTTGTTGGCATCCTCATGTGCAACAAAGGGAGAGAGAGAGACGCGAAGCGTTTCTGTTTAGCTCTTCAGCTTCGGCTGTGCCTTTCCACGCTGCTGTTCGTTCCGCCCATCTGGGCTAGTCAGCGAAATGTGCCAAACGTTTGACTTTGAAAGCTAGACGAGGCTGGGCGGGAGGGGAAATGAGGAGGGGGTCTGTCGAAATTGCGAGGCGGATTCCTGCTTGGCGACGCGGTTGTTGGCCCCTTGCACGGACGCCTGAACGCGCCGTACTCGCGCGCTGCGCCGCGTATGATGCGGCGAAGCCAGCCTTTTATCGAAAAGAGATGATGCGAGCGCAGCTTGCTTGACTTGCTTCGTTGAGAGCGTGTCGTTTCTCGCCACAAAGGCGGCTACAAGTGGTCGTTTCTTCTTTATTTTTCTTCGTTCTCTTCGGGTGCTGCATCCTCTCGCTCATTGAACCGATTCGAGACGGAAGTGCAGCCGGAGTCATGCTGAACGTAGATAAGCGTTCTTTGTTTAGCTTTCCGGCAGCGCTTTTCGTGGAGCCTGCCTCGTAATTACTGCGGTTCCTGCGTTTGTTGCGAGCATCTGAACTGTGCACGAGAATGACCGACTGTGCGTCGCGTCCTGTGCGGGGGACATCTTGCTCCGCAGACTGAGGTCCATCGTTGACAGAACCGTAGTTCGCTTGGCCTTCTCTGAAACATAGCTACGTATGCGATAGCGCACGTGTTCGGCAATATTATCGGCGCATGGGGCCACACCTTACTTGTCGCTGTATCACGGCATGTGGTATCATTACTTGTGTTCCGGCTTTCTCTGTTCAGAATCAAATGCTTTCTTGTTATTAATTCGCCGTTACTGTGAGCGTGAAAATTTTAGGCAACTGCGTCATTGTAGCGTTAGGGCTTCGCGAAAAGGGTGATGACATCCAAGCAGCAGCGCATTGTGCAAATTGCATTTCGAAATGGCGACATCATGGCCATGGTCATCTGGTGTTGACTCTCGTGGCTGATGTTAAACAATGGGTCATTTCCTATGCTTACTACGAAAACTGCCAATAATGTCTGCTGCAATTTCGAAAGGGCGTGTGTTCTTCACACATGCTCTTTCACAAACGTGCCGCCGTGGTTGCTCAGTGGCTATGGTGTTGGGCTGCTGAGCACAAGGTCGCGGGATCGAATCCCGGCCACGGCGGCCGCATTTCGATGGGGGCGAAATGCGAGAACACCCGTGTACTTAGGTTTAGGTGCACGTTAAAGAACCCTAGGTGGTCAAATTTCCGGAGTCCCCCACTACGGCGTGCCTCATAATCAGAAAGTGGTTTTGGCACGTAAAACCCCATAATTTAAACGTGCCATGTTGCGCTCTAGTGGATCCTTCTGGCTGTTGAAGGCGATCGGGCTTGGTGAGTTCTTGACACTCGCAAAACGGCACACACGCATCAGAACGGAGACGTCTCTGGTGTCGTCTCATGTCTATGTCACCGTTTTCCTGGGTGAGCTGTTTCTTTGTTCATCAAAAAAAATAAAATACATAAAAAAGAGAGCTTACTCCTCGTTCTTTATCACCAATTTAAGACCGACTGGTAGGCATCGTTCATTCCGGAAACCTAACTGATAAACACGGATTAGGCAGTCGAGCGGCAGTTATCATTCGGTAACTTTACTGCGCGCACAGTCCACCTTTGTGTTGTAAACGCGTGATTTCGCGCGAACGCAGTGCGACCCTTGCACCGACCGTCGTCCTCCAATCCAGCCGCCACAGCTCCACCACCCGTACTCTCGAAAAGATTCTATACAGAGTTAGAAACGGGGGTGTCGGAGGGTGGTAAGAGTGCGTGAGGCGTCGTGTTCTCCTTCGGACGAGATTTGTCTGCCACGTTGCTGCGTGCGGCGGTATCACTCTCTCCTGGCATTTTCTATGTGGAGCGGGAAAGTGTGTGTGTAGTTCGGGCGGTGGGGGAGGCGCAAAGGAAGCAGACAGGGATGAGCATTTCCTTCGCAAGTCGCCTGCCTAACGGAAACTGGGAAAGATCGTTCGCTGTGCGGTAACGGTGTGCTGGATGGGCCCGAGATTCTGGCTGCTGAAAGAGAAATCGGCGGCACTCTCTGGGTGGAGGAAAGAAAAAGGAGGAAAAAGAAAAAAAAAGCAACGTTACGAGCGAGGAACAGCAATCACGAGTGGGAGGTTTAGGAGCAGGGCGGCGGCCGTGGTTTGCCAACACGAATCCGTCGTCGTTGAGACTTTGCGCGCGGCGAAAGAGATGGATGCAGCGGCACTTACGCTCCCCTTTATACCTTTTGAGCCATGCTGGCGAAAATCCTTGCCTCTTTGTGGCTGTGCACATTTGTGTTTCTTTCGCCCGGCGTTATTTTACTTCGTCGCCTTTTCATTTTGTTGATCTGCGGTTGTTTTCTGGGTAGAGACAAGGTTTGGGACTGTTTTTGTTTTTCTGCGCGCGCGTTTCTCGCCGCGCAGCCCCGCATCGGCGGCGGTGATGGGAGGCGAGTCTGCGGATGTATACATGCAGCTCCGCGCGCGCGCACCTGCTGAATTGGAAATGCGCGCCAAGTGGGGAGTGCACGCGCGAAGCTTTTGCCTTTGGTGCTGCCTTCCCGCGTCTGCCTCGTCTAACCTTAGCGCCGCTGCATTCGCGTGTGTGTTTGTGTGGATTGGTCGCTGCCGTTTCGTATGCGCATATCGACGTGTTTACCAGATTCTTGTATACGCCGAGCGGGGCGCTTGTGCGCATGCATGCTGACGCTGGTGTGCGGCTTGGCCGGTAGTGGTGCGTCGTCGTCTTCTATTCATGCTTTCTCGCCGCCTCTGCTTGTCTCGCCTGACCTCAATTGGACCGAAGTGCACGCTCGATGGTTGCTGGCGCCAGCTGGATGGAGGTCGATTTGGGGAAGGAATGCCTGCTATTATTTCGCTCGCCGCAGCTCGTTTTCCGGTCGTGCGGCGGGTTACGTAGCGCGAATTCAGCATGAGCCCAAGTTCGCCTGTCAGTGCGGCGTCAGCAAGGCCGCGTTGTTATTCTCCGTGAAGGATGCTGTACCGAGCTTTATACCGATGTACCGTACTGCTCTGCACCGATGCTGCACTGCGCATCCTGTACCGAGGATGTTGTACATGCGCTTTCGGAGGTTGCGCTTGCTGGCCACACTGGTAAAATTTTGCCGTTAGGTTTAAGGTAGCACTTGAATAGCGAAATGACTTGACAGAATGGTATTTACGTTGTCAGCTGATCGGACGGCACTGAGGCCCATTACGGGGTTACGCCCTTTTAATGTCGTCGAAAAAGTGCTCCTCGCACCACCAGTGCATCCCGTATAAGTGTCATGGAAATCACCTGCAGTGTAGGGTTCGTCCCGCTCTCCTTCAGTGTCTACTTATACACGCACGCTTCGTAGTCGCGGCCGACGACAGGTTCGATACTTCAATCTCAGCAGCCTCCGGTGGTCTCGCTAGTTTGACGAATGTGCTAAATCCCAGGAAGGTGGTATTCATGGCCTGCGCCGTTATGGGTGTATAGCGGGCACATACGGTATGTCCCAGTTTTGCTTACTGTGCGTGCTAGAATCACGGCTCTCTCTCTCTCTCTCTCTCTCTCTCTCTCTCTCTCTCTCTCTCTCTCTCTCTCTCTCTCTCTCTCTCTCTCTCTCTCTCTCTCTCTCTCTCTCTCTCTCTGGCGCTTGCTCGCTCATTTTTCCTTGCGGGACGCAGTGTCTGGTTGAGTAGCGGCCCTCACTACCGCTACAGCGCGAAAGAGAGAGAGAGAGAGAGAGAGAGAAAAGAAGAAAGGCAGGGAGGTTAACCAGACGCACGTCCGGTTTGCTACCTTGCACTGGGGGAAAGGGTATATGGACGAAGAGAGAGAGCAGTTTCGCACACATTTGAAGGTTCGCATGGAGTTACACGCGGCTGCCAAGACCTGTCGACTTGAGGTGCTTCAACAACGCTTTCGTGGCTTTCTGAGCCGTTGACGCGTACGGCCATGGTCCAAGAATCTTCATTTCCGAAAGTGGTCCAGAGTACAGTTGGTTCAATGCTGTCCGGAGAGCTTCACGCTCGACTGCTTTCTGGGGAAGGTTTAGCAAGAACTATTTCGTGCGCGCACGAGTCGAATGTTTTCTGATGAGTGTGCAAATTATCGGCGCACCCGGTCAAGATGCCACGCGTTCTCTTGACCAGCGCGAAACCGTCATTAAATCCGCGCAGGAGCTTGTTCGTGTTCAGAAATGTTTCCCCCCCCCCTTTTTTTTTTCTTTCTGTTCTCATAACAGATAAGTGTATCTAAACGTGTTACGTAATCGTGGCTCATCATTGCTCTGGAGAAGGCCGTCGCCCTGCGTTTTGGCGGCGGCGTTGACGCGCAGTTAGCTCAGTTGTCGCGAATGCGCGACCCTTTCCTCGCAGAGACCGATGCGGGTGTCTGGACGGGGCGGTTCGCGCGTCGTCTATTTTGGTGGCCGCGCCTCTTTGGCGGAAGTGCCTCTCGCGGGGTGTCCTTCCGGTGGCGCGCGCGTCTCTGCTTGCGCTTCATCGCTTCGTGGGAAACCGTGGAGGCTCGCGGACTCTGCTCCCGTCGTCTTCGGTGACAGCGCAGGCGGGATGCTGCTGCCTCGTCGCCGCAGATGACGATCTCGGAGAAAGAGAACCCTGCGCTTCCCGGAACCCGCGGGTCCGGAAACGCCCGCGCGGGTGCTCGCCTGGCACTGCTTTCTCTCCGCGCCTTTATGGGGCATTAAAACGGACCGGGATCGGTTTCGGGGCCGCTGTCGCTCTTGTTCAAAACCCCGACGGCGGCGGCGGGATCGTACGCAGGCGATGCGCTTCTCAAGCTCTGCTGTCATGCTGAATCTTCAGGGAGAATGCTCGGGAGCATTTTTAAGTGCGCTGTCGGTCGGTCCCTCATCATCTGGATGCGTCACGCTTCGGCGCAGTGAACTTCTGAGTGGTGCCTGCAACGGCACCCGTTCAGTCTGTAAGCAGCGCTAGGTAGAGAGGATCTTGGAAATAGAGGTTGCATCGTAACTGTAACACCAGTCTCCTTAAGGCTGTTTCGCTTTGTTTCGGGCGTTGCTTGCCTTAAGCAATACTATCCTTCGAGTACACCTTAATGATTGGGAAAAGGACAAAGGCATCATCATAGCGCTTTTTTTCACTCGTCGGCTTAATTTCTTGCATCGCGCATTGACTGAAAGTCGCGTGCGTTGCTCCCGTTATCCTGTCTTCTCCTCTTCCTTTACTGCCGTGGTTGAGGTGACCACTGCTAAGTGAGACAGTGCTTTCTAAGAACCTCCTTCTCCCTTTGTTCGTTTCTGTGTGCCATATTCCTCTTAGAACGTTGCCGGCTTTCTTCCAGCGCCAGAACTGTCCTAAAGCGATTTCCCCGCCTTGTATTCTATTTTCTTGTCAGTAAACTTATGTTTCGGTTGCTTCTCTTTTTGCGGGATCGTTCTTCGCCCCTGAGAAAAGAAGTTTGTGCTTTAGTGAGCGTCAGTCGGACAGCGAAAGCACACTTTGTGAGGATACGTTCGAGCCTAGCGAGTATTGTGGGTGGGAAAAATAGTGGCGATACCTCCTAAAAACGCCTGCAATACTTTCTTTAGGGACGCTTGTGCGTTGTATTGTTTTCTGTAACTTATTGTAGCGTTAGAAGTTTCAGTTGGTATGAGTGAGTGTCTGCTCATTCTGCCGACCTACGATGAGTAGCCTATTGAAAACATTGCTCCTGGTAGAGAGGTTACAATGAGAGCTGGGAGAGCTTGCAGCATGAGATGGTGAGATCAGAGCTTATACAGCATGCCGCAAACGCGAGATCGCTGGAAGTAGTTGTTGCTAGTGACCATGTGTATTTGTAGGTCGTTAGACACGGCCTATAACTTGTATGAAGCCGCGGCTTCATACAAGTTCACCCGCCGCTGTCGCGCAAACATTCCAATGCGTTCGTGCTATATATGGGCGGTGATTGTTGACCCAACGACGTCAACTGTGATCCGCTAACTTTCTGCGGCCTGTGCACGTGGGCATAAAAGCTGTGGTTAGTCGGGTTCGTGTACCCCTAAGTGCGCGGGCCGTTTAACGAGTGGCGCAAGCGTTCTCGGCGAGTTCATCATCGCTCGATCGTCCGAGAACAAAAACAGAAAAACTGGTTGCCACCGTGACAGCAAAGCTGACGTCACGTGCGGGGTAGTGGACGACGTGTTGGGAGCACCCGAAGAAAGCCCCCCTTTCGCTCCGGCGGGGAGAAAGTGCTGAAACGCAGCAGCGCAGTGGTGTGAGGTTTCTCGAGGTTTCTGACTATTAATTTTCTCTCCTTAACTGTTCTTCCCTTTTTCCCTCCCCAAGTGTAGGGTAGCCAACCGGGCACGTCCTTAGTTGACCTCGCTACCTTTCACTCTTCGTTTCTCCTCTTGAGCAGGCCCATTCTGCTGCCGTAGCTCTCTCGAAGAGCATTCATGTTTCTTTTTCGTGTTCTGTTTTTTTTTTATTCTTTCTTTTTTGCCCAATGCCTGCAAACATGTAAAGTAAAACTCTAGTTCATCTCCCCTCCTCGAGTGTCAACACCACTTCGGCACGCTTCAGCATACCTGGTCGGACAGCGTTGGACGTTTCCGGACAGCGATCTGGTAGACAGAGCTATAGGGGCCGTCTACGTGAAATCTTTCTGAGCTCTGTGAAAATCGAAAAAAAATGTAGTTTTGCACATCTATGTCGCGGCAACAGTTGAGGCTTATTCTCTTTGGCAAAAGAGAGTTAGAAGGAATCGTCGAGAACGGGAGTGTAAAACTCTTTCTTTCTCTTTTTTCTCTACTTTTTTTTTCAGTAATATGAATGCTACAAATAATCGGATAACTTGTGAAGATTTTCCGTGTGTTATTTTTGCGTTTAGAGCAGAACTATTGTTTCCCGACCGATTATTGTTTTTTATATTGTCAATGGCTTCTGTTCCTGTGCGTCGTGACACTTGAGTCACGGGCACTTGAGTCTCCGCAGTTCTTGTGGGAAAACGATGCCGCCCGAATTCGTAATTATGCGGTACTGCGCTATCCGATATCGTTATTTCACGGCGTCCAATGAGGTGCGATCGTCCTTGCCAGGTCTGTCTACATCGTTTTTACGTACGCATTATATATAGTAAAGGGTGGTATAGAAAACGCACACCACACGCAAGCACTCTCTAAATCATCACACACAAAAAAGGCTGTTAATTGTTGTAGTCTTCATGCGCGTGATGATGAGCATTCTACTTTTCTACAAGAAACTGGCTTGGCTTCTTGTTCGTGAGAGAGTTTGCGAGGGATGAAATATCTTTTACTTGCAAACTTTGTTTTTGTATTTTTAATAATAATATTTCGGGTTTTACGTGCCAAAACCACTTTCTGATTATGAGGCACGCCGTAGTGGAGGACTCCGGAAATTTTGACCACCTGGGGTTCTTTAACGTGCACCTAAATCTAAGCACACGGGTGTTTTCGCATTTCGCCCCCATCGAAATGCGGCCGCCGTGGCCGGGATTCGATCCCGCGACCTCGTGCTCAGCAGCCCAACACCATAGCCACTGAGCAACCACGGCGGGTTTTTGTATTTTTACGTCCTGTGATTAATGCAACGTGCGTGGTATTTATTGTTACTCTTTTTCTGTTCCTGCGTGTATGTTCTTGTTTTACTTCTGTCTTTGGGGCCTGTCATCTTGTTGTTTCTTTCATCTTCCCTTCTCCTTATCTTGAACTTCCTTCTTTCCTAAAGAGTATAGGCAGGCTTTGTGTCCCTCTCGGTGGTAGTTGCCAGCCTGCTCCTTCCCTATTTCCCTGTCTCTGTGTGTTTTCGTATATAATAATAATAATAATAATAATAATAATAATAATAATAATAATAATAATATTTTTTCCGAATGGTGAGTTAATTTTTCTGGAATTTTCGTACCCTGCGACTCTAGTTTTTGTTAAGTCTTCTCTGGGAGCTTTAAGGCAAGTTACTTGTGGATTGGCGCGATTGATTCTTTATGTAACTCCATGTTGGTAGTAAGTTACGCACGCTTGCTATTCTGTTTGTGTACACTATGTCATCACGTGCAGCTGCCATTTATCGGAGCTTTAAGCCGGTTGATGTCGGCACCTTTCTTTCTCTGGTCTCCAGCATCATGCAAAAATGAACTATTATTATCATGCAAAATAAGCTATTATTATGACTATTACTAGTAGTAGCAGTAGTATTAGTTGTATATAGTAAATACTGTAGCGCTCTTCATGCCTAACCCTCTTTTGCGCATCTCTGCCAGAATGCCGCCGCGCTGCCTCTGCATCGCCACGCGAACTGTGAGCGCGCTGGCGTCGTCGATCAGCAGTCCGTCGTTCTGCGACGCTTGCGGAAGCCACGCGCGCCTCAATGGGGAAAGAGGGAGGGGGGGGGGTGCAGGCGCGGTGGCGCACAGGTGCGGCTCCGGTCGATGATGATGTCGGTGCCGGACTGTCGCTGGGCTCCTGCGGGAGGGGGGGGGTGCTGTAGGAAGGAAGGGGGGTTCACCCACGGGGCGGGAGACCGGTCGATGCGGCCAATGGCGTCGTCGCTGCGGGGTCGGAGCTCCCATCGGCGCGCGCCCGGGGGACGGACCCCCGCCACGCCCACCAGCGACACCACCACCACCACCTCGAGGGGACACGCTCGCGTCGCCCCCGACATCCCTGCCTTCGACTCCCGAACTTGCGATGAGCGTGGTCGCTTCGCGGCTCCTGTGACCGTGCGCGCGGGAAAGCTCCGCCGGTGTCGCGCAAGCACCATTGCGCGTACTTCCCCAGTTAGTTGCCTGTCGTACCGTGCAGTTTGGCTCGCGTTCGAGGCGCTCTGACGCGCTGTGGTCGGAGCGGGAGCGACGCGCTTGTTTATGGAAGCCCTGATGGTGGCAAACGGGAAGCGCGATTCACTCCTCCGCAGTTTCGGTGTGCTTAGGAATTCTATAATTTTTCCCTTTCAGCATAACTTTTGTGCTCCGCACCCACCTGGGGCTCATCAGCATTCCGATCGCAAGGGCTAGTGGGATGTGGTTGCGACAGCACTGTCGTAACATGGATGGAAAATAATATGCGCTATCAACAAGGGAAAGGGAAGCTCGTAACATCGACGATTACATTTGTTGCGGCCTCGCTGTTAACCGCGTGTCCGACGAGCAACTTTAGGTTGCGGTGTATTTTTTGGATCTGCCAGTGGCATTCGCAACCGCCATTTGAGCGTGCAGAACGGATGACCTGATGACGGAAGTGCGCTGGATGACAGTAGTGGTTAGCTGTCTAGTCCAAAGCCGTCACGGAATGCTATCGTATCGCATATGAACGTAGCATACGGTTCGTTTGTTATTTGCATACGAGCAACGCGCCGTGTCTGGATCAGGATCTGGGAAATGACCTGGGGCTATCCAATCTGTTGCAGAATTTGTCCTTTGACCTGTTCATCAGACCTGCTACTTACTTGAAATGCGACACAATGGTTGCGGACAAAATAGCGAACTCATCACCTACGAGGCGCATTTGAACGCATGTAAAATCTTTAGATTATAGTCTATATGAGAGAGAAAGAGAAGCTTTGTTTTGTGTTTTGTGTACACCGCGCGGATTCGTTCACTCGAAAACGCTTCGCGCATATAAACTAGCGGAGTTGTCGTTGTATGTCTTGCTCCAGTAAACATTCCCAGCATGGGACACTAAGGAAAGATAAGCGGGTGTGCTAGCTGTTGTCGCTTGTGTACTACGGCTTCCGGGGGATACAGCTCCTTCGTTTGCTATTGCAACTTGCTATTGCAATCGATGCTTCACCTTTCGGGCGAAACTGCGACTTTTCAAGTTAGCTAAGAGTGTTCACTTCCGTTACGCCAAGTTCTCTAACGTATCTCTTTTTAGGTTCGGTACTGCCTGTACCGTTCCTTCTTAGATAAAAGATGGGAAGGGAGGCGAACAATCGTCGCGTGATGCATGCTTCCGACGTTACGCGCACGTGTCAACGGGGCCAACCCGTGCTTTGCAAGTCGGTCGGAAGATGGAAAACCTAAATGGGAAATTAAGGGAGAGGCGTCACTTTTGTACTGAGATTCGGGTGCGTACACTGAAGGTTTTTAGGTGTTCGGCCGCTGCAGCGTCATCACCGCTGTTTGTCGGCTCGACTTGCAAACTGGCCGTTTTTCGTGCGGCCCTGTGGTTAAGCTCCCTTCGGCGGCTCGTCGCGCTTGCGGGAGTGACGACGCGGCTGCGCGTGTTGCGACGTTGCGACGGGTCGGTGCGGCTCAAAGGATGTTCGCTGGCTCGCAATGATCTGCCTCGCTTTATGCACCCCGGGGGAAACGCGACGGCGCTGGCTTCTGTCGCGTTCGGTTTCTTTCTCTTTTTAATATGTATTTGCGCGCGAGACGCTTACAAAGAGCGGGCGCTCTTCATAATGCGCGCCGCAGTGTGTGATGCCACACACAAGCTCGTGCGCGCCCTCCCGCCTCTCCCCTCCGCCGCGCGTGCACGCATCACGCACGGTGCTCGCACACGCAGGACGTGCACCGGAGTTCGCCGAGGACGCCCCCCTTCTCCATTTTGTGTACCTCGCCCCCCCCCCCGACCTCTCCTCCCCTTCTACATCTCCCTCACTCCTGCGTTTAGCCTTGCCTTTTTTCTTTCTTTTTTGCCCCCAGTTCGCCGTCGCTTATCCTGGCTTGTTCAACTAGCGCTCGTCGGATTGAACGGGAATGGCCGGGCAGGGCTGAGGAAAATAGCGTGAAAGGAAAACTCGTCGCTCCGGCGTCCGTGTGCGGGGCTGGCAAACAGAGATGTGCGTGCGCGCCTGGCCGCATTCGGCAGATTTAATACGTTTTACATCCGTTTTAGCACTCAACGGTGCAGGGAATATGGGGTGCGGAGACGTAATAGCGACCGTAAAAAAGGGACCGAGAGAGGGGCTCGTAGAAAAGGGGGAGTGATGTCAGGGACGAGGGTGCTTTCTGGGAACCAAATGGGGTGGCGAGAGTTCGGCGAGGAGGGAGTTGGGGAGGGGGACGAAATGTTTCTTTTTCGTGGGCTGGTGGCTGCTTGGTCCCCGCGAACCATTGAAATTCGATCGGACATCTCTTAATGCGCTTCGCGGCGGGCGGGATGACGCCAGAGGCTTCGGTGGTGGCAATTGTAGTGCTGTGCTGTGTAAAGGGAGGCGAGGGGGCGGAGGGGGGCTGTGGGCACAAAAAGGGGAGAGGGGGACGCACAACAGTAGACCAGAAGCTCTGCGCTAAAACGCCGTTTCAAACCCCGTGTGCTTTCATAGTGCATTTTCTCCCCTCCATCTCCTCTCCTCTCAGTCCTCATGGCTGGCTGCGTATGCGCGGGGTCCTTAGCTTGCAGTCCGGAAAAACAACAAAGAATATGTGTAGTGCGCGCGACTGTTGGTCGGTTGTGGGCCCCGCCCCTGCGCGTCGAACTCGTGCGTGAATGGGCCTGTTTTCGGGCGATTTTCGGACGCCCCGGACAGTTTTTTGTGCCCCGCTCGACTGAACTCGTGCCTGCGTATTTATACGGGTCGCTAGATAGCGCTCTATGTATTTGTTCACTGCAGCAAGGCGTGAGAGTATACATATAACTACGACCAACACTATTTTGGCCAGCTCCCCCTCCCCCCCCCCCCACATTTTTTCCCCGTTTCTTTTTTTCTCTTCGTTTTTTTTTTTTTTTTTTTGTGTGGCTTGTCCTGTATGTGAACCGAAACGGAGCTGAGTGGTGGCCGATTTTTGTCCCACGTATGGAGAGGTGCTCGTTTCTTCCGTCTGCCTTCTACTCGCCATTGAATCTCTTCCTAAGCATATGAAGGAGCACTTCTGTATTCGAGGGAATGGAAGAAGAAAAAAAGCCCACGAGGTGGGAATTCGGTCCAAATACGTTTGTCTAGTATACGGCGTCTCGAGAAACACATTGGCACACCTTTCAGATGATAATTAAATTATTATTAATTTTCTTGCTGTATACAGTCGTGTGCAAGACAGTAAAAACTAGCTGGGTGTCTAATTTCGGGTACGAATTCCATTCGCTCGAGCAATAATAGAACGACACCGTGGCGTACATTCGGACGTATCCTCCCGTACTGGCACATATACGTTCGCCCGATTGATCGGTCAGCCCCAGGAATCCCAGCGGTTCTCGGTACAACTAGTAATTGTCGCCGCGCGCGATACTCGACTCCGGTATGCCGCAGGGACGGTTGCAACATAACACAATGCAAGCGGCGTCAAAGTGCCCTTGTGTACCTCTGCTGTTGTCGCCTTGTCACGAGTGCAAGGAGACAGTACAAGCGTTTCAGCGCCGCTGGTTGGGTTTGAATCCGGTGGTGCAACAACGTCCTTGGCGCACAGGCAACGCTGGGATGGCGAACACTTGCTTCTTCGACTGGAAACTGCGATATGGAACGCCAATACTCTCCCGTGTTCGCTTTCAACGCGAACCAGACTGGTCTTACCGGTTGATCAATATTCGCGAAAAGAGGGGATTAGGATTCCCCAATTCTCGTCGCCAGATTTCGAAATAGGGCACGCTTACGTCGGTTATACTTCCGGCGCGATGGGCTGTCTGGGCGCATGAAACGGTGAAAACCGAAACGGACCGTGTTGTGGCAGTAATCTGTATGCAGTAGTGGACAAAACTTTATCATATTTTGCACATGTGAATCTTTTTATTTTTTCTTACTGCGCGAGTCTTTGCGGAGCTTCGCGATATGGCCTGAGTCTGCATTCGCACTGTTTTTATGTGTTGAGTTGTGCCCCAGGCGAAGGAAGGAAGGGGGAGGACGCGGCATCGTGACCGCCGGGACTATTCCGGTTTCGCAGTCGTAAACTTTATCGCGCTACAAATAACCCTTTACGGGCGGTAAATTCGTACTTATTTTTTTCGATTCTGACGCGACGACGCATTCTGCGTCATAGCATGCATGAAGTTTTTATTCCCCCCCCCCCCACTCTCTTACATTAAAAAAAAAAAAGAGAAAAAGAAGCGCGCGCGCGCGTGTGTGTGTGTGATGAATTTCCATCGGTAAGAGGAGCTTAATATATCACCAGCTCGCAATATTTCGATTTCTTCGGTGTCGTTCGCCATTTGATTTTCTGTTAGTGCTTGATGTTGCTATAAAGGCCCAGAGAGTGAGATTTCCGTTTCTTCACCGTCAGGGTGGCGGCAACTGTACGTGTATAACTGGCTACACAACCCTGCAACAAAATCGGGTGCGCGCGAAAAGGCCTTTCTTTTAGATTTCTGGCATACGTGGGTTCGTCAGCATCTTGCGGGTGAAATTTACGTTGAACGTCGGATCTGTCCCTGTTAATGTAGTGCGTATAGCATGGTGTTAGCCAGGTGTGTCTGACTTTTGCGGATCAGTTGAGGCGTCCTTTCTTGTCAAAAAGAGCATAGATACGGCCTTGCCAGACTTCCAACATCTCTAGCCCTGTCCTTGCGTTGCATCTTCCCCTCTTTTCTGCAGTTCGTGTCTTTGACGGGCCAATCAATAGAATGTCAAGAATTTCCCTCGCCGGATGAGGAATGATGAGGATGATGAGGAAACGCTTGCCACGACCGACCCTGTCAGTGCCAGGAGCCGGTGATCTGTATACGTGCTGCAAAGATGCCCAGTTTTGGTTTTCAATCCTACCGTGTCGCTATCTACGACAGGAAATGTGCAGTACAGTGGCATGAATGACTAACACGGTTACCAACACGGTTAGAGGTATACTGTGAATGGCCAGGCCCTACAACAGAATTAAAACCATGATAAAGACGACCCAGCCTATAAACAACTCTACAGAACATACACACACGCACACGAAGAACGTGTAACCGAGCTGTTGGGCATTATAAAAAGGGAATCTGGTCTGTTTGGTATTATTCATTAGTCGGGACATTTGGCCGTCCCGACTGTGTCAAGTCGCGATTCGGGACATTTACCCGAAAAGTCGGGACTGTCCTGCTAAATTTGAGATGGTTTGACAAGCTTACTTATAGCCCTGACGCGTTGACGCCGGTTGACGCCATGCAAAATTGCCGTCACAGAAGTAGGTTATGTGTGGTTCCAGTCCTTAGCGTTCGAAAGTTGCGCGCTCTGGTTGTTTCTCGGACACCTCCCTCCGAGCACGATATCGCTTGTGCGCAGCGGAAAATGTGGTGGTGCTTACACGTGGTGCCGAGCATATATAGTCTCCTTAGAAAATTACTACAAGGGAACCTACAAGTATGGTAATACAGCCAGCGTGAGAATGATATGATTTGCCTAAACTTGCTTCTTTCTGCCTTCAGACGGCTTCTCAACAATGCAAATAAACCACTTTCAACAAAATATTTTGTTATATTTGCAACAATTCACAATGATTACGTATCTGCGCAGAGTCTAATTGTCTCGCTGTATCAGAAAACTACGAGTGCTCGGGAATTTGGAAAGATAAAGCGTAATAGATAACGTCGGCAGAAAAACCACAAACACGGTGCGCAGACCAAATCCGTGCACTATGCTAACCATCGTTCTCGCGGTATAAGCTTAGCGATCATAGCGCTAGTGTTGTTTCCTCTGCTAAATTTTGTATGAAACACTTTTTGGCGCCGAGGGGCCACACAGCGCAGACACGGCGCCGGGGTTTCGGCACCGCGCGCGCATGCAGCGCGTGCGGCCTATGCTAAAGGCGGCTCTCCCTGTCGGCGGGCTTTCCTCTATTTCGGGAGGGCCTCTCGTCGCCGGCCCCAGCCGAGCGACGCTCGCTTGTATACACCATGCGCACCCCACGTGTCTTCGGCGGGAGGAGCTGCGCGGCTTGTGCTGCTCTCCGCACTTGGCGCCGGGGCCGGAATTAATAGGCCGCGGGAAGCATTTATTCGACGCCCGCTGGCTGTGTCGATTTGGGCATAAGTTTCACGACGGCACCACGTGGGCGCGCGCGCGCTGTTGCAAGTGTTCGGCAAAGTCACAAGGCCTGTGGAACAAAAAAAAAAGCGAGTTAATCCGTTTGGTCAGACTGCAGTTTGATGTCGTTCACCTCTGCCTGTGACCCCTCTTTATTACAGTGGTTTTGGAGAGCCGTTTGTGTATGGTGGACCAGAATATAGGATATGCTGTCGGAAGGCTCCGGTGGGGGGCGCACAACGTCACTCGAGCGAACGCTCGTTCTCTGCAACACTGCTTGTGGTCCGATGCTTTGCTACATGTGGTCGCGGCCGTGCTCCTTCTTTCGCTCCATACTTTTTTTTTTTTCGCCCTTGACTTGGGAAGTGCTTGAGCCCGAAACCGCGGTATTAGTTGTCCATAAGGCGATTGTGTCCGAACTTCGTTCTACGTCTTTTGCTGCGCGCGTGCCTTGCGCCACTCCAGCGGCCTGGCCTGTCTGTGAACACTGCGCGAACGCGAGGACCGGCTTTAAGCGTCGCCTGCGAGCAGCTGCAGGACTATCAAGAGGGATAAAGCTACTGTCACTTGAGCTTGCACCAATGAGCGGCCGCGGTGAACGGAAACAGTTCGACCCCCATGAAGTAGCGACCCTGGGATCGTTCCAGCGGTGTTGTACCTGTTGTACCGATGTTGTACCGATGTTGACAGGGTGATAATTTTCAAGTGTTATGGAAATTTTCAATCGCGTGTCGCAGATAGCATAATTCTTGTCCTTGAGCTGGACTGTTCGAAGAGGCGGACGTTACTAGCGCGAGAAATCGAAACACATATTCAACTAATTAACTGAAGTTCACTAATTAACTTCCTAATTAGTTTACGGCACATGTTGCAAGTTACGAATTGTAGCCGGTGAGCTAGCGAAATGTATCCGCTTGAAATTAATCTCCAGGATGACACCGGTTTCGAGATATTTCCCAAAGTGTGGAACGAAACACATGGGCGTTCCAGTTGCTTTCGTGCTTAAAAGCATAAATTGGCGTTTTTTTTTTCTTTCTAAGTCAGTGAAACAACGGTGCATTCTTACGGCAAGTTTGATGGCGCGTATCGCCAAACTGGCGTCGTTCTGGAAATAAATTCCATCTGGATACACCTTGCAAACTCTCCGGCTACAATTCGTAAATTGCAATATGTGCCGTAAAGTAATTCGAAAGATAGTTAATGGATTTTTGTGAATTAGTCCAATATGTGTTTCGATTTCTCGTGCAAATAATGTCCGCCTCTGTATAATCCAGCTCAAGGACTGGAATTGTTATCTGCAACAGGCAGGGGCGTAGCCAGGGGGAGGGGGGGCGCTTATGGGGCTTGAGCCTCCTCCCACTGGCGACCGAAACAATCCCCGGCGCCGGAAATCATTCCGGATTTTTATCTAGAGTGTCTTCTTCACGCTCGAAAAGACATCTCAGCGCGTACATTGCGAACTCGGGCTGGATTTCGCGGCAACGCCCATGCACCGGGAGTCGCATAACGCAAGCAGCCCCATCCGAGCACAAAGTTTCAAGGGTGTTTTAACGCGACAGCGTTAAGGAGCTTGTGTCGCAGAAAAGCCGGTGTCGTCGGTGTCGGCGTCAGCGGCACTGTCCGTGAGCGATAAATCCCGGAATGCACTTCATATATAAAAAAAAACATCTTGCAAGATGGGCTGGAGGGAATCATACCAGGGTCTCCGGAGTGTGAGATGGAGACGCTACAGCTCAGCCACGAGTTCGATCGTTCAAA
Source organism: Dermacentor variabilis (assembly GCF_050947875.1). NCBI lineage: Eukaryota > Metazoa > Arthropoda > Arachnida > Ixodida > Ixodidae > Dermacentor > Dermacentor variabilis. The sequence continues at coordinate 50,022,748 of NC_134568.1, read as the reverse complement.
GCGGTACAAAATCGCCTCTAGTGAATGCGCTGTTGCCTTAGAAACGTGCCGTAGAAAGTTATGCTGCGGTGTATATCGGTAATTATGACCATGTAAATGACAGAAGTCGCAGTTTCACGAGCAGCGAAGTACGTTTCCGCTACATTTCTTCCGCGCTCTGCGCACACGCAGAGCCATCTTGCAGCAAACACAGAAGACCCCCTTCTCGCAATGTACGGCGCTGCCCCGACACGTGGCGCGCCACTCGCCCCATGATCGCGTCCGCCTTCATGGCGCGTCGCGGCCCGGCTCTCCGTGCCGATCGCGACGTTTGGCTCGCGTAGATCGTTTGAGTAGGCGGTGCGAACTGAGTGCGATAACGCTATCGCGTTCTACTCTTGAAGGCGAAGCTTAAGCGTCCTCCAATTTTTGATGGCGAGCGGGCTCGTCGCGGCATCTCGCGGAGGTCGCGGAATCTACGTAGCGCATGGATTTCAATTCCCAAACTTTATGGGTGTAAAGTTCTAATAAACTTTTGATTTGAAAGGTACATTGACATTTCTAAAGTCGTGCTTTAGATTTCCAATTCCGGAACTTTGTGGGTTTAATGTTGTTATTAACATCTGACGCCAAAGGTGCATTGACTTTTCTGAAGTCGTACATCGTAACATACAACGAGACAAGTCAAATCAACACACTATCCTACAAGTTGACAAAGCACGCAGCGAGGTCCGATGAGGCGAAGCGTTGTAGTAGTTCATTTGTGCCGTCATGACGCAGAAAAAAATATCAACATCTTTTTCACCTGCGCCAAATCATCCATGTCAAGACACTCAAGCCAGCAAAGGTAACTACGTTCTTATTTATTTTTCTACTTTGACTTTTATTCGCGAGGACACATTGAGCCTCATAAGTTTTCTTGTTCTCAATACTCGCGGGCTGCCAGAGCCAGCCAGAGCGCATGCGTTTCTCTCGAGTTGCCCCAATCACCGCGCGGCGTACTTCGGTGCGCGTTTGTTTTTCTTTGGCCGAGTCGATTTTCGCCTGGCAGAGTTTTGGACGCCGTCTGGCTAGCAGACGAGAAAAAGAAACAATGGTCGCTCGCCGCCATAACTGTGGGGACTCGACGTATTGTTACACATTCGCTTGAGCGCAACCTCTCCGGAAAGTCTTGTCTCGCCAGTGTAGGATAACCGAGCAGTATGCGTATGGTTCTCTGTGGAGCAGACGTCTCACGTTTTCTTCGATATTCCTTCGGTAGCCACATTAGGTGCCCAAAGTAGGCATTACATTGTGGCCAACATGTTTTCCTTTGCGTTTTTGCGATTCCTTTCCTTCGCGATTCGTGTCAGACGATGACGTGAGAGTCGGTTAGACTTTGTGAAGCAGCAACCAAAGGAGTTTTATGACACGGGAATCACGCGGCGCTTTAGTCAGTGGGACAGAGAGAGACAAAAAAAAAAGGGAAAGGCAGGGAGGTTAGCCAGATGGGTAGATCCGGTTTGCTACCCTACGCTGGGAAGAGAGGGGAGGGGGAGGCAAAATGATAGCGAAGTAGCGATCAAGAAAAGGAGCATAGACATACAATCACAGTCAAATACTGTCACCGCATATCGTCACCACACAGCACAGTAGCACTTGCAGTACTATAAACATCTGTTCATGCTACAGCCGCTTGTCCAATTTTGTTGCCCTTAAGAAGTGCAACAGTGCCCTCGTCGTCCTCCGCTGCGATTGTTTGTGATTTCGGCATTCTAAAATAAGTTCTGTTAGAGGAGGTCTTTGGTCGAATCGCACTATCGCGATTTCGAGCGATCGTCTCTGTAAATTGTAGCGAGGTTAGTCACAGAGAAGGTGTTGAAGAGTCTCCTCGCTACCACAGTCATCACAGGAGGCGTCGTCAGCCCATCCGATTCGGAATGCAAAGGACTTAAGGCCACCCCTAGCCATATTCGACAAAGCAGGGTAGCTTCGCGACGACAGAGTCCAGCTGGAATGCAAAGGCGTAGAGAGGAGTCTAGGTTGTGCAGCCGGGCGTTTTGAAAACTTCTTGCGTTCCACGAGGAGAACGTGATATCACGGGTGAGCATTCGAAGTTTTCTAGCAGCATCTGTCCTTGATAACGGAATGGGCTTCTCTTCGTCGCCTTGAAGAGCCAACCGAGCAGCGTATCGGCGTGTTCGTTTCCTATGACACCGCAGTGACTTGGAAGCCACTGAAATGCCACGTGGTGTCCTTTCTCAGTCAAAGTATGGATTAATTCTCTAATCGCGAATACCAGTTGTTCGTGTGGTCCACGCCGCGAGGCTGATAGCAAATATTGCAGTGCTGCCTTCGAGTCACTGAATATTGACCATCTTCGAGGTTGTTCTTGGCTGACGAGACGAAGTGCAGCGCGAAGAGCTGCAAGTTCCGCAGCCATCGGTGTGGTTGGGTGACATGTCTTGAAACTGATGGTGATGGCTTTCGCTGGGAAAATCACGGCTCCAAAGGAACACTGGGGAGTTGCCGATCCATCAGTATAAACGTGCACGTGGTCGGTGTACCTCTCGTGCAAAAGGAGCAGAGTTAGTTGCTGAAGAGCAGGTAATGACAGCTCATTTTTTTTCCTGATTCCTGGCACGGTCAGGTGCACTGTAGGTCGAGCCAAACACCATGGAGGAATCGCTGGTTTAGTTGCGGGGGTGAAGCCGGATGGAAGGCGGGTGTAATAACCGGAAATCGTAGCACAAAATGATGCCTGCGTCCT